>NC_067398.1:711096931-711410931 GCF_016432865.1 Antechinus flavipes | reverse complement strand
AGGATCCTAGAATTAAAACCAAAAAGGTCCCAGCCAAACCCCTCATTATAATGTGTACAGATGGAGATACACACACACACACATACTCACACATATATGTACACACATTATATCATATACAGATGGAGAAAAGGAGGATCATAGAGCTTATGTGACTTGCCTACTAACAGAGGTAATAACATATAAAGTGAGATTTGAACCAAAATTCTCTAATACCAGAAGCAATATTTTCTCCACTGTGTGATATTCCTTTGCTAGAATTACAAGATTTTACATTTTAGGGGTAGAAGATTACTTCCAGGGCAACTACTCCAATCCACTTATTTTATAAATGACAATATGGAAGTATATAATGGTTAAGTGACTGGATTCAGTGATTCCAGATATAGAGGTATAAAGAACCCCAGAACCTAAGCTTTGAGGACACTGCTTTAGGGGAAAGGGGGGATGTAATTCTCATCAGAACTCATCTGAAGCATTATGTTCAATTCTGAATGTCACAGTCGAGAAAAGGTACTGCTAAGCTGGAGAATATGGAGAGGAGAGCAACTAGAAGAGTGAAGGATCTTGGGTCCGTATCATATAAGGTTTGGATCTTGACCCTATGTTTTCTAAGCCTTTGCTGAAGAAACTAGCAATAGGTTACAGAAGAGAAGAATCAGAAGGATGATGTTGGCTGTCTTCAAGTATTTTCAGGACTGTCCTATAGAGGAAGAATTAGATTTGTTCCATCTGGCATCAGAGGGCAAAACCATGAATAGTGAAGGCGGGAGAAGGTTACAAAGAAAACAACTTAGAATGGATATCAGGGAAAACGTCCTAAAAAGCAGAGCTGTCCCAATGTCCAAGCCCTTGCCTTGGGAGATGATAGAATCCCCTTTCTTGGAAGTCTTCAAACAAAGGCAAGAGAACCATTTGTCAGAGATGTTTCACTAAGGATCTCTTTCACGCATGGGTTGGAGAAAATAGCCACAAAAGTCCCCTCCAGTAACTCTAAAATTCTGTGGTTTTGTAAACACATAAGCATTTTTGTAGAAGAGGACCAATGATAACACTGGACTATTCATGCAGGTTTGGATCTAAGAGTCAGATTACAAGACGTTTTCAGTTTCTCTTTCTTTTCCAGTCATCCAGTTACATCTTATTTTGCAAGATAAAAATCAAGGTGACTGGCAGTGGCCTTGGAAGCAGTGAATGACCTTGACATTTTCGATGTGTGACCAACTTCTACATCCTCCAAGTACCTGATTCAGCTGCCTTTGTAGCCATTGGAACAGACTATTTTTATCCACCCATTCCAGTCTTTATGAACATTTGTTTTTTGTTAAGCATTTTTGTTAAACTCCTATTTCATGCTCAGAATCCCAGCTCTGATATTTTATGTCTTAAAGATTATCAGATATCCAACTCTAAATCTTCAAAGAGCTATCTTAGTCCCGAGATTCTGTGTCCTAACATCCCTCCCAGCTTATCTGTTCTAAGTGTCCTTTCAGCCCTAGCATTCTATATTCTAAGGTCCCTTCATCTCTTTCTCTTTCAACTCTGGAATTCTATATTTTTTACAATCTCTAAGTTTCTAAGTTCCCAGATATATTTCAAGTTCTTGGTCTGAAGTTCTTAGATCTTAAGCTCATAAAATGTAGAATGGACAAAGATGAAGACCCGGGAGTCAGAAGATTTGAGTTTAGTCTCACTTGATGCTTCCTATCACTGTGTGATTCTGGGAAAATCGTTCCTCTGGCCCACCTTCAAGATTACCTAACATGAGGATAACACTATATTGGCTACCTGCTTGTTTTCCAGATGAGGAGGGGACTCCGTAGACATCAAGGCACTATGGAAATGAAATTGTTCTTAAAGAGATTCTTGAGTCCAAAAGGCCTGGCTCCAATTCTAGTGTATCTAACAGTAATTCAGTCACGAATACACCCATTCTCATAAGCCAGCCCTTCTCTCTGGCCCTGCCAAATGGTCCAGCTACCGGATAATGGCTCTCGCTCCATTGTACGGGGCGTCTGGGTTTCTGTCCTTCCTCGACAAGTGCTCCCCCTGTCTTCTATTCCTTCCCATTTGTCTTTTTCCACTTCTAGCATCTCATTTCAGTCCAAACTTTAGATGACGGGAACATTGATAAATTAATGATTGCAATTAATAAAAATTGACTCTGTGCTAATAAATTATTATGGAATGGCCTGTCAGATTTCTAAAATGAAATGTAAAAAGCCAGGGTAATGAGATGAGTGTGTGTGCACGTCCCCAGCCAAGGCCATCAGCAAATATATGAGCTGGGGGGTTGGGGTTTTACCAAGTAACCGGAAAGCATCTCAAAGAACAGCCCCAACATAAGCCAAGTGAGGGGCCACAGATACACTATAGCTTCAAAGCGTTCACAGACTCAAAAACAACCCCCTACATGTCCTTCCCAGTGACTGAAAGTACTACCATTAATGCTGCTTCCCTGAATGGAGGCTTTTGCTGCTTTAAATAGGGAATATTAAGGCTGGGAGGATCCTTAGAACAGGGAATGTCAGAGGCAGGAAGGACTTTAGAACATGGAATTTCAGAGCTGGGAGCAGTCTAAGAACAAGTCAGAGCTGGGAAGAACCTGAGAATATGGATTATCAGTACTGTAGTAGGTTAAAAAAAAAAAAGACAAAACTGGTAAAGCTAAAAAAGATTTCAGAACATAAAACCGAGCGTCTCAATGCTGTTCATGATCTTAAGGTTACGATGTAGGCTCTTTAGGCCTGAAGTCAGAGGGTTGCTTTTGAGAAAGTCTTTGCAAACTTTAAATGTGACCTACCATTTTTATTTCTACCAGGTGAGGGCCCCTCCAGCTTTGACATCCCTGTTCTAAGGCCCCTCCCAGCTCTGACGCTCTTTGTCTTATGATCCTAAAATCTCGTCTTACTGCTTCACTGCAGAACCTGAACTTATCTACTCCAACTCACTCCAATGTTATCCCATATTATTCTATATCTATTGATCATGTCAGCCTTCAGTTTTCTCTTTTCCAGCCCCAATTCCATAAATCTTTTATCTGCTACCTATTTTCCATCTTTTTCATTTTCTTTGTCATATTCCTTCTTGGAAAAAATCACTTTGAAAGTGAAATGACAAGAAATAAGAGTGTATGATCTCAGGAAAGTGAGAAAATTGAGGGAGTGAAAGGGGGAGGAGGAAAAAGAGGGAGGGAAAAGGAGAATAGAGAATGAGGGGAGAGAAGAAGAGCAGAAGAAAAACAGAGAAGAGAGAGAGAGGGCGATATGAAGGGTGCAGGGATGGAGTGAAAAAGAAAAGAGGGTAAAAGAGAAATAAAACTATAAGCAGCACAGTGAAAGAAAGAATAGAGAAAGAGGAGGGGGAAGAGGGGATAGAGAGAGGAAATGAGAGAAAAAGATCAAGTAAGGAAAGAGCAGAGATTGTAAAACTGGAGAAAGAAGAGACAGAGAGAGACAGAAAAATAAAGAAACAGAGAGGGAGGAAGCAGGAAGGACAAAGGGAAAGGAATAGAGTGATAGAGAGAAATAGTGAAGGAAAGAGGGAAGATAGAGGGAAAGTAAGCAGGAGGAAGAATAGGAGAGGGAGAAAGTGAAAGGATGGATGGATCCAAATGAATGGGAAAGCATTTAAAATATTTCCTATGTGTCTGGCACTGTGCTGAGAGGTGTGGATACAAGTAAGAAAACAAGATCACTTCCTGCTTTCAGGGAGTTCACATTCTAACAGGAGAGACCACACACATTGAAGAGTCACAGCCAGGGAGGAGTATTTGGGCTATAGCAATAGGTGGAGGAGATTATAAGGGAGTAGATCTGTTCCGGACTTCCAGAAACAATGACTGAGTCACTTTCATCTTGGTTCCAGAGATAAAGGATCAGAGACTAGAAGAATGAGAAAACAAAAGAAAGGGAAATAGAGAGATGGATGAATTTAAAAAAAGGGGGAGAGGTAATGTAGCATCTTCGAGTCCCCCCACTTTCTTCAAAAAGATAGCTTTCCCCAGCAGCTTGGAGGAGACTTTCCTGAATAACAAAGTTCTAGGTTATCTAGGAAAAGTGAAGACTATACATGGAGTTCAAAGAGAAGGTCCATTGACATGACAAGCCTTCCTCTTGGCTATGGAAAGCAACTGTCGCCCAGCCCTCCCTCTTATGTCCCAGAAGACAGTGATAATAGAGTGGAAAAAATAGCCCCAAGTTCTGGGATGGCCATTCCCCAAGGTTCCACTTGAGAACTGTTCTAGCTGACCCCTGCTCTCTAGGACCTGATTCAACCTCTAGTATTTACCAGTCCCTTAGACTTCCTGATGTTGTCTCCTGCTAGTCCACCCTGTCCTGTGACCCATCACACATTGCTGTGAAAAGAGACAAAGTCCCAGATCGTGGGGGAAAGCAAAGAACACCCACCCTTATCAAGATCTGGCAAAGAACAGAGAGACTACATTTGTTTACCCAACTTTATCATTTTACAGATGAGAAAACTGAGGTCCAGGAGATAAGATGCTTGGTCAAAGTCACACAATGGTGAGTCTCAGAGGGAGGATTTGAATCAAGGTCTTTTGACTCTTTGCTGACTTGTTTCTTTCTCTTCCTCTGGCCCTATTTGGTTCTCGATTTGCCTCCCCCTCCTTTACCTCTATGGGAGAGCTACAGATCATCAAATCCTCTCAATATAGAGGGAGATGAGCAGCGCCTACCCAGGCTCCCACAGCAAGGAGGACATGGCAAAAAGAGGTTAAAGTCCCAGAAAGAAGAGGCCCTCCCGCTTCCCAGAGACCCCCTCTCCAATGGCTCTGAGTGTCTGCAGTGTTTAATATTACAAGGTTATCCATGTTCTTAGAAAACTCTAGCCATGAATGTAAAACAACCTGTTTTTACAACAGAATTGTTTAACCCAGCACCAATTAAAAGTACCTGTTATTAAAAAAAAAAAGGGTAATTATGCTGTAATTAGTTTGACACAAGACATTAAGCAGATTATTATCAAAGCCCGGAAAATAGTAACTTCAAAGCAATTTCCTCCTTAAAAAGAGGCATTTGCATGCCACAATCCAAATGGAAGCCTGACTCCAGGCACTTTTTAATTCAGAAGAATTTGGTTTCCAAGATTGTGGGAGCAGCTCTAGCTTTATGACACTGGAGGCCTGAATTACAAATTAACTTGGGTGGTTGGGGGGAAAAAACGATCTGCCAGCAACTTGTGGGCAAGACCACAGAGTTATGGATCCGGGTGTTCATGGTTTAGGGAAGGCTGAAGGGCAGGTGAATGAGCTTCGGGTGGTGAGGCCTTCGGTGACCAAGCCCAGCCGCCATACTTCAAAGACCCCCAAACTAAGCAAGTTATGTAGCTGTTCTGTGCTTCACTCTCCCTGTCTGGAAAATGGAAAGTAATCAGCCCCAGACTTCCTGCACTACTGGGCTGTGAGAAGAAAGCCACTCTCTTATTTCTGAAATGCTAAAAGATTTGGAATTAGTACTGAGGTTTTTAAAGATTTGGCCCTGACACTGGTGTGTTTTTCTTTCCCAGCCTCAGTTATCTCCCCTGTAAAATGAGGAAATAGAATTGCATGGTCTCAAAGGTCCCTTCCAGCTCTGACAGTCCCTGTTTTAAGGCTCCTTCCAGCTCTGACAGTCCCTATTCTAAGTCCCTTCTAGCTCTGACAGTCCCTATTCTAAGGCTCCTTCTAACTCTGATAGTCCCTGTTCTAAGACTCCTTCCAGCTCTGACAGTCCCTGTTCTAAGGCTCCTTCTAGCTCTGATAGTCCCTGTTCTAAGATTCCTTCCAGCTCTGACAGTCCCTGTTCTAAGGCTCCTTCTCACTCTGACAGTCCCTGTTCTAAGGCTCCTTCTAACTCTAATAGTCCTTGTTCTAAGGCTCCTTCCAGCTCTGACAGTCCCTGTTCTAAGGCTCCTTCCAGCTCTGACAGTCCCTGTTCTAAGGCTCCTTCTCACTCTGACAGTCCCTGTTCTAAGGCTCCTTCTAACTCTAATAGTCCCTGTTCTAAGGCTCTTTCTAGCTCTGACAGTCCCTGTTCTAAGGTCCCTTCCAGCTCTGACATCCTTTTTTTCCCAAGGCTCTTCCCATTCCTGACTTTCCCTGTTCTAAGACCCCTCGAGCCCTGGTGTTCCACATTTTTAGGACTCTTCCAAGTCTCACATTGTGGATCAGAAATCCCCTGGCATTCTATGAGCTTATCCTAACCAAGAATGACATCCCAAGGCTAAAGCCAAGATTCTATCCTAAGACTAGAAAAGAGCTGACATTCCAGCACAGAAAAGTTGAACCCAAAGTAACAGGACAAGCAGAAAAGGACGGCAAAGGAGCAGGAAACCTTGCCTGGAGCTGGCTTCAATACAGTCTCCTCACTTACTTATCCCTGCCTTTGGTCTCCTTCTATCTCTTAAAGAAGCAAAGCTGACCCTTTGGCACTCCTAGAGCTAGGATCCCCTTCTCTAACTCTCATTTTCAATCACAGGCAATTTTTGCAATATAGCATCATCCTAAGTTCACAGATTCCCAGAATTCCCGCCACAGTATTACTTGACCTAAGTCACATCCCCCATCAGCCTTTATTTCCTTACCTGTAAATGGAATATCTTCCCTTTCTCAAGGTGCTACCTGCCCATAGGATCCCAGAAGATATTGGGCCCGATGGCTTTGGATAGATTAGGAGAATTTCACACAAAGAAATGTGAGGGGTTGTTACCATTTCTCAAGGTCTGTTAGAAAGAGCCCCATAAAATGCAGAGATTGTATTAGAAGATGTCTAATGCTGGTTTCAACTTCCAGAAATCTGATCCCACTTTTATGCTTCTCTTTTGTGTGGTTCTGGGAAAAGTCTTTAACCTCTCTGGGGCTCTGTTCTCAACTGTAAGAAGAAGGCATTTAGTTTAATAGTCTACAAGATTCCTTCTAGCTCTGACACTCTGAACTTGAATCCCATCACTGAAACTTAGGTGCTTATGACTCTGGGGCAAATCATTTTAATTTTCTGTGCCTCAGTTTCCTCATTTGGAAAAAGAGGGAGGAGTGGGACTCAGTGACTTCTAAGATTCTTTGCAGCTCTCCCTCCGTGTCCTAGGATCTTAGCTGAGCCTCAAAGCAACTCTGTTCTGATATTCTTTTTACATCTCAGAAAACAGTAACTCAGAAACTGAAGTATAAGATGAACTCCACTATATCACGAGGATGTGAGTCTCAAACAAAATCCTAGATCGTAAAGAGACAGGGCCCAGACAGACTGTGGAAGTCAGTGAGTCTCCCTCCTCCTTCTTTGTGGCAGAGGAGGGGACGGACAATTTAAGTGATGTGCTCAGAGTGCCACAGATATGCTCGTCAGGCAGGATTTGAACCCATCCCCCTGGCTGCATGATTCCTCGATCTACCCACCATACCATCCTGTCTCCAAAGAGAATATATATAATATATATAGTGTATAATATATATTATAAAATATTATATATATGTTATGTTATATATGTTATATACCTACAAAAACAATATATAATATATATAGTATGTAATGTATACTATATGTTATATAAAATATATATATATATATCTCCAAAGCTAATATATAATATATATATAGTATGTAATGAATAATATGTATTATATATAATATATATATATAATATATATGTATATCTTCAATATATAATATATATATATATCTTCAAAGTTAATATATAATATATATATATATGTGCCATTTAGAAAACTTTAAAGGATCATAAGGATGTCAGTTATTTTAGTGGAGTGAGGAGGAGCAGTCTACAATAGAGGAGGCAAGTTTGTCCAGGATTTATGACTTTGAAAATTCTGTTACACACACACACATACATACACACACACACACACACACACACACACACACACACACACACAAACCCATCTCAGTTTCAGTTTTTATGGATATGTATTGGACCAGGAACAGCCTTGGCCTTGATCCTGGCAGGAAATCCAGGTCACAACTTAGCTGTGTGAGATAGGGTAAATCCCTACCCCTCTCTGGGCTACTGCTTCTTCATCTATTCCATGGAAGGCTCCTCTGTGTTCTGACATGTGATGGAATGGCTGTTACCTGGAACATTTTTCTGACCATCTGAGCTTTTGGGGGGAAGGGATTAGGGGGCTGAGAAGAAGGGCCTCTTGCTTTTGGAGGCAGATCCCCTAGCTCCTTCCCCAGGGCTCCCTCTCTCCCCCTCAGAGTTCGGCCGGATCCAGCCAGTAGCCTTTGTCTTTGCTCAAAGATTCCACAGAGAACAGAATGAAGGAGCAGCTCTGGGGAAGAGGGCTGGGGGGAGGGCCCTGAGCCTGTCCCTCCTGTTTCCATAACAACAGGGCTTACATCAATCTTACTGAAGCCCCCGCTTTCCAGCTCACTATCTTCACTTTCCATCATCTCCATACCTGCTAGGGGCCCAGGCTGGAGAATCTGCCTTGCTGAATCAAGGCATGTAGTGCGTATGAGAAGTGGGGGTGGGGGGGTGAAGAAGGACATGGGGGTGGGGAGGAAGGGAGGAAAGCAAGAGCTGGGAATCCTGGAAGTGGTCAGCCCGGCTGTGCCTTGGGCCCATAGTGAAGGATCCTCAGGAACCTTCTGCTGGGAAGAGCCAGGGCAGGCTGACTGGCCCGGCTCTCCCAGACTGAGTAGTTGGACTTCAGATTTCTGGTTACCAGCCAGGGCCACCACCACAAGGCCAGAGAGGTTTGATTTCCAGGTGGGTAATAAACTTCATTGAGTTCCAGAATAAGAACTATTTCTACAGTACTTTGAGATTTTCAAAGTGTTTTCCTCTCAACCAGACCTACAGTTAGAGAGGGACAGGTATTGCTCAAGGGGCAGCCAAGAAACAGCAGAGCTTAGTGCCCAGGTATCCAGGCTAATTCCCTAAAATAAGACTCTTTTAAGATACAGGAACTTAGAAATCTTTAGAGAAAGATTTAGAGAAATCTTTTTTGTCTTTGTATGATCATAGATAGAAAGAGGGAGAGGGATGTAAAAAAGGAAGGAAGGAAGGAAGGAAGGAAAGAAGGAAGGAAGGAAGAAGGAAGGAAGGAAGGAAGGAAGGAAGGAAGGAAGGAAGGAAGAAGGAAGGAAGGAAGGAAGGAAGGAAAGAAGGGAAGAAGGGAGGGAGAGAGGAAGGAAAGAAGAAAAGAAAGAAGGAAGGAAAGAGGGGAGGGAGGGAGGGAGGAAAAAAGGGAGGGAAGGAAGGAGGGAGGAACGTATGTCATACTTTGTGCCCCAGCTATGGATTGGCACAATGGAAAGGGTAGCTAGGATAGCACTTTTTGTCCCAAAAGACCTGGTTCAAATAGAGTTTTTAACATTTACTCTCTACATGATATTGGGCAGGTCACAGAAGTTTTTTGAGTCTCATTTTATTCATCTGTAAAATGAGATGGGTGAGCCTAGCCCAATAATGGGAAACTTCCATTGAAGAAACTCTTTCTGCAGGACATATCAGTACCTGCTCTGCAACATAATCCGAGAGTAACCTGGGGTGCTTTGAGATTAGGTGACTTGCCCAGGGGCAGATAAATAGCACAAATAGAAGATCCCCATTTTAAGGATGAGTTAGAGTTGAAGTTATTTGCCCATAATCGTATAGCTAGCAAGCATGGGGGCCCATACTGGAAAATTTGCCAGTATCCTCCATTACCTTCTCCACAGTCCCATCGCCACAAACTATTCTTAGATTGGTTCATCTCACACATATGTGCCATTAAGACAAAATGGAGTGGGCCAGCTGGGTGGCGCAGTGGGTAGAGTACCAGCCCTGAAGTCAGGAGGACCTGAGTTCAAATGTGACCTCAGACACTTAACTAGTTGTATGACCCTCATTAACCCCATTTTATTATTATTATTAACCTTATTAACCCCATCGTATTAACCCCAATTGCCTCAGGGGGGAAAAAAAGAACCAAATAGAGCAAAGTAAGAGAGTGTGGAGGATTTGGGGAATACCATCTCCAGTCTTAAACAAGGGAATTTAATAGGAAGGTGTAATGTGATAGAAAGAGTCATTGGAGAGCTAGAGTCTAAAAAAGACATAGATTAAAAGTTTAATTGTTAGATTAGGCAAGTGACTTCATCTCTCCAAACTTCAATTTCCTGAAAAATGCAAGGGGAATTCTAGTCAGGGGGTTGTTGGTCAAGGAACCCCATTTAACTGATTTCGGACACATTCGTTCCTTGTGTGTGCATCTCTCTACTCATGTGACCTACATGGTTACTCACAGTCCTAAATAATGTGGAGGCAGCCAGGTAGCTGGATGGATAGATAACTTACCTTAGAGTCAGGAAGACTTGGATTCAAGTATAACCTCTGATAATTAGCAGCTATATGACCCTGAGCAAGGTACTTAACCTCTGCATCATGAGCCTAATGGACTTGTGCCTCTCTCCCTAGATCTCTGATGCTTTGAGTTGATTGTGTCAACAGGCTGACTATTAAAATCGCTCTCACTAGTGGGAACTTGGGAACTGTAGTTTTAGGAGTGCGTCCCCAGAGTGTCCTTAGAACCCAAAATACTTACTCCCCTGGCTATCCAGGTGAAAGCAGATAGGGGGTAGCTCCATAAGGGATTCAATAATAATCACATGATTTGGGGAGATGTAACATAGGGGAGATTCAAGGCTCAGTATCAGCCAATTTTTTCTTGTATACTGTAACAGATATTACCTTTCGAGCACAGGGTAGATTGAATGACTGCCAAGCTCCCATTCTTTCAGCTTCCAATCAATTATCTTAGGATATTTTCTTAGCTTAGTCTTAGTCTTTCTTTTAGAGTCAAGAACCCTGAGATATTAAGGGACTTGTCCGATGTCACATAAACAGTGTGGATCAGTGAGCAGACTTGACACAGAGTCTTCCTGATGTCAAAGGTCAATTCTTTAACCACTAAGCCAATCAGACCTCAACATGAGCTTATTACAGACATGAATCCTTTTGTATTCCTTCCCCTTCTGATTTCTTTTTTATTGAATATTTCCCCAGTGCTATTTAAAATTGGTTTATATTTGTTTTTTTTAAACTGTTGAGTTTCAGATTCTCTCTCTTCTCTCGACCCCCAACCTCCATCAAGAAAACACATGAAGTTAGGAAAAAAAATTTCCATAACAGTCATGTTGTGAAAGAAAACATAGATTCCCCCACCCCAATTAAAAAAAATTCTCATGAACAATAAACTTAAAGAGAGAGAGAAAGTATGATTCAATCTCTATTCAGACACAGTTTCTTCATTGGGCTTGGAGAGGATTTTTCATCATAAGTCCTTCAGAGTAGTCATGGATCATTGTACCGCTGAGAATAGAAAAGTTATAGCTGGTCATCTCAGAACATTGATATTACTTTGTATACAGTACATTTCATTTTGCTTGAGTTCATGGAGGACTTTCCAGGATTTTTTTTTCCCCAAGAGCACTCTGTCCATCACTTCCCATAGAGCAACAATATTCCATAACAATTGTAGACCACAGTTTATTCAGCCATTCCCCAACTGATGGATGTTTCTTCAACTTCCAATTCTTAGACACGAATCTTTTTAACCTCTACAAGATGCTGTCCAAAGTGGTCTGCTTGGTGCTGCTCAAGCCAATGGCGAATGGAGCGGTTCCTCAGCCAGTTCAGATGGTTTGGTGGTTCTCTGGGATCTATCTACCTTTAGTTTGCTTTGTTGGAAACAAACCAAACCACCATTTGGCCTCGACTTTGATTTCAGGTCCAAGATAAGTAATGAAGTTACAGGTCCCATCGAGCCACTGAAGGGAAAGAAATTCTGAAGGTATTAGAATTAGAAGATGGAGGATTATAGACCAGTGTCAGGAGCAGCACAATATAAAAGGTCAGAGCTGGAAATTGAGTAAAATACAGAATGTCAAAGTTGGGAGGGACCTTAAAACAGGAGATGTCAGATCTGAGAGAGACCTTAGAATAGGGGATGTCAGGGCTGGGAGGGACATTAGAACAGGGGATGTCAGAGCTAGGAGGAGGTTTAGAGTAGAGAATGGCAAAAGTGTGAGGGACTGTAGAATAGAGAATCTAGGAGCTAGAAGGAACCTAAAGGACTTTAGAATATTGAATGACACAATGGAAAGGGGCCATAAAATATAGAATGTCAGATCCACATTAAAAAGCTTTAGAACTTGAAATGTCAAAGGTGAAAGAGAACTTAGAACAGAGAATTTCAGAGCTGTAAGGGCCCTTAGCACAAGAAACGTCAGGGCCGGGATGATTTACAATCCAGAATGTAAGAGCTAAAATATCTCTTTGAACAGAGAAAATCACAATTGATTTTAGAACATAGACTATCAGAATTAGAACTCTGATAACACAGGATGCTAAAGCCTAAAAAAAGACCTTAGAAACCATTTAGTTGCACAGATCATATCATTTCAGAGCTGGAAGGGACCTTCAAAAGCATCAGCTTCAATCTTCTCTTTTTTCAGAGGAGAAAACTTAGATCCAGAGAGATAAAGGAACTTGGCTGGGGTCCCGGAGAGAACTAGTGGCAGGGTTCAGGGGTGCCCTGATGCCCAGAGCCCTGTCTTGTGTCCAGCTCTCATGCAGCCTTCAGAGGTACCTACCGTGATGCTCTGTGCATTTTTATGAAACGGTATTTTATTAAATAAACAAACTGGAGTGATTCCAACAGATTTATGAACACTTCCTCTCTTCTCACTTGTTCGACCCATTGCAGATTTATGACTCTGCATTAACCTCCCGAGCACTCGTAAAGTTTACTAAGATAATGTTGGCAGGAGGGAGAAGGGATTTTTATAGCTGGGTAATAATTACAAAATGCAGAAGGTACTGGGGGAATCTGCTTGTTAGTTATGCCGGGCGCCTGGTCAACAGTTAAGCTGTATATTGTGGTCCCCAAGCTCTCGGCCAAGATCCTGCCCTTCTTCAGGGGTCCGTGCTTCTTCCTCCTAGTGCTCAGAACAGTGTCTGACACATAGTAGGCACTTAATCGATATTCGGTAGTTGATTGATTGATTGTCTGGTGACCAATTCCGAGAGGAATATTAGCAAAGAGTCAGGACTCCTGCAGGGGAACTGCTTGACAAGAAAGGAGTGGGTGGCAGATAAGTACCCACTGATAATTATTTCAAAGCCATCCTAACACCTAAAATGGTAGCTCAGTAGAAGACCTTAAAGCAAGCTGTCAGGGTTGGGAGAGGTCTTAGAACATCAGAGATGGAAGGGATTTTTAAAGTTCTAAACAGACTTTAAAATAGGCACTATTGTTAGAACATATAGAACCAGAAATGGAAGGGAGTGTAGAACAGAGAATGACAGAGGTAAGGGGGTCTTAGAAAAAGGAATAGCACAGCTGAGAAAGGTCTTAGAATAAATTGTCAGAGCTGGAAAAGACCCTAAGTCATAAAATGTCAAAACTGTGAGGGTTCTTAGAAGCTAGGATTTTAAAGATGGGAATTCTGATGTTGGTGATATAAAATATCATAACTGAAAGGGAACTGAGGATACAGAATATTGGAGATGGGAAGGGTATTATGACAAAATACCGGACTGAAAGGGATCTTAAAACCTAGAATTGCAGAGTTGATGGGAATTCAGACCAGAAAATAGAGCATCTTAGAGCAGAAAGGGGCTCAGAGTTCACTTAGTCTGATCAGTGAATTTTGGGGGTGAAGAAACTGAAGCTCAAGGTGTCTTCAAGGTCTTTCCTAACAGGTAAAGAAAAGGGAATGGATTCAGACTCGGGTGCCTTGATCTCATGTCCTCTACACCAGGTGAATATCTCAAGCATAGAATATCAGAGCTGTTGGTGACCTTAGAACATAGAAAGACTGAGCTAGAAAGGCTCTCAGTTCATAAACCAGAGAATGTCGTGGACTCTTAGAACATTAGCCAAGAAAGGATCTAGAGTATTGGTCTACATAACTATCCCATTTTGGATAGGGTGGAAAAGGAGGGCAAGGGAGAAAATGTGGCTTGTTAAACATCATACATACATTGAATGAATAGCAATCAATACTTGAACTAAGCAGGAGCTATTTCCACTATAGCAATTTGTTATTATCTTCATCACTACCATGATCTAGAATTTTCCCTCTAAATTCAGAGTGATACAAAAGAATAGAATATTAGCTAATAAAGCTGGAGGAACTGAGTTCAAATCCCTAAGCACTAGTTCCTATACAATCTAGGACCCCTTATGTCTCAGTTTCCCCCTCTATAAAATGAGCAGATTGGATTAGATGTCCTCTAGTTCCTTCTCGTTCTGCATGCAGTCCTATAATATATTAACCAGTAAGACAAAGTCAATTCCGAAGGCCCCATTAAATTTGCCAGGGAATGGCCCCCCATCTGGCAAAAGTCTGGAATTCTACTATTCTAGTTCCAAGTTCACCCTCTACCAAAATGTACATTTGCAGAAACATGGTATCCATGAGAAGAATCCTGAATGGGAAATCTAATTCCCTCTTGGATACAACTTTCTGTGAGGCTTTGAGCAAGCAGATGATTCATTTCTGGAACTCAGTTTGCTTATCTATAAAATGGATTAAGAATTACCTGCATCTACCCTGTGATCCAGCAGTGTTACTATTGGGCTTATATCCCAAAGAGATCTTAAAAAAGGGAAAGGGACCTGTATGTGCATGAATGTTTGTGGCAGGTCTCTTTGTAGTGGCCAGAAAATGGAAACTGAGTAGATGCCCAGCAATTGAAGAATGGCTGAATAAATTGTGGTATATAAATGTTATGGGATATTATTGTTCAGTAAGAAATGACCAGTAGGATGATTTAGAAAGGCCTGGAAAGAGTTATATGAACTGATGCTGAGTGAAATGAGTAGGACCAGGAGATCATTATACACTTCAACAGCAATACTATACGATGATCGATTCTGATGGACGTGGCCCTCTTCAACAATGAGATGAACCAAATCAATTCCAATGGAGCAGTAATGAACTGAACCAGCAACACCCAGCAAAAGAACTCTGGGAGATGACTATGAACCACTACATGGAATTCCCCAT
Source organism: Antechinus flavipes (assembly GCF_016432865.1). Lineage (NCBI taxonomy): Eukaryota > Metazoa > Chordata > Mammalia > Dasyuromorphia > Dasyuridae > Antechinus > Antechinus flavipes. Next base: position 711,395,914 of record NC_067398.1, on the reverse strand, counting down.
CCCTCTATTTTTGTTCTCCTGGATTTTTGATTTCCTTCACAGGCTAATTGTACACTATTTCAAAGTCCAATTCTCTTTGTACAGCAAAACAACTGTTTGAACATGTGTGCTTATATTGTATTTAACTTACACTTTAACATATTTAACATGTATTGGTCAACCTCCCACTGGGGGGGGGGGGAGGAGGGGAAAAATTGTAACAAAAGGATTTGCAATTGTCAATGCTGAAAATTACCCATGCATAGAACTTGTAAATAAAAAGCTATAATTAAAAAAAAAAAAAAGCTTTTCTAGTCCATGTGATTGAAGTTTTTCTTTTGTTAAAAAAAAAAAAAATACTTGCATGTATTTACTTCAAATGAGTATCTTGAACACCAAGTGACTCCATATATGTGAGAATATGGTTTTAGAAGTGCTCTGTAAATGGAAAGAATTGCTTCTGAGGTGTATGTGACAGTCTGGTTCATTTCTAGAACTCAGTTTGCTTATCTATAAAATGGGATTAAGAATTACCTGCATGTATTTACTTTAAATGAGTATCTTGAACACCCAGTGACTCCATACATGTGAGCATATAATTTTAAAAGTGCTCTATAAATGGAAAGAATTGCTTCTGAGAGTTGATATGTGATAGTAGAAAGAAGCAGAAGGTCTGGTGATAATGGGTAAGGCAGTCTCAGTTTCCTCCTCTGTAAAATGGGGACAGAGTACAATAGATGGGTTCTACTGTCCTTTTCTATTTTGAATCCCATGACCCCATTTAGCTTCATCAGTAACTAGAGGATATCCAGCAAGATGAGCCATGAACACAGTGAGGTTTAGGGAAGTCATTTCTAAAAAGAAAAACCAAATTATTTTCCACCAGTCTGTAACCATTTCTGTAATCCCATCATCAGTGACACTTTTCCTTTGGATTAACCCAAGAGTTTCTCAGGCATGGGCCACTATTACCCAGGTAAAATTGCCCCCATTTCAAAGTTCTGTCCCCTTGCCTTTCCTTATTTCCTTATGTTATTTGCATTCCCTTTTATTGCCTTGCCTGTTTCCTAATTTTGCCTAGTAACGGCAAGCATTCTCTCTACATGGTTGCCTCAACTTCCCCTTAGACCCCTGGCTAGGCCCTGGCTTTGGTAACTCCGAGAAGCCTACTGGGAAGTCCAGTCGATGGAATCAAATTTAGAATCAATTAAAGGCAGCCTGGCCCGCTCCGATCAGCAGCACAAGGCTTCTCCCCAGCGCTCCCCCCTCAGCAGCACCCCCAACACGATCGCTGCACACTCGCACAAAACCCCCCCTTCCCCACGCCTCCCTGAGATTTGAAACTCAAACAAGAGAGTATGAATAATGTAGTGATATTCTTCTCCTCTTCTTCCCTTCAAATCCTCTGAGGATGAGTGAGACGGCTTGTCTGCCTCATTAGTGACTGCTCAGCCATTTGATTTCGGGAACAATGAACGTACTTTGCCTCAAATTTTCATACCGAGTTGCGTCACCGGAGTCAACACGGAATTTTTGAATTCGCATAAAAATTTAATGGCGTGATCTGCATATTTTGTGATTTCCAGCCGCCCGCCACCCATGCACCCGAGCTTCCCTCCAGAAGATAACGACAGACCAGGGAGAAGAAGGCTGACAACCCAGGCCCGCCATCAAAAGGCCCATTAATAACAGATGAGCCGATTGCCTTCTAATGAATACCGCAATCCTCTCTCCCCCTCTCTTCCTGGGGTCCCTAAAGTCACCGGGGGGCACAAACCAAATGATGGGGAGGGGAATCTTTCATGGGCAGCCTTGAAGGGCTCTGGGGAACTCTGGACACAGCTCCTCGGTGCCCGAGTGGATCACCAAGACCGTCTCTCTAGGGGTGAGAAAGAAATCAGGGCATCCACTGAGTTGATACTAAACAGGATACAGAGATTAGCACACTGACTCAGACGTTGGAGGACATGGTTCCAAGTCTCGAACTTGCTGCGTGGACTTGGACCAGTCCCTTCCCTTCTCTGAGCCTCAGTTTTCTGTTCTGTAAAAAATGAGTCACTTAATGTACATATATAATCAGAAAAATAAAAACAAGAAAAAAGAATAAGAAAAAATGAGTCAGACTAGATAATTTCCAAGATTTTTTTTCTGGTTTAAATCTTCTATATTCTTCACCAGCCCTGAAGTCAGGAGGACCTGAGTTCAAATTTGGACTCGGACACCTAACATGCCAAAAATGTGTGACCCTGGCAAATCATTTAACCCCAATTGTCAAGGAAGGAAGGAAGGAAGGAAGGAAGGAAGAAAAGAAGGAAGGAAGGAAGAAGAAAGGAAGAAAGGAAGGGAAGGAGGAAGGAAGGAAGGAAGGAAGAAGAAAGAAAGAAAGAAAGAAAGAAAGAAAGAAAGAAAGAAAGAAAGAGAAAGAAAGAAAGAAAGAAGAAAGAAAGAAAGAAAGAAAGAAAGAAAAGAAAGAAAGAAAGAAAGAAAGAAAGAAAAAGAAAGAAAGAAAGAAAGAAAGAAAGAAAGAAAGAAAGAAAGAAAGAAAGAAAGAAAGAAATGAATAAGTAAATAAATAAATGTTTCATATTCTTGTCAAACCCAGTACTGAGAAGGTATATCGTAAAGCTTTTCCCAGCTCTGGCATCCTATGTTCTAAGGTCCTTCCCATGTCTCGCATTATATGTTTTAAGGCCTCTCTCAGCTCTGATCCTGCAGGTTCTGAGTTCTAAAGTCCCTCAGGTTCAGACTTCCTTTGTTCCAAGATCACTACTAGTTCTGACATTCTATGCTCAAAGGACTCTCCCCACTTTGATTACCTATATTTTAGTGTTCCTTCCAATGCACACCACATGTTCTAGGGTTCCCATTCTAAAGTCTCTTCCTGCTGGGCCATTCAATGAGTTTTTGTTTCTAACTCCTACTGTCTGGACTTCATGTTTCTTTATCTGTCCAGTGAAAATAATAATCTTGACTCCAGCTATTGATGGAACTGAGAAATTCTTGATGATCAGCAGTATTGCTTAGTGGATAGAAAACTAGTTTTGGCGTCAAGAACCCCCAGACAGAAGCCCACATCTCAGAATTAGTGGCTGTGTGATCCTAGGCAAGTCATTTAACTTATAAGGGCCCTAGACAGCTAAATTAAATGAGATCACAGAAGAAACTTATAAAGTGGACACAAAAGGTAAGCTATCATTCGATACTTATGATTATGATGATTTTGACTAAAACATGGCAAGAATTCTCTGAAAAAAAAATGGCAGGTCGTGAAAACCAAGTGAAAGAGAGAAATCCTTTACAAAAGCATCTGTCCTTAATCCCTGTTCTCCCCAATTGGGGAAGGGGGCTTCCCATCATTCATAGGAAAGATGCAAAGTTGTTCTCTCGGGGATTGGATCAGAGGGAAATGAGATTCCCCCCTCTCCCGGTATTTCTTGCCGGGCATAATGAAATGGAAGGAATTTCTGCTGAGAATGGTGATTACTAAGCTGCCAGGATGAGTGACAAACACCGATTCAGGAGCGGTCCGGGAGAGAATGGGCTTTGTGGGGTGGGTGGGTGGCTGATTGTGTGTGGAAGGGAGACAGAATGAACTGAGGAGAGGGAAGGAAACAGAGACAGAGAAAGGACTGAAGGAGGAGAGGAAGAGAGACCAAAAGAGAAATGGATATAGACACAAAGAGACAGAGAAAGGGAAAGGGAGGGGAGGAAAGAGTGAGAGAAAGAGGGAGGGAAAAAAGGAGGGGGAAACAGGAGGAAGGGAAAGAAAGAGGGAAGGAGGGAGAAAGGGAAGGAGAGAGGGAAAGAGAGAGACACACACACAGACACAGGTGGAATCAGAGAGAAGAAAAGAGATGAGAGAGACAGAGAAGAGAGAGAAGAGAAGAGAGAGGGAGAGAAAGGGAAGGGAGGAAAGGGGAAGCAAGAAGGGAGGGAAAGAGACAGAGAGATAGAGACAAATAGAAAGACAGACAGAGATAGAGAAAGGGAAAGAGAGAGAGAGAGAGAGAGAGAGAAAAGAGAAGAGAGGGAAAGAGGGGAAGGAGAGAGGGGGAAGGAGAGAAAAAAGAGTGATAGAGGGAATGAAACAGGGAGACAGAGACAGAAAGAGACAGAGAGAAAGGGAGAAAGAGACATAGAAGCAGAAAGAAAGAGAGACAGAATGAGGGAAGAAGGTGATAAGAAGAAAGGAAGGGAAACATAGAAAGACAAATCGAAACAGAAGAAAGGGAGGAGGAGAGGGAAGAAAAAGAGGTAGAAATAAAGATAAAGATGGGAGAGGGAGACAAAAGATATGGAGAGACAGAAACAGGGGAGAGAGACCGGAGAAAGAAAGAAAGATTGAGATAGGAAATAGGAGAGAGGAGAGACAGCAAAGGAGAGAGGGAGAAGAAAGAAACAGAGACAGAGATAGAAAGGGAAAAAATTTATGAGAAAGGCAATCACAGACAGAGACAAACTGGAATAATAGAGAAAAAAGAGATGAAGAGATACAAAAAGGCAGTGAGGATGAAGGGAAAAAGAAAGAGAGAGAGAGCTAGATGAAAAATAGAGAGAAAGGGACTCAGCATTTATGAAGCATCAGGCACTGCACTAAGTGTCTTATTCAATACTTACAATGATGCTGCAAGGCAGGAGCTGTCACCCCTTTTTTCAGATAAGGAAACTGAGGCAAACAAAAATGAAGTGACTTGGTGGGAACCGAGTGACTCATACAGCTAGAAAGAGTCTGAGGTGGGATTTGAACTCGAATATTCCTGACTCAGATCCAGCACTATCTCCCTACCCTACACAGCTGCTGCTATCTCCTCATTATCTCTCTCTCTCCAGGGCTTTCTACTCCTTGAAGCCTTCATTGAGCCTGGTCCTTTGGCTGAAAATGATGACTGCCTCCTCAAGTTAGAACGCCTTGCCTAGGTCTCCTTAGCCTTAACTTCCCCCATTCTGATTTATGCTTTTGTAATTGTTTACATACAGATCTTGTCTGCCCAATGCAGACCCTACATTGCATTTAACCCCCATCATCATCATAATAGCCATATTCACACACACACACACACACACACACATACACACACACACACACACACATCCTGTGCCAGGCTGCTCCACTGGAGGACAAAGATCATTCTCTTTTTATCACCCCCCCCCACAGTGGGAGTTTAGTAACTCACCAATTATTTGACCAAGAAGCGTTCACTACTTTAGATTGATTCAAAGTCATTTCTGTTCCAAATGTTCATGTGGAGTAATTGTGCCTGACCTGTGGCACCGTATCAGGCTCCTATTGGTCTACTCAACCAGTCAGACACATTGTACCTTAGCCCCAACACACGATGTCTTTGTGATCCTCTTCAAGAACGAAGGATGTTAATCAACTAAGTCCATGCATAAGGTAAAACACTTGTTGAATCAAATCAAAGCAGAGGGGAGGGAGTGGAGATAAAGGAGTAAGAGATGGAAAGAAACTGCACAAATTGCAGTATTTGAATTTAATAGAATATTTTTGCATCTAAGAAATGAGAAGTCCATGAGGAATTCAGAGAAACACACAAAGATTTGTATGAACTGATACAGAGGGAAAAAGCTAAGCAAATGAAAACAAGACTAAGGCAACTAAAAGATTCATTTCATTGACCAATCATGGTTTTGGAGAAGAAATAATGAAACACTTCTCTTCCCTCTATGCTGAATATGGAAATAAAGACTGAGGGCAGCCCAAGAGAAATTACTGATCCAGAGGAGAGGACCTTGCAGACATAATTCTGGATGGACATGATGCCTTGGGTCAGAGCACAGAGAAACATGGGAACCAAGAGCCTTGGATTTGTCTGACTTCTATCCGTAGTTTACCTTCATGGTCTTCTCTCCCTCCTTAGTTCTCTCTTCTCCCCACCTATTGTGGACCAGTCTCTAGCCTTTGAGTTTCTAGTTCTCCCAAGGGCAATGCTCTCAGGAAGCTGATTGGTTTGGGGTTATGTTGTCCAACTGAAATAGAAATAAGGGCCCCTAAACCATGCGTAATTGGATATTGCCTTAGAAAACTATTTATTAATATTATCTACATTTTACTTATTTTAGTTTATTTTAATATTATCTACATTTTATTTTTATTCATTTTGTCAAACAGCTCCCAATTACATTTTAATCTGGTTCTGGATGCAATTCAGTAGTGTTGGTGGATGCATGTTTGACATGTTTGAGTGGTTGAGGTACTACATTGCACTTGAATTCGAATCCTAGCTCAGATATCTGTTATGTGTGTGACAATGGGAAAGTCACCTCAGTTTCCTCATCTGTGAAATGGAAATGATCAAAATATTACCTCCTAGGGTTGTTGTGAGAATAAAATGAGATAATATAAGTACATATGCAAAGCATATATCTATACCATCTCATTTAATTTTCTACTCTGTCAAATAAGTTTTGACTTATTTCCATGTTCCTGCTCCTTCCAACTCTAGTACCCTAGTATTATGAGTTCAACTATTTGTCACTAGTGTCTGACTCTTTGCAACCCAATTTGGGTTTTTCTTAACAGAGATACTAGAGTAGTGGGCCATTTCCTTCTCCAGTCCATTTTACAGATGAGGAAACTGAGGCAAACAGGATGGGCAAATGGAATGACTTGCCCAGGGTCATATAGCTAGTAAGTTTGAACTCAAATCTTCCTAACTCCAAGCCCAGCTCTCTGTGCACCAGGGCACCATCTAGCTGCCCACATTCTATTTGTTAAGATCCCTTCTACCTCTGGAAATCCATTTGCTATGATTTCAATTCCCTTCCCGGGTTAACATTCTATGCTCTCTATTCTAGGTGCCCTACTAACTTTACCCTATTATGTTCTATTTCCTAAGGTACTGTCTACCCTGGACATCCGACATCCAAAGACCCTTTCTAGCACTGACATTCTATGCTCTCTGAGCTAAAGCTCAGTCTATCTCTATCCTCCTAAGCATTAAATATCCTTCTGTTCTTGATATTCGTGTCCTAAGCTGACTGTACTAAGACCCTGTGTTGCTCTAATTCTTGTGTCCTTAGAGATAATTCTGGACCAACAGGCTGAGGTCTTTTCTAATTTGTTCTAATTTCTATTTTTTCTAATTCTTCTAATTTTAATCTTTTCTCCAACAGGGCAGAAACAGCGGTATTGCTTGTCTGGCACTAAAAACCTTGAGGGTCATATTCACTAAATATGAGCTAATATTACCCAGGACTCCCTAGTCTTTCTAAGATTTTTTCACCAGGTGAACATAAGTTGATTGTGCTTGGCAACAGCAATTCCGGCCACAGTCAAGAGCACCCGGGGGTCTCCCATTGGCTCTAGAATGCCCCACTGAGTATCACATACACGCCTGCCCGCCATGAACACCAGAATTAAAAAGTCTCTGAAAAATTGATTGTATTCATTCTCTTAACCTCACCCCAACCTGAACATAAATTGTCTCTGTTTATAACACTTCTGGCATTCGGTGCGTTGCACCAAGTGACATAAAATGACGATAAATTTAGGCCCCTCCAGCATGAAAGTACCTAAAATGCCACATGTCATTAATATTGACAGGTTCTCAAAGTAAAACTTGGAAATGTTTCAGATGATATAAATTAAAACAAAAATATATACTTTGTCCTTGCAAGGGGATTGGATAAAATTAAGGTGGCTTGGGGGATGGGAATAGGGATGGGTGTGGAAGAGGGGAAAGGGGCGCATTCACTGATGTGGGTCAAAGAAATGTCTCTGGTGGGGAGTTCCAGTTGGTCTTTGAATCACCTGGGGTGTCCAAGCTGGGGATGGCTTCTGAACATTCAACTTCAACTTATATCTGGAAGGGCCTTAGAACACAGAACAGTATCAAGCTCAAGAGATGGAACTTTAGAAGAAAAAAGTGGGACATAGAACATAGAATATCACACCTGGAAAGCAACCCCCAAAATAAAGAAATTGTAGTTTAAGACCTGGAAAAGACCTAAAAGCATAAGAGGGAATGTCACTGTTGAAAAGTTTGGGAGACCATAGAATGTTTGAGGTGGAAGTGAACTTAGAACAGAGAAAGCCATTTTGATGTAGGGCTCGTTTCAGCCATTTTTATTCTTTGGATTTTGCCATCATGTCCCCCCAGAACCTCACCTCCCCTTTTAGTTCCTTTATGTGTTGTCGTCCCCTATGAAAACAGAAAGTCCTTGAGGAAAGGGATTGCCTTTGTTTTTCTTTTAATTTATACCCCTGGTGCACAGTAAGCACTTAATAAATGCTTGTTGATTAAACACTGAATGACAGAGCTAGGAAGCCCTACAGAATAAAGAGTTTAGATTTTTTTTTTTTGATGAAAGGAACCAGGATATACATACATATATATGTGTATATATATATATGTGTGTGTGTGTGTGTATGTATATATATACATATATATATCTTTTAATTTTTTATAATTGTTTTTATTAAAGCTTTTTTATTTTTATTTTTCAGAACAATTTTTAAACATTAGCCCCTGCAAAAGCTTGTGTTCCAATTTTCCCTCCCTTCCTCCACGCCCTCCCCAGTAGTGCAATATATGTTAAACATAGGAACCAGGATACAGTTGAGAAACTGTCAGGTCTAAGAACAGTCTAACAAAGCAGAACCTAGGGAGCAACAAGGAGCCTCAGGGAGTAGATTTCTTCAGCCTAATCCTCAGTCTTCTCCTCCATAAAATAATGGGTATGGCAAAAGCCACTCTGGTACTACTGGCCCACACCCCAGTGATTTCTCCAGCCCTGAGACTCTGCTTCTTCTGTTGCCTGGCCAAGGGGTGAGCTCCTCTCCCCTTCAGCTGCACCCCCTGCCCTCGGCCTGATCCTTTCCTCTGCCCATCTGCCAACCCCTCCTTCCCCCCCCACTCACTAATGGTCCTCTCCACCCCCCTTGGCTCAGCTCCCCCCGGCTGAGTGCTGGCACAATTGGAGAAGGGCATTATGTAAATGCCGTTATGCAAATCACCCCCTTCTCCCTTGCTCGCTGGACTCCTGTGCCCTAATTAACTTGCCCAAGCCTAATGTTTCAGTGCTTCCCTCCCCCCTCCTCCCACCCCAAGGAGGAGAAGGTACAAAACACAGCCTACTAGCTCCTTCTTTTGGATGGAAGCTGATATTTTGGCCCCGTTTGCCAAAATAAATGTGTCCATTCTCCCACCTGCTCACACATACTCACACCTGGATCTAGGTGACAGTCACAGAAGTCAGTGAAATCTCTCTTTTTTCTCCCGGCTCTATCCCTCTCTGGGGTCATCCTGAATTCAGCCTCCCTACCCTTGGGGAGCACAAGCTAAGGGGGAGAAGAGTCCTTAAACACCATCTGGTATAACCCCTTCCATGGTCGGATGAGGAACTGAAGGGCAGAGAAATGCAGGGATGGCTCAGGGTCATGTGATAGCAAAGGGAGGATTTGAATCCAGAGCTTCCGACTCAACACCAGCACTCCTGTTTTCACGTTCTTTCTGTGTGCCCTGAATTCCTTCCCTAAGGCCCCCACTTCTGGTTAAAGCACCTTCCAGGAAAGGAACAAATCCATTGGGATTCTGGACTTGAAACCAGAAGGGACCTGAGAGAGCATGTAGCTGAAACAGTATGGGAAACTGAGATAGGTTCAGAAGCCTGTAATCATTTGCTCTAAGTCACACAGTCTTCTAGCCCAGGTTATTTGTCTCCATGGCCAGTCCTTGAGCCCCTGCTTAAAAGATGGTGTCCAGAGCAGTCCCTGTCCTCAGTCTTGGTTGGACACCATCAGTTCTAGCCACAAGAATTTGGGGAGAACATTGACAAACGTGTGAGGGTCCAGAGGCTGGGAACTAGAATGATGTGGTGGTTGAGGGTGTGCTATGTGAGGATGTGGAGAAAAATCCAAGGATGTTTTCTGGGAATGACTTTAGAAGAGTAGGTCGAGATTGGGGGATGCTTGGAACAGGGAATATCAGAGCTGGGGGTCCTTAGAACAGGGAATGTCAGAACTGAAGTTCTTAGAACAAGGAATGTCAGGGCTAGGAGGGGTCTTAGAATAGGGAATGTCAGAGCTGAGAGGGGTCATAGAACAGAGAATGTCAGAACTGGTGTCCTTAGAACAAGAAATGTCAGAGCTGAGAGGGGTAGAATAGGAAATGTAAAAGCCAGGAGGAGCCTTAAAACAGGGGATGTCAGGTCTAGGAAGAGCCTGAGAATGAGGAATATGAGAGGTTGGAGGGACTCTTAGAACATGGCACAAAAGAGTCGAGCCTTAAGATGTAGATAATGAGCAGTCTACATTTCACAGATAAGAAAAATGACTTGTTCAGGATTACACAAATGAGAATATACCAATATATGTGGATCAAAAGTATGCCAAAAGAATCTAGTTCAAAATGTACAAACTATATATTATTGCTTGACAATATAAAGAATATTCTTTTCCCAAATTGTGATCCTGTGAAGCTTAGAATCCTTGGACCTTAGATCCCTAGATTCCAGAATTTGTAGAATTAAGAACTTTAAAATCTGATGTTCTTAATAGTTTAGATTATTCCTATTTTTAAGGGGAAGCCCTCCCTTTGCTCCCTGTAGCCTCCTTTTCCCCACATTATGAGTTCTTCCAAGAATCCTCATTTTGGTATAGGACCAAGACCAACCATCTTTTATCATCTGGACTTTGACCACCAGACTTTACTCTTAAAAGCTTTCCTATCCTCTACAGCTCCCTTATGTTTGTCGTCTAAAGTTCTGTAAAGGATGACCTCCATTTTCTAACATTAACATTTCATTGGATGATAGTGGGGCGCGGTTAACCCAAACCTTCCTTCTGTACCTCAGTTGACATAAAGGTGATAGAAAAAGACTCCTGGGATGGTTGAGTCATAGAACTGGTTACCTTGTAATAATTCCTATGTCCTTCTAATCCCCCATGAAGTATGGCCCCATTGAAACTCCATTCTCAGGAACACCAGCACGCCAACCTCATTGGCCAATGTCATAAGAGAGGTCTCGCTGTTTTCCAAATAGGGTCCTTAAGCATAAATATTTCCCATTTATGACACATAATCCTTTGGTCTCACCAGAGAAAATACTGTAGTAAAACCCCAATAAATTTCTAGAGGCATAAGCAGACTCGGTCAATTTATTGCAGATTTTGACTTTAATAATGTTTGGTCTTAGATTTGGCCCTAATTATAAATCATTCGCAAAGACAGTTTAAAATATAAGCAAATCCAACATGGCATTCTTATTATCTACTTAATATCTCCAACCCAAAGATTTACTGTGGTGCATTCTGGGAATTAAGCAAACGAGGAAACTTTAGATAAGAGCAAAATGTGGTAAAATTATAGTTTTGTCATAAAACATTGATTGATCAATGATCATTGTAAAACTGTGGTAACTACGCAGGTGTCAACATAAATCAGAAAGAGGTGGGATTTATTCTGGAAAAAACACTCTATTTCCCACAATTTTGACCATAGTGTTAATATGAGCCTGACAGATTTACTGTGGTTTTAGCTTAATTAACTCCATTTGGTAGGAGTGTGCATCCATACCCATACCATTGTAATGACCACATGCTAAGGTGTGTCTTACTATATTTAGCTTCGCCCTTCATCTAGAGTTATGGCTGCCTTTAAATATTTATTTAACTACCTGCCATGCTGAACTCCAGGAGAAGTCATGGAACACTCAAACTGGAAAGAACTTTAGAACATAGAACCCAAAATGCTAGAGCCAAAACAGGTTTCAAGATGACTGAAAGCTGAGAAGCAGGACATAAAATCTTAAATCAGGGGAAATTTTAAAAAATTAACATATACCATTACAGATAAAAAGGGAATTAGGATAATGGGCTGTGAAAAATATAGAATATAGAATGTTAATGATGGAAGATAGAATGTCCAGAGGAATTCCAGAACAAAGAAGATATATTAAGACAAGAGGAGTTGTTGATGGGGTTGTCAGAGGATAAGTATTTATATAAACACCCACCATGTTCTGGGCACAGTACTAAGCACTTTGCAAATATCACCTCATTAAGATAATACAATGCAAAAATATATACCAGAACCTAGAATGTCAGAGTATAGAACATAGACCGTTAGACCTGGAAGGAACCTCCAAGATCCTCCAATTCAACAATTTGCTTTTTACAGAGAAGCAGATATATCCCAAAGCTGAACCCCAGAGAAACTACATGACTTATTTGTTCAGCATCTTTCAGTGAGTTAGAGAAAGCTAGATGGCATAGTAGCTAGAGAGCTGATCTCAGAATTAGGAAGACTTAATCCCAAATCTAGCCTAGGAGACTTAACAACTGTTTGACCTTGGACAAATCCCTTAAACTCTGTCTGCCTCAAGTTTCCTCAACTATAAAATGGAATGATGATACCATCTACCGTGAAGGATTGTTGTGACGATGAAATGAGATAATATTTCTAAAGCATTAGCAATGTATCTGGCACATACTAAATGCCTTAATTGTTTTCTTCCTTCCATTTGCATAATGAGCATGTTGGACTAGGTGATCTCTGGTTCCTTCTAGCCCCGATATTAATCAATTCTCTTACCATGATTAAATATATGACCATTACCAATTGGTGATGATGATGTATGTCAATGTTACTTTATTATTTTATAAAATAATACCCCATTTCAGAGAATCATAGAGTTAGAGTTGATAGGGATCTCAAAGGCTGTCTTCTCTCACTTCCTCATTTTATGGAGGAGCAGAATGAGGTTAAATGATCAATAAAGGTTCCACAAGAAATGTGTCAGTCGTGGGATTTGAACTTATCTCCTGATTCAAAAGCCAGTTCTCATCCCATCCCTTTATTTTAAGAATATCATTTTAACAACCCCATGCATCCCAAGAAAACAAAGTTCTGGCTTTCTTAGTACCAACATTCTACTGATATGTATTCCACTGGAGTATAGACATTAAATATGGAGTACAACAAAGAACCAAAATAAGCAAAGACATGATCCATGGTGAGTGTGAACAGGCTGCAACATATAACACAGATCTATGAAGAACAAGTAGGAAGGAAACCAATATTTGTTAAGCATCTACAAGCACTGTTCTCAGTACTTACCAATGTCATGTCTTTTGATACTCACAATAGCCCTGGGAGATAGGTACTAATATCAATCCTATTTTTCAATTAAAGAAAACTGAGGCAAACAGGGGTTAAGTGATATGGCCGGAGTCCCACAGCTGGCAAGTATCTGAGAAAGGATTTGAACTCAGGTCTTCATTTCTCCAGACTCAGAATTCTATTCACTATACTAACTAGCTGCCTCTGTCCATGGTAGAGGAGAGCAGACAGCAATATGTGACATAAAAATTCAAAAAGAACAGGGACAAAACATACCATCAGAAATGTGTATGATAGGAATAAAATTTTTAAAAAGTTCAAATCCCACGACTGACACATTTCTTGTGGGACCTTTATTGATCATTTAACCTCATTTTGCTCCTTCATAAAATGAGGAAGTGAGAGAAGACAGCCTCTGAGGTTACTTGTGAAGGACAAAAGCTGAGAGATGGAAAAGTCCAGAGATTCCATTGTACCCTCAAAATGTCAGGAGAAAATGATGAAGGCTCCTATCATCTTGGGTGAATTTATGGGAGGATGTGATGTTGTCTTAAAGAAAGCAAGAAACTCAGAAGATGAGCAAGTTGAATCTGTTGAAATCTGTATCCTTAAAGGGAATTCAGAAATTCATGAGCTCATTGCTTCCTCTGAGTGTTGGAGTAACATTAAGCCACTATTCCTCACATCTGTACCCAGGGGTGTGCTGGAGCCAGCTTGAACCAGTTTGAGAGAATAAATTGTTAAGCTACAAATCAAGGCTTGATTTGTTGTGTTGAAGTTCTACACTATAGAGGAAAAGGATAAAATATTAATAATAGAGATTAAATTTTAAAATGTGTCTTGTGTACATTTTTTTCCCAAAGAGCTGGTTGTTAAACCTTTGCCAGTATAGCTCTGGCTGACAAGTGAGAGGATTCTCGAATAAATTAAATTAAAGGGAGCAAAAATTGTGAAGGGTCATAAAGAAGGATTTCCTAATGTTATGACAACAATTACTAGAACGGGCACTAGAAGGAGAGAATAGGGCAGTTTCATCTGTTGAAATCTTCAAGGAAGAAAAAAATCAGACAGCTTAGGCTTTTATGAGGTCTTTAAATGTACGACCCTTGAAACAAGAAAGAAAAAAATAAAATACAATCACGTTTTTGAATGGTACTGATGCTGTCCTTAAAAGTAATATCATATCCTTGAAACATCTGAGAGGTTATTATACTGTAAAAATTCATGAGGATGCTCTAACAAGTTAACTCTAAATCTGAATGGCAGTGTAGTATAGTGGATGGGGAACTCAATTAGGAATCAAAAAGACCAGACTTCAAATCACACCTCAGAACAATTACTCAGTTTTCTCATCAGCAAAATGAAAGCATCGGACTCATGGATCTCTGACATCCCTTGAACCTCTAACACATGATTTTCTCTGACCTCCTGCAGCATTGACTCGAAGATTTTAAAGTCTCTTCCAATGTTTATGTTCTATATATTATCTCAAGATTCCTTTCAACTTTGACATTTTTGATTTGATATTCATAAGATCACAGGATCTTAGAAGAGACCTAGAAGGCCATTTAAGCCAACCTATACTTGACCAAAGATGTCCAGTGACTACTCTTGGAGTTTAATCACCCAAATATTTCAGCATTTATCTACCATACTCTTAAAAAATGGTCATGCATTTCCTTCTCAAAAAAATTCAGTGAAGTGAAACCTTCTGAGGTAGGCTATTTTTTGGATAAATCCAATCTTGAAAATAGTTTTTTTCCCCCTTGAAATCTAAATATACCATTGTACAACTTATACTCAGACAACAAGTGGCACAGCGTGTAGAGCATCAGGGGAGAAAGGAAGATCTCAGACACAAGCTGTGTGATCCTGTAGGTCTCGGTTTCTTCATCTGTAAAATGACCCAGAGAAGGAAATAAAAGTACAATGAACTACTCCATAACTCTGCCAAGAAAATCCAGAAATGACCAAATAACAACAAACTCATATCCATTACTTCTATTTTTGTCCCCAGGATCCAAGCAGAAATACTAGATTGGCAGTCAGAGGACTTCAGTTCAAATCGCATCTCTGCCTCTTGCTTCTCATGTTCCTTTGAGTAAGACACTCAGAATCTCTAAGACTCAGTTTTCTTATATGTAAAAAGAGAGAGTTGAATTAAATGATCTGTAAGGTGATAAGCTGTTAAAAAAAAAAAATGCTGCTCTGGATGTCTGCTTTATTCCAGATAGGAGAAAAGGTTCATTTTATCATATTCTTTCCCAGAATTCTAATGTGTCAAGATATTTTCAAATCTTAAACCACTGAACAGATTAACTATCCCTCCCAGCTCTCTGTCATCTGCAAATCTGATAAAGTTGCCATCTATACCTTCATTCAAGTCATTGTTAACAATGTTAACATGTTAACAAAACAGGGCCAAAGATAGATCCCGGGGGCACTCCACTAGAGATTTCCTTCAAGCTGATATGAACCCTAACTTCAAAGAATATTTTTTAAATCCTGATGATCTTCCCCTCCCAGATTTATTTTTTGAGTAGGTAAAAGAGATTATTCTTATTTTTAACCCTATTACTTTACTTTATTTCTTATCTAGCCTTAGTCACTGGATGGGTGTTGCCTCAGACAAAGTGAGACCTGGGAAAGACCTTAGCTTAAAAATGCCAAGGTCTCCCACTGTATCAGGGCTATTTCCAGTTGTCCTAATCTATATTTATAAATAGATATAATCTATATCACTGGATCCAGATGGCTGGAGGAGAAAGTGAGACTGGTTTCTCTGCACAGGCTTGTCTCACTTAAATCCACTTCACTTGCAAATCTTGACATCACCTTCTCAATGTTACAGTTCTCTTCAAGAACAAAGGACAAACAACAAATAACTTTCTGAATTCAGTTATTCAACTATTTTGGAGTCTACCTAATTGTACTTTCATTTAGCCCACATCTCTCCATCTTGTCTATAAAGATGACACGAGGGGCATCTAGGTGGCATAGTGGATAAAGCATCAGCCCTGAAGTCAGGAGGACCTGAGTTCAAATCTGATCTCAGACACTTAACACTTCCTAACTGTGTGATTCTGTGCAAGTCACTTAACACTAATTGCCTCAGCCAAAAAAAAAAAAAAAAAAGAAAGAAAGAAAGAAAGAACAGAAAGAACAGAAAGGAAAGGAAAGAAAAATAAATGAGAGATTATGTCAAATAATTTGTGGAATTCAAAACACACTATGTCTTCAAAAATTCTTCTGATATACCAATTTAGTAATTCTGTAAAAATATTAGTAAACTTAGTCTGGTTCCACTCTTTATGCTGTTTCTTTGTTTTTTGTTTGTTTGTTTGTTTGTTTTTTTTTTGTTTTTTTTTTGTTTTTTTAAGTGTTCCTATAGCATCTTTAATGCTCCAAAACCATATATGTTCTAGGATTTTTCCAAGAATCAAAGTCAAATTCCACTGTTTATATGTTGTGGAGTCAATTTTCTTTCCTTTCTGGAATACTGAAGACTCTATTAGCTGTTCCAGTAGGAATCCAGCAACTGTTTCCTATTCAGTAAAATGTTTCCTATTCTCTCTCATCTTTCAGAGCTCACCAACAGTGATTTATCAATGACTTAATAATCAATCTAGGTCTTTCAGGATCCTCAGAAGTGATTGTTTTGCTCCTGATGACCAGAACTCAAGTACCAAAGGCAGTTGGATGCTCTCTTACTGTTCCATCTTTATCTTGGGGGTCAACCCCATTAGTCAATTTATTTTTCCTCTTTGCCATACTGTGACTCAAGGGTGGTAAGAGTCTTTTTCTACAGCAAGTTTCTCTACTTCTGTTTAATATAATAAGTGAAATAGGCATTAATACTTTTGAAAATTTTATATATAGCCCTTAGTTATTAATAACCTCACCGATGAACACGATGAATCCTTACCTCACTGAGAAACATGAGATGTGGCCTGGCTTGATTTAGGTGTTTTCATACCAAAAGGTAGATAGAACATTATTTTTACACCAAAAGATAGATAGAACCTTAAGCAAATCCCTTAGCCTCTCATAGCCTCAATTCCCTCTTCTGCTTAACAAAGAGAGAGAGAGAGAGAGAGAGAGAGAGAGAGAGAGAGAGAGAGAGAGAGAGAGAGAGAGAGACGGCGGGGGGGGGGGGGTGATAAAACTAGGAAGTCTCAGAGTTCTCTTACAACTCTAGATAGGGGATCTTATATCCTCCCCATAGTATGAAGATTTTTCTATCTTGCCATCAAAGCATTCCAGTCACTGCACAGGAAAACCATGTGCCTTTCAGGAGCCATCTACCTTTATTCAAATTCAATCTAACAATTATTCATTAATATAGTTCTAAGTGGGAGGCAAAAGGAAAGTGGGTTGGATGACTGGATCTCTAATTTAGGATGATATGCCTCTGTTGTAACCTGGCCCTGAGAAAATCTTCATCTTTTTGTATCTTTAGCTATCTACATATGATTTTCTTTATTAGAATATAATCTCTCTGAAGGTAGGAATTGTTTTTGTATTTCTGTGAATCTCCAATTTTAGTATAGTACTAGGACATAGTAATCGCTTAACTACTTAATGGCCAACTGACTGATTCTTTGACTTTAGACAAATCATTTAATCTTTCTGGGTTCCCCAAAAGCTTTCAAAGTCTTGAGTCCACTGTTCTTCTCATTGGTGGAAGGACTCTCTACACCAGGAGTTTCCCAGATCAATGAAATCACTGGCCTGAAATCAGCAAAAATGTGCCAATGATTGCCCTCTATATTGAGCATACGGAGACAAAAAATAATGAAATAAAAAGAAACCAAGAAAAGAAAGGAAGGAAGGAAGGAAGAAAGAAAGAAAGAAAGAAAGAAAGAAAGAAAGAAAGAAAGAAAAAGAAAGAAAGAAAGAAAGAAAGAAAGAAAGAAAGAAAGAAAGAAAAAGAAAGAAAGAAAGAAAGAAAGAAAGAAAGAAAAGAAAGAAAGAAAGAAAGAAAGAAAGAAAGAAAAGAGAAGGAGGGAGGGAAGGTAGGAAGGGATGGAGGAAGGAAGGGAGGGGGGAGGATAGGAATCGATGGAGGAGAGAAGGAAAAAAGTCAGGAAGAAAGCAAGCAAGCAAGCAAGGAAGGAAGGGAGGGAGGGAAGGAACGAAGGAGGGAGGAATAAAAATAGACCCTTTCTTCAAAGAGATTTCAATGCACTCCAAAACACTGGACCAACTCATCATCTTGTGGTTTAGGCTAATATTCACCAATGTCATTTGAAATTAATTTAAAATTTAACTCAATAAGCATGTATTAAGCAACTATAATGTGCCCGGCTCTGTGTTAGACAATAAGGGTCTTATGAAAAAAGGAATATGACTCCACCCACAAGGAGCTTATACTTTCTACTCTTCCCTTTTAAGGCTCAAACTGTTTCATTTGTATCTGGACGCCCTCCTCCCCTCTCTTGCCCCCCACCTATACACAATAATTTCACATTTGGCTTGGACCTGGAATTTCCCAGACTCCCCCTAAATCCACTTCTGTAAATGAGGAAGAGGGGAAAGAAGCAATGATTGTGACAGTAACTCACAGGGCCAGGCCTGACATGTCTCTAATTGCCTGCTAAAATTGTCCCTGTCTCCTAAAGTGCAAATTATCACCGAAAATGACAAGAATAATGAATGACTAACTCTGATGTAATACAACAATTAGCCCTTAAAGACACTGTCTAATATGGTAATTCGGAACACCCACTCCTTGTTATTAAGTGGCTGATAATTATTTAATTATCTATCTGCCAGGATGATTTAGTTCATTTATTTAGCTGCAGATGCAGGGTGATCTCGTTCAGGCTTAAGGTCAGGATGAGCTGTCCCAATCATTGGCCACCATGTCTGTTTGCCTGGCGCCAGGGCCGGTCATCTCGATGCCTTTCCTAATCAGCTATGTCAGTGCCAACCCAACCTGACGTCAAAAAATTACCTCAACCCGAGAGAAACTAAACCACTTTCCCCTTGTGCTCACTCACACCCCAGTGAGTGCCGCTTGGTGGCCATGAGCTCTATAGATTCCTAAACTCCTGAGATTGTCTTATGTGAAAGACTCACCTCGAGCTTTCAGGAAACCGGAGATGTATTCATTTTCGGGTGATATATTTCAAAAGGGATGTTGACAAAAGCCATGTTGGATTGGCCATTGGAGCACAGGATCATAGGATTTTTAGAAAGGAAGGGAACTTTAGAAATCAGGTAGTGCAACTCCACATTTGACAGAAAAGGAAACTGATGCTCAATCGACTCCCCAAGGGTATACGGTAAACAGCATAAACCAAATTTGAATCTAGTCCCCCAATTTCAAATCCAGTATTCTTTCCACTGTACCACAGCTGCTTTAAACTCTGCTCTTGGAAGCCTGAGAGAGATAGAGAAAGGAAGGATATTTCACCAAGAGAAGATAAAGCTCACAGAATGTTAAAACTTGAAGGGGCTTTGAAGACAAGATCAAAGCCTTGATTTTTCCAAAGGGAATAATAAAATCTTGAAAAGGGACAGTGATACCATAGTAGTCACAGGGCAAGATTCTGCCCCAAGGTTCTTCCCAAATGTGCAATTCTATGTTTTAAGTTCCCTTAGAGGTCTGATATTCTAAGTCTTAATAAAACCCTTCCTAGTTCCAGCTTTCTGTTCTACAGTCTCTCCTCCCAGTTCTAAACTTCTATATCACAAAAGATATTCTATAACAGCCCATATTCTCTTTGATGTTCTATAATATTCAATATTCTGCTGAAAGATTATAGAGTGGTTATCATCCAAATTGTTGCTGAGCAGACGCAGACTTTTTCAATGCTACACGGTCAGTTGTTACCTGGGTAGTAAATGGCAGAAACAGATTGCTCCCTGGATGTTCTGGCTCCAGATCCAACTCACTTCCCACTTCACCACATTGCCTCAACAGGAGAGACTGAGAGTGAGAAAAGTCTCATTCTCTCCATGTTATAGTCTGTGAAATCAAGGTGAGATTATTCAAGGGCAGATAAAGATCTAGAACCAAATCCTTCTAGCCTGTTCCCTCTAGACTCCTCTACATCTCTACTTTTTTTTTTCCTTCTAGTGTGGAAGTTGGTAATAGAGTAGAGTGAACCCTAACCTGATAGCCAGGAGACCTAGAGCCTTATCCCAAGGGCCAGCAACTGACTGTGTGACTGAACAAGTCTCCATCTGCATCAATTATTGGAATAGGAAGACATTTCATGTGGTAGGAAGAGCACTGGACTCTAAATTTAAAAAAAAAAATCATTCCATCCCTCTGCTTCTCTATTCATTTTGTGACATTGGATAAGTCACATCTCTTTCCTGAACCTAAGTCTCCTCCTCAGTCAAATAATGAGTGTTGGACCAAATGAGCTTTAAGGTCCCTTCAGCTATGAGACAGTGATTAATGACCTCACTTTTTGTTCAGTATTCACAGCCACAAATTCCAGTGGATTACTTTCTGAGGGAGTTAATTGGAGGCACACTGAACAAAGACTAGACATTCTAGGTTAAATGAAGGCATTTTCTTTTTTTTTTTTGTTTATTTATTTATTTTTGCTGAGGCAATTGGGTCACACAGCTAGGAAGAGTTAAGTGTCTGAGACAGAGTTGAACTCAGGTCCTCCTGACTTCCGGGCTGGTGCCCTATCCAATGCACCACCTACTGCCCCACAAGTGGATCTATGACCTTATCAGTTTTGAATCTCCCTTCAAGGATACACAGGGCAACATCTCTTGTCTTCTCAGTTCTCATTGATGTCTTCCTGTATCTTCAGTGCACAAAGCCTATCCAGCATTCTGGAGGTCTTCCATGATTTCTTCCAACATCAAGCCATCCACCTGTGATTCCTCACTCTTACCCATAAGACCAACCCATCTCTTTCTGATTATATATAAATATATATAATTACACACACACATATATATAAATATAATTATTTAATGATATAATTTACTCTATATTCTAAGAGAAATCCTAAATAATCCCTAGTTAGTGATATGTTTCAGTTTGTTCACAACCATCATGCCCTTTTTTATGATCCTCTGTGCTAATAATTTGGTTCTTTTAAAGCAATGGTGTTCCAGATTTCAGTGGCAAACAGTAATATCAGTAAAATATTTGTATTTAGAAAACATAGATAGGGCAGCTAGGTGGCATAGTGGATAGAGCACCAGCCCTGAAGTCAGGAGGACCTGAGTTCAAATCTAGTCTCAGACACTTGACACTTCCTGGATGTGTGACCCTGGGCAGATCATTTGGCCCCAATTACCTCAGCCAAAAAAAAAAAAGTCTTTGAGTATTATGGGAAGCTTGGGGGTAAGTAAAAAGTGTTTTGCAATTTCCTGAAAGCAATTCATCCTTGGTTTTCTATATAGGAACAGGCAAATAAATTTCACTGGATCAAAGATTTAGATCTAGAAGGACCCTAGAATATAAAATGTCATAACTAAGTCAGGGAAAGAGGGTAAACTTTCAACATTGAATGTCAGAATTGGGTGATGGGAGTGAGGCTTAAAACAAAGAACAGAGGAGTAAGCAGAACTCTTAGAACATGAATTATAGAATGTTAGCACCAGAAAGAATCCTTCAAAAAAATGGACCTTTAGAGCTAGAAGAGACTTTAGAACTTAGAACGTCAGATCTAAAGGAGACCTTAAAATAGAAGAAGATAGAATGTCAGGGTCAGAAAAAAACATAGAATATTAGAGCTGAAAAAGAGCTTAGAACACAAAATGTCAGAGTTTGGAGGATACTTAGGAGCTTAGCTGAGAGCTAGGAGACTTAGAACATAGCTATTCAGAGGGGGAAAGAACCTTAGCATATAGAATAACAAAACTGTGAGGGTTAATATAAAATAAAATATCAAGACTTAGAGGGATCTTAGAACCTAGAATTTCTAAAGCAAGAAGGAACCTTAGAGCAGAATGTCAGAACTGGAAAGATCTTAGAACATGAAATATCAGAATTGGAAGGGAATTTAGAATATGGGTTATCAGAATTGGGAGGGACTTTAGAACAAGGAATGTCAGGATTGGGAAGGACCTAAGAACATGAAATTTTGGATTTGGAGAGATCTTAGAACAGGGAATGTCAGGAGGAGCCAGAGAATAAGGAATATCAGAAGTGGAAGGTTTCTTAGACAATCTCAGAACCGGGATAAAGCAGCACAACTAGATAATACAGTGGCGAGAGCAAAGCTCTGGAGTTGGGAGATCAAATCTAGTCTCAGAAGTTTACTAGCTGTGTGATGCTGGATAAATCATTTAACCTCAGTTGCCTTCCAAAAATAAGAAAAAGAAAAAAGAATTGGGAAGAACCTTAGAATGGGGCCTAAAATAGGAAGGGGCCTCAGAACTGAAAATTGATGCCGCAGAAGGTCCCTCCAGATGCATGGTTGAGTTGGGCTGTCGATGGAGATCACGGTATTTGAGAAGATTGAGAATATTCAACCAGGGAAAGCATTAGAGTAAAGGAAGTTATGAGCCAGGTACTGAAATTACTGTGGAAAAAAACTGAGTTGGTATTTCAAGGATCATAGAATCACAGGACAGGACAAGGTGACTTAAGTTGTTAAGGAGAAGAAGTGATGGTAGCAGAGAGTCAGTAAAATGGATGAGAGTACTTCCTCCTGGCTCTAGGTATTGGAGGGCAAGAAATGTTGATGTTTTTAGGAGGGATGGTCGAGAGCATCAGGATTTGGAAGGAATAAGGAAGAGATCTGGATGAATGTTGTAGAATTAGGGAGCAGGGTTCAGGAAGGAAGATGATGACAAGGGACATGATGGAAAAAGGAAAGCAGAAAAGAAGAAATAGAGGAGACGGATATTATATGTATTATGGAGAAGGAGTGTTAGTCAGTTTATCACCCTAATACCAATGCTCCTGTTGATTCCATGCTGATTCTAAGCATCTCTTTGGTTCAGGGGCCCAGAGTGGTGAAGGGAAGGTTCTCCCTTATGGAAAGATAGGCTCAGGGAGAGAGAGATGATGATTGCACGAGCAGGTTGGGGACAGCATGAAAGCCCAGCTGGTGCTTCAAAGTGAAGTTAGAAGGGAAAGAAAGCCCCTTTGGGCTTTTGTGCCTGAGGCAAAGCCCCAGACACCCAGGGTTAGTTTCCTCTCTGATCATAAATCATATAGGCCCACTCCCCCCCTCATTTTACAGATGAGAAAATTGAGTTCCATTCTCGCTCTGCTTTACTCAGTCACAGGCTTTTTTGCAGTCTCCACTCGTGTTGTAACTGCAGTTTCTTTTATTTGTGGTTTATCACCTTCTATACAGTGGCAAACAAGAGACTTTATAAATATTTCAAACTCTAATAATTTGTGTAGTCCCTGCTTAGACTTTTAAATGAATTTGAAAGCATTCCTCTTCTCGTGAACCTGCGGAACAGCTCGGCGATGAAATAGAGCCTCAGCTGAAGGGCTGGACAACATCCTGTCACTGGATCTGTCACCGCCCAGAGGCTCCCCCAAACCTCTCTCCTCATATTTTCCCCCTGCCTCTTATTTTTCCAATGGGTCTTCTGTGTGGAGGGTGCTACTGGGCACCTGGGCATGTGGCTTGGTGCTGACCCAGCCTCATTCAGGAGAGTGAAAACCAAGTCCACGTTAAGCCAACAGACAGGTCAGTCCCACTGCCTACCCTTAAGGAATTATGATCACAATTCACATTTTTATGTGGCTTTAAGGTATACAAAACACGTTCTTTTTCATCAGCCAGTGACATCGATAATGCAAGTATGACTTTTCTCATTTTATACATAAGGATATAAAGAATCAGATAAGTTAAGAAATTTTCCCAGCACCACACAGCAGGCCGGAACAGGATCCAAACCCAGAGTACTCCTAAATCAGGGTTCTTTCCATTTCACATACAAAAGTGAACCTTGACAAGTCTGGCCACACATTAGGTCCAAGCAACTTTTGTGTCCCTTAGTAGATTTCACATGCCCTAACTCATCCCTTGATTCTCATAAAATTATTATCATAGAATCACAGAATTTGAGAGCTGAAAGGGACTATGATGACCATTTAGTCCAACTGATATCGGAATGGAACTTTCACTATTAAATTTCATGGCAAATAATTATCCAGTTTCTCCTTAAAGACCTCCAAGAAAGGAAAACCTGCCACCTCTTAAGGCAACTCATTTGACTTTTGCTTGATTCTGTTAGAAAAGTCATTGCCACATTCTCAATGACTCAGTTGAGTACATATGTTTGAAGGCCCTTGACATTTAGGCACAGAGTCAACATGAATTTATTGAACTGGGGAGGACATGGGCATGTCATACACTTTGTAAACTTAGTGGAGAATGGATTATAGAGTGGAGAGACCTGAGATATGAAGACAAATCAGAAGTCTATTGCGATGGACCAGACACATAATGATGAGAGCGTGACCTAGTGTGGGAATCATGTGAGTGAGATCTGTATGGATGGACAGGGAAGGCTAGCACCTCTGTGCTGTGAGGGCTGCCAAATCCTTGTGGCTGCTTTCCACCTTTGGTGTCCACCCGATTCTCATCATAGCTCCAAAAAGCTGCAGCAGATTCAGCATCCACTATTTTGGCAGATGGACTAAACCAGGTTGGGGATAATTGATGGCCCTAAACCCATCAGTGAGTTAATGGAATATCTATCCTAAACATATGAAGACTTCCCTAGCAGAATGGGTGAATATGAATAGTTTATCATAACAGACCACGGAGACAGAAGAAGCTCTGGAGCTTTCAGAGCTTGGTGAGACACTGAAGACACCAAAGGCACCCACTCTATCCTGAGCCACGGCCAGTCATTTTGACTTTTGTTTTGGCACTTGATGCTGATGACTCTGGAACAAAAACTCTGAGCAACTCTGCCTTTCTTAAATCCAATTTGTGAATCAAAAGACATCAACTGTACCATTTTACCATTTTTACATTCCTCAAAGTCATTATGGACAAGTGATGAAACAATGAATGCAGATATCATAGGGGCTCTGGATCAGCCCAGGGCATAAGGTCATTTTCTCACTAGCAGTAGGTTTCAGCTTTCCCCTGGGGATCTGAGCAGCCTTTTGAAAGAACTGCACCACTCATTTCCTAGTGTAAGGAAGGGGCTAGAAAAGGTGCTTTAAAAATTGTTTGCTTCCCCAATCCTGGTCAGCTTACTGTGAAAGGTAAGGATCCTATCCTGTGGTCAAAACACACACAAAACAATGTACAAAATCTTTTGCAGGTGATTCTATTCACTATTGGTATGATTATGGACAACATGAAATCCAGTAGACCCAAAAGATGGACAGTTCTTGTTGCAAGAGAACTCATAGCCATCACATTCAAATAACAGCCCTGAGTGAACAAGGCTGGAAATTGAAGGCCACTTTGTTGAAGTTGGAGCTAGAAACATGATTTTCTGAAGTGATAGGGAGTACCATAAAGCTAATATAGGTTTTGCAATCAAAACCAATCTAATCAACAAGCTTCTATGCTTCCCAAAAAGAATGAATGACAAGCTTATGACAATGTGAATGCCCATTGAAGGAAAGTACAATTCCACTCTCATCAGTGTGTATGCTCCCACCATGATGAGCCCTGATGAGATTAAAGAAAAATTTTAGGAGGAACTAGAGGTGCCCATCATCAAAATGCCAAAAGAGAGCAAGCTTGTAATTCTATGTGACTTTAATGCCAGAGGAAAAACAGACTATCAGATATTGCAGAAAACCCTTGGGAAGAATGGAGTCAGAAACAACAGCAGCAATGATCACTACTGAAAACTCGTGCATCCAAAGATGCCTTCTCATCACCAACACTGTCTTCCATTTACCTAAATGCAATAAAACTTCATGGATGTACCCTTGTAGCAAATATTAGGATTTAATAGATCATGTCTCTGTAAAAAGAAAAAAAAATAGGCAGAATGTGATAGTGATGAAGGTCATGTGTGGTACAGAGTGTTGGACTGATTATAGACTTATCCTCTCAAAGCTAAACATTTTTTCAACAAAAGCAGTGTCCAGAAGGCAAGATGACTACTAGAAGATTTAAAAATCAATAGATTAGTGTTTCTCTGAGCATGAATATTTCATTGCTAATTTGAAGGAAAAGTGAACCAACACATGGTTGGCAACAGTGGAGCAAAAACAAAAAAAAACAAAAAAAAAAAAAAAAAAGGAGTAGGTTTCAGAGATTTAGTGTACAGACCTACATTTATTCAACTGGGCCTAAACATTCATAAACAACAAGATTAATTTGACAAAGTGGTGGGGAATTCAGAAACTGCTAAACAATGAAAATTCTACAGATTTTTATCAGCTATAAGATGTCAGCATTTAAAGCCATCAAAAATAAAGTGCAGTGAAACATAGAGATGCAGGATTCTTGACTCGGTAAAAAAGCAGGTTAAATTCAGTTTTACCCTGATGGTAACAAACCAAAGATCTAGGGTGCATCTTGACTACTCAATGGTGATGGAATCATATTGATTAGTGATAAAGGCATGATTCTAAAGAGATGGATTGAACACTCCCATAGTGTTCTCAACAGACAATCATCAACCGATGCTGAAACCATTTACTACATATCTCAGTCAATTCATATCTAACTGAACTTCCAACTGAAGAGAATGTCTTGAATGTCATTAGGTTATTTTCAGGCAGTAATGTGTCTGGTGCTGATTTTACACAGGTTTCACAAGGCTTTACAAGGTAAGGTGTCTATTGCTCATATTAAAGTTGACTAAAATTTTATATGGCAAAAAGACTTTCAGGAGTTCAAAATGATTCCATTGTCCCTCTCTATAAAAGTCTTGTCTTGTGACAAGCATGGGACAAGCATGTCTCTTGCTTAGTCATTACAGATAAGATTTTTTTAAAGTATTTTTTTATTTTCAAAATATATGAATAATTTTTCAACATTGATGCTTACATAGCCTTGTGCTTCAGATGTTCTCATTCTTCCTTCCATCCCTTCCTCAAGGTACAAGCAATCCAATATATTTATACATGTTAAATACAATATGTGTAAACATTTTTATGCAATTCTCTTGCTGCTCAAGAAAAGTCAGATCAAAAAGGAAAGAAAATGAGTAAGAAAACTAAATGCAAATTAACAATATCAAAAAGGGTGAGAATGCTATGTTGTGATCCACATTCAGTTCCCATAGTTCTCTCTCTGGGTGTAGATGGCTCTCTTCATCACAAGATCATTGGAACTGGCATCAGTCATCTCATTGTTAGAAAGAGTCACGTTCATCAGAATTGATCATCATATAATATGGTTGTTGTCATGGACTGTGATCTCCTGGTTCTGCTCATTTCACTCAGCATCAGTTCCTCTAAAACTCTGCAAGCCTTTCTGAAATCCTCCTGCTGATCTTTTCTTATAGAATAATAATATTCCATTGCCTTCATATACCATAACTTATTCAGCCATTCTCCAATTGATGGGCATCCATTCAGTTTCCAGTTTCTATTCACTACAAACAGGGCTGCCACAAACATTTTTGCACATGTGGGTCCCTTTCCCTCCTTTAAAATCTCTTTAGGATATAAGCTCAGTAGTAACACTGCTATATCAAAGGGTTTGCATAATTTGATAACTTTTTGAGCATAGTTCCAAATTGCTTTTTAGAATGATTGGATCCATTCACAGTTCCACCAACAATGTATTAGTGACAGACAAGATTCTTAATTGGTTTTCCATCACCTAGAAGATGGTCATCTACTTGAGAGTCCACATGGCTTCAGAAAGGGTCGAGGAAAGGTTGACATAGTGTTTGCTGCCTGGGAACTTCAGGAGAAATGCCAGGAACAGAACAAAGGTTTGTACACATCATTCGTTAATCTGACCAAAGTCTTCAATATTGTCAGTTAAACAGACTTATGGGAGATCGTGGCAAAATTTTATTGCCTGGAGTTCATTCTCATTATATGCCAGTTTCACAACAGCAAGCTTTCATGGGTTCTGGATAATGGAAGATGCTCTCAAACTTTCCCAGTCATCAGTGGAGTAGAGCAGAGATGTGTGCTTGCTCCCATGCATTGTAGTGTTATGTTTTCAGCAATGTTGTCAGATGCCTTCAATACATTTACGTGCAGGTACATGTTGACGATGAGGTTGGTGCACATGTTGAGACCAACTCGGGGGTTAAGAGGCTCTGAAAGAAAGTGTGAGAGAGAAGAGGGATTAGACTGCCTACCAAACCGAAGATCTATTGAGCCATTGTGTTGACCTCATTGTTGTATTCCTATGAAACCTGAACAGTCTACCAGTGCCCGGAAGCTGAATTGCTTCCATTTGAATTGTCTTAGAAAGATTCTGAAAATAATCTGAAAAGTGAGATACCAGACAGATACCAGACAATAAGACCCTTTCTCAAGCTGAACTGCCAAGCATTCAAACTCTTCTTCAATTAATGCAACTCTGATGGGCTAGCCATGCTGCCTGAATGTCAAACTTAGATTTGTCTAAAAGATTATTTTATTGGACACAGCAACAGAAAGATTATACGATGATCAGCTCTGATGGACATGACACTTCTCAGTAATGAGACAATTCAGACCAGTCCTAATGATCTTGTGATGAAGAGAGCCATCTACACCCAGAGAGAGGACTATGGGACCTAAGGATGGACCACAACATCACATTCTCACTCTTTTTGATATTGTTTGCACTTTATTTTTTTTAATTTTTTTTCTTTTTGATTTGATTTTTTTTGGTACAGCAAGATAATTGTATAAATATGTATGCATATATTGGATTTAACATATATTTTACCATGTTTAGCATGTTTTGGATTATTTGCCATCTAGGAGATAAGGTGGGGAGAAGGGAGGGAGGGAATTGGAACATAAAGTTTTGCAAAGGTTAATGTGGAAAAATTATCCATGCATATCTTTTGAAAATTAAAAAGCTTTAATAAATATTTCATTTCTAAAATAATAATAATAATAATAATAATAAATAAAAGATCATTTTACAGAGAAAGGTAAGCATTCACATGTAGGGCAGAAGAAGTGACACAAGGACTCTCTCAAGATTTCTCTAAAGAACTTTGGAAAGGATTCTGAAATATGGAAGACACCAGCACATGACCATCCAGCAAGGCAGGCCCTCATGGAAGAAGGCACTATGCTCTATGAACAAAGCAGGATTGAAGCAAATCAAAAGAAATGTGAAATGAGCAAATTTAGAGCCATCATCACTCCAAATGTTTGTATACACTATTTATGGCATGGACCCATGGTAGAGGCTCCCAAGCTCATATTGTTCTAATCAGCCATTCAGAGACATTGTATTTTCATTCCCACATAGTAATGCTTTCTTTGACCACAAAAGACAAGCAACTCTGTCTGATTCATTTTCATTTTCATTCTCTCTCTCTCTCTCTCTCTCTCTCTCTCTCTCTCTCTGTCTGTCTGTCTCTGTCTCTCTCTTTCTGTCTCTCTCTCTGTCTCTCTCTCCTCTGTCTCTCCCTCTCTGTCTGTATCTCTGTCTCTGTCTCTGTCTGTCTGTCTCTCCGTGTGTGTGTGTGTGTGTCTCTCTCTCTCTCTCTCTCTCTCTCTCTCACTTGTTCTCACTCTCGTTCTTGCTCTCATGTTCTCTCTCACTCTTGCTCTCTCTTTCTCTCTTTTTTGTGTATACATACAGATTATACACACACACACACACAAACACACATACATATGTATGCATATAATCTTATAAAGACAAAAGTGAATTGTAGCAACAGATCAAATATACAGGATGGATGAGAGTGAGAGGTCAAGGATGATGTCAGGTGATCAGAAGGATAATGATGCCCTCATTGGTAATAGAGAAATCAGGAAAAAGTGAATATTAGGGAGAGGGCAAATACATGTTTTCTGTTTTAGAAATATTGAGTTTAAGATGCTCTTGGCGCAGTAGAGAGAATATCATACTTGCAATCAAAAAGACCTGAGTTCAAATCAAGCCTCAGATGCTCACCTAGATGTGTGATCTTAGGCAAGTTGCTCCACTTCTCTCTACCTCTGTTTTCTTATCTACAAAATGTCCATCAAAACATCATCTGCCTCATATGGTTGTTGTCAGAATCAGCAGAGATAATATATGTAAAGCACTCAACACAGTGTCAGATACAAGCAGATTAGTTAATAAATGCTTATTCCTCCCTTAACTAAAGACAGCTGGGTAGCATAGTATATAGAATTCTAAGTCTGGAGGCAGAAAGAACTGAGATCCAATCTAACCTTAAAATTTCTAGTTATGTGTCCCTGGACACAGAAATGCTGTGAGAATTAAAGGAGATACTATTTGTAAAGCGCTTAGCACAGTACTTGGACACATTTTAGGAACTTAGTGTTTTTTTTTTCCTTCCTAACTAGGTCAGAAGCCCCCATTCCTAAAGGTGGATACCACATCCCCAAACCCCACTGACAACACAATGCTCTTCATCCAAAGTGCTGTGGAATTTGGAGACAGGATCGACTTTAGAGGCCATCACATTTAACTTCTACATTTTACAGATGAGGAAACAGAAACTCATCAAAGAGCAAATTCAAACTTAGGTTTCCTACTTCCAGATCTGGGGCTCTTTCCACCAATTCAGTGAGAATATAAATGCCAACTACTGGGTTAGTTTCTAAGGGGATTCAAAGACAAAAACAAAATCCAGTAGAGTAATCAATTAACAAGCATATTGTAAGGACTTACTATGTACCTTTCACTCTGGTAGGTTTTGGAGATCTAAAGAAAAAAAAAATGTTTCTTCCATCCAGAAGACCGATCATACATTAAATATATATATATATATACACACACACACACACACATATCTATATCTATATATCTATATCTATATCTATATATATATATATATATTATATGGCAGGTATTAGGGATTCAAAGACATTTAAAAATAATCCCTGCCCTCAAGGAACTTATATTCCTTTTAGGAGAGACAGGGGTGTGTGCAGACCTTGTGTAGGGGAGATTGTGATCTGGGATGGGGCATTAGGTCAAAGTCCTGATGAAAAGACAATGCTTAAACTTAGTCTTAAAGGAAATCAAAAATCCCAAGATACTGAAGTGAGGAGGTAGAACATTCTAGGTAGGTATAGGGGATAGAAAGAGCAAAGGTGCAGAGATAAGAGGTGGAGGTTTCAAAGGAGTTTTCTCCCAGTAATTTTCAGGCATCCTTATTCTACTGTGGGAAATAATGTTTACACAGATAAATGAACACAAAATATCTACTATATTCAATCTAATGTTGCTGGCTGACTTATGAATGGACAGATGGGCTGTTTTGAATTTTCACTGTTTTGAATAGATTTGGTCTTTTTTTTCTTTTCCTTAGAGCCTGGCCCTGGCTGACTTTGAAAGCAATCCAGCTTTCTTTCTTCTCTTTAAACTTTTCCGTGGTGTCCATCCACGTCCATCCTTGGACCGGACCCCAGCAAAAGACACCGGACGTAGAGCTGACCTCCAGTTGAGTTGGGGAACAGACCTTGGCTTATGGCTAGTAAGATTTAAATTAAACATTACTGATGGATATGGCAGTGGGTTGCCAAGGGAGGGACTGTTGAATCTACTCAGGAAGGGGAGAAATGGGAAGGGAAACAGAATCCTGTAATCATCAACAGCATCTCATCTCTCCAAACATGTGCCATTCCATATATCAGCCAATAAAATTTCAGATCAATAATACTAATCCTGGCTGGGAGAGGAGGGAGACAAAATGACCTCTTAGAATCACTCTAGCTCTCAATTTTGATTTTCCATCATGGGAGCTGCACTTCTAGGCCAGCTGAAGAACTATCCTGCCAAGTGTGTTGCCCATCTGATAATTAGCAGAGCATCATTTATAATGCCTAATATACCACCATTAGCACCATAATGAAGAGGAATTGGAGCTTCTCTGTAGTAGTCTCTTGGCTTTTCCAATCTGCTAAAGCCAATGACAGATGTGTCAGGCAACGTGGACACTGGGAGAGGGTACTGGAGACAGAATACGATTCAAGACTCTAGAAGTAAAGTCTACTGAGGCAAGAGGCAAGAGATACTGGTTCCAAAGCCAGTCACCATTGCAAAGAAATCCTATGTCTAGAACTCTTAAAAAAAATGTATTAAGCTTGTGTTTGTCAGACATTGTGCTAGGCACTGGGAATAATAAAAACCAAAGAGTCCCTGATCTCAAGTTGCTTACATTCTATCTGAAGAAAGAACATGCACAAGATAAATACAAATAGCTCCTGCCTTAAGTAGTAGACCATTCCTCAGGTCTACATAAATGCAAATTTGCCTCCAGGTATGGGAGAAAGAAGGTAGGGCAGAGGAAAAAAAGCAGGAAAGAGATTAGGACCAGGGAGAGAGGGAATTGCTACATGATTCAAAGACATGTAGGGGGCCAGATGCAGAAAAGCATCTGGGGCAGGCCCAATCATGTGGGGCAGGAGAGCAAACATGAAGGACCTGAACACAAATAGGTGATAACCAGGACTGGAAACAGACACAGGGTACCTAAGTGTTGACAGATGGAAGACAGACACTGGGTTGGACATTTCTCTTCTAGGAGATCTCAAACCAAGCTCCTAGTTTACTTGTGGCAGGGGTATCTCCAAGGCTCTTTTCTTCTGCTTTAACTTTAAGTTTTCTTTTTAGTGGGTGAGGGGAGGCTGCAGGGTACTAAACTAAGAGGTGGGAGCAGAAAAAACATAGATAGTACCATAAAATTTAATGGGGTTTTAAATGTGGATTTCGTTCAGAATTATTTATACAAAGCTAATTTACATAAGATGAGAACTGTCTTTCTCAGATATACTAATGACCCAATAATCTCACCAGGGTAAAGATTCTCCTGTCCTCTTATGTAACTCTTACCCAAGTACTCCCAAATGTTCACTAAAGAGGACAGAATGTACCCAGAGCTTAATGAAGGTACCTTGATAAGCAAATACTAATATATATATTTTTTATTTAAATATATATTTTATTATTTTATATATATTATTATATCATATATATAATTATATATATTTTATTATTAATATTATATTATTTTTATTTATATTTATTATTAATTTTATTTTTATTTATTTTTATTTTTAAAAATAAATTTTTATTTATATTTATTATTAAT
This sequence comes from Antechinus flavipes, assembly GCF_016432865.1. NCBI lineage: Eukaryota > Metazoa > Chordata > Mammalia > Dasyuromorphia > Dasyuridae > Antechinus > Antechinus flavipes. The sequence goes on along the minus strand of NC_067398.1, from coordinate 711,362,741 downwards.
ATATTAATAATATATATATATTAAATATATATATATATTTTTAATTGACAAGTACCATAATGGAATAGATAGACCGATGACACAGGAGCCAGGAAAACCTGATTTCAACTTCTCTGTATGATATATACAGATTATGTGACCTTGGATAATTATTAGTGCTCCAAGTGACTCACTAAGACTAGAAATTATGAAGAAGGCTTCAAACTGACTTGGTAGATGATTTTCCTCAAAATCCCAAATGAAATCCCAAATCCAGTCTCTAATGCTATACAAAGGGATTGCTAGATAATCAATGGTCCCGACAGGAATTTCACATCTCAAACAATTGAGTTCCAAGACCCAGACAAGAAACCTGTGGGTTGGTTCAAGCTGGGAGCCATTGGACTACCATGAGTCTCCATATGTCACTTAGGTCTGGTAAGATATATCTTCATCCCAGGACCACGGTCTAAACTGGGATGAAGTGAAGGCAAGCTCCCTTTGACTATTGTCCTTTTTCTAAAGACCCAACTGTATTTAGGCCAGAGTTCTCACCCTCCTCCCATTTCTTTGTTCCAATATATTAGGAGTGAAATTGTGGAACTTTCCATTACATCCTGAGGATTCAGAACATGGAAGAGAAACCTTACTCATTTGTTGCTGAAGATAGAATCCAAGCTCTTTAAGGACAGATCATTTTTTTTTTCATTGTAGGCTGATCACTGCCACAATTTATTGCACAAAGTAGATGCTTAATTAATATTGAAAGCATCAAGCATGTCAATTGATGTTTTTTTCATGAGTTACTATATTTCACCTATCTGCGCAAATGGACTTTAAATAGAAATAATTACAAGTAAATAGTATCATTTTACTTTGAAATAAAATGTTTCATTCTGCTATCTTTCTTCTCTTTATCCTATGCGTGAAAAAAAAAAATGTATTGACAAATAATTGATGTAACTTGATTTTTCAAAGTATTCTTAAATTTCAATTTCTTATGGTATTCATTAATTGAGTGGTAGGCACATAGTAGGTACAATTTGCAGTGTCTGACAGTAGATACTGAAGAAATGTGCATTGATTGATGGATTACTAAAACTAATGTTCACTAACTGTGAACATGCCCCCTTGTTTCAGACCATGGGGGGAGAAGGAAACAAACATTTATTAATTTTCTACTGTATGCCAAGGACTACTTCATTTGATTCTCATAACCACCCTGCTAGGAATATTATAAGGTAGTATTATAGTCCCATTTTACAGTTGAAGACTGAGGTAGACAGAGATGAAGTCACTTGGTAGAATCTTTCAAGTAGTAAATGTCTGAGACTGGATTTGAACCCAGATTCTCCTGATACCAGGCTTAGCCTTCTATCCACTGCTTCATGGGAATATTTGAACTCAGTAGCTCCTACTAAGATGTCCGACAGCCCACACATTCTCAAACGGAAGTCTATGAGTAAGACAATGATTCTGCCAGACATTTTGTCCTTCAGACAATGAACTTTCCTATCTCAGATAATGATTCCTCCAGGTATTTGGGATCTATGATAATATAATTTCTTTTTGAAGATGATGGAATCCTGTACATCTAATATAAGAGAAAAAATTTAAAATAATCTTACCATCCTAAATCCTTTGCCTGGACTAATTTACCAGCATTTGGTGAGGCATATACATATTTAAATATATGTATATATGTATGTATACACACACACACACATATATATACATATGCATGCATATGTATATATATATAGATGTACATAAGCACACAAATGGACATATGGCTCTGAATGTCCATGAGTATGCCTGAATAAGTGCATTTTCTCTCACTGGAAAGACTCCTTGAGGGCTTCTTTCATATTTACCACACTAGCTAAGGTGAATCAGAGTTTACTTGCTTACACACATGTGAGTGATCTCAGACCAGCCACCTCTCTAAGTCTAATTTCCTCATCAGTATAATGAAGAAATTGCACTTGAGAAAATCTAAGGTCTCTTACAACTCTAAGAATGTGATCTGTTGATCCTACTTCAGTGCTTCAGAGTATGAGTGACTTCTCTACTGATGCAATGATCTATGGAAAGGGGTCTTTTCTGCTGAGCAGGAAATCAAACTCATAAACTTATTCCTAATCAACAGACAGGGAAATAGGAGGATTAAATACTACAGAGTCTTTAGACAAAGGATAACAGTCAAAGAGAACTTGCCTTCAGTCCATCACCAGTCCAGGCCATTCTTCCTGGAACCAAGATCCACTAGATCTATGTGATGTATGCAGACCCACAGGAGTTATGATACTCCCAGATTGGACCCAATCCACAGAGTTATTATGTGGGATTTGAAGATCAATTAGCTGAAATAAGATGAAAATCAATGATTTTGTCTACTAATCTCTTGATATACAATTGATGACTGTACCTAGAATTTCATTTGTATAGAGAAATCCCAGGAGAAGAAAATCATCTACAATTAAGATTCACATCTTTACAACTCTTAGTCTTAGTGAGTCATTTGATGTACTCAATCAATTAACCTGGTTTCTTATCTCAAGTCCATATTTACAATGATGATGATCAAGATTGTGTTTATATATCATGTTTAGGTTTACAAAGCACTTTACAAATATTCTCATTCCAACCTCACAACAATCCTAGGAGATATTATTATCCCCATATTACACACGAGTAAACTGAAGCAGGTGAAAATTAATTTGCTAAGGATCTGAGATCAGATTTAACAAATCCAGAGATCTATCCATTGAACCACTTACCACAAGCTGCTAAATATGTGAAAAATCACTTGTGTCCACCCTCTGGATATTGGTTTTCTCCTCTCTGTAGTATCCTTGACCTTTCCACACTATCTTGTTTGATTCTTGCCCATATCACTCTATAAATCTTCCATAGTGGACTCTCCAGATACACTAGAAGTTACCCTCTCTATATATTTTTAAATGTATCAGGAATCCCACATCAGCATTCAAGCTGCCCATGTTTTGTTATCCCTCCTTCTCTTTACAAGCCTGCCTCACTTGCTTTCTCCATGTCCTCCATTATGTTCTTTCTATCGTTTCTTTTGTATATGTTAACCGTTTGCCATGCTACAGCCTACTTAACCTCACCATGTCTTTTTCTCTGTATCCATGTGAACTATCTCCATTCATTGGCAAAAGGGACACAGAGTTTGTCCATTACAATTTAGCACTAATTTCTACAATGCCTGGAATTCTATGCAATGTCTTTTTTGGACCTCACCACAGCCTTGGGATGTAGTGCTGATGTTTTTATTATGCTTAATTGATAGACTAGAAAAGGTTAAGATGTTAAGAATATCAGGATTTTAGAATGCCAAACAGGAACGCTCTTTTTTTAGAATACTAGAACATAAATGGCTATGTCATCTAGGTTCCAGCTTCTTAAACTGTGGTTTGTAGTCCCATATGTAGGAGTCATGAAATTATGTTTTATTGTCAGTGAGTGTTTGATTTGTATAAATGTAAAAAGAAATTTTTTTCTCAGTCAAAAATGGCTTGTGAGCAAAAAAAAAAAAAATTAAGAAGCCCTGATGTAGACTAAGATGAGGAAACAAAGGCCTGAAGAGATTAAATAGATATACCTAGGGCCATAGATTTAGAAGTGAAAGGGCTGTCAGAAGCCATCAGATCCATCCTCCTCATTTTACAGAGGGACAAACTGAGTCAAAAAGAGAAGACATGACTTCTCAAACCAAACTTAGATCATACAGCTAATAAATAGCAGAACTGGACTTAAAGAATATAATGAATGTGAAAGAAATATATTAATTTTCTATTGTTGTTGTTCTCATCCTTTAGTTTAGAGGTTCTTAACTTTTTGATCTGTCTTGCACCTCCTTGGCAAATGGGAACTATATAATCCCTTACTAGAACTATAGTTATAAATTTTTAGAAGAAAACTTAAATTTATGGTACAGATTAGCAAAAATCTGTATTTTTTCCAAACCAAATACTCAGATACCTTGATAACTATCTGTGGTCTGTGGACCCAGTTAAGAATCCCCACGCTGATTGCTTAATGTGGTATCATGGAAAGAACACTGGATTTGTAATCAGAGCGTCAGGGTTACTCCCCCAACAATGTCTATTTGTCTCTCTCCTTTCTTCATGTTCCCTGTCTCCTCTCTTTATCTCTCTACCTCTCTCATTTTCTCTGTCTCTCTCAATATTTCCATCTTCGTCTCTACCTGGTTCTTCTCTCTTCCTTCTTTTTTTGTTCTCTGTCTGTCTCCCTTCTTTGTCTCCCAATCCTCTCCCTCTCTTTCCCTCCTCTCTCTCTCTCTCTCTCTCTCTCTCTCTCTCTCTCTCTCTCTCTCTCTCTCTCTCTCTCTCTCATATAAACACACACATACATGCATCCACACCATTATTTTGTCACCAATATTCTTGACTTTTCTTCCCATCATTTTTATTTTATATCTCCTTCTGTTTTCTTCCAAGGAGATGCATTTACATGGTGTGTGTGTGTATGTGTGTGTGTGTGTGTGTGTGTGTGTGTTTCCTTCTCTTTCTCTTTCATGTGCAAAGACTATGATGTGATGGGTAAAATATCAAGAGAAATAAGTCAAATTTTCTGACAGAAATAATCGAGGCTGCATCCATTTCCAGAGTGCCTTGTGAGCTCCAACAATTAAGACACATGGACAGTTTGAACTTTTTACAAAGGATTAATGACATGTGTGCACATGGGGGATAACAATTGCTAATAATTTATAAAGTCTCCTCTGGATCAAAGTGGGAAGTTTGGGGGAAGTGAGGCAAGGGAGTGGGGGGTAGGCTTTGAAAGGTAAACACTTTGAAAAGCCATTCAGAGTATCTGCCCTGTCGATTTAGAATTTACCACATTCCATTAACCAACCTAAAATAACTCCTATGGTAATCACCCTTCAGAGGCAGACGCCCGGTGCCGACAAAGGTATTATTAAGTTAAATTACCCTAAAAGGGTTGGATTGGCAGGAAGGTTCAGTCAATGGCTTGGAAAGTCAGGGCCCTGAAGTGGCACAGGTAAACAGATATTGAGGCTCTCCTGCCCAGGATACTGATTTTTCAAGGTCCAGTGCCAAGAGAATTTCAATCGTGTTCTGTGAATATTTCATGGACCAGGTGGCTATGGAATTCCTGTGAGGTTAGGGTGGAAACATGTTCGGAGGACAAGGATAGAGGAATCCTATAGTCTTTTTTTTCTGCAGGGAAATTTTTGGAAAAGTGATTCCTGATAGATGTGAATGAGGAATGAGCAAAAGATAATGGCATCTAGAACAAAAGCTGGACGAGGCGTCGGCACCATGGACAGGGGACAGAGGTTTGTGTACTTTGCCACTTGCTAATACTGTGACCTTGAAGAAGTTACATTAGCCTATTTTTTTCATCTTTACAATGAGGAGATTGGAATAGATTATCTCTAAGATCCTTTCCAGCTCAAAACTTGGGACTCATTGAGTCTACAAATCAAGACATCGGTGACCAAGGCCCAAAGACCAGGACTCAAATGTTAACCTGTGACAAGTCAGTTTCTTCACTTTTAAATGCAGACAACATCTTGACCCATATAAGTATGCAGTGAGGGTCACTTTCTTAGCCACAATACCTTAGCATTCATCTAAACTCGTACTTTACAGAAAGAAAAACTGAGTCCCTTTCCCTGAACTAAAATGATTTGCCTAAAGTCATGCTGTTAGAGCCTAAATTCAAACCTAGATCCCCTCTGATTTTATATCCAGTATTATTATTACTTTTCAGAGTTAATTTCATTTGTCTAGGTAAATCTGAGTCAGTTTCTCCAGTTCAAAGTTCTTCAGTCATCCCATTTTCCCACACTTTGCAGCTAAAGGGAATCAAATCTAAGATTCAATCACAAAATAAAGAAGGCAAAGTGTTTTATAATGTGAACTTCTATAAAAATGTTATCTATCATGGGTTCAAAGATCTTGAGTTGGGAAACTTAGAGGCCGTTTAGTTCAACCACCTCATTTTACAAATGAGGAAATTGAGATCCAGAAGTGGGAAATGACTTGTTTATGGTCATGGTGAATGAGTGACAATATCAGAACACAAGTACTTCAGGGCTTTGTCTAAGTACTTACCCATTAATCCACCAGCTAGAAAGAGTTTTTTTTTTTTTTTTAAGGGAAGAAGAAGAGATATTGAGTAGGAGTAGGGAAGGAGATTCTTTATCAGTGACACTGTTTAAATTTGTGTCCAAATATAACATATTTTGATTTTTCAAGGTATTTTTGCATCCCCTTATCACATATAATTTTCTCCACATCCCTGTAAGGAAAGTAAGTCAGGCATGATTATTTCTGTTTTAAAGGGGAGGAAAGTGACTCAGAGAAGTGAAGTGTTTTGCTCAAGGTCACACACTGAAATAATAAAATGCTGGGAATGAAAACTAATCCTTCTAAACCAAGTATTTTTAAAATTTTTCTACTAAACTGCACACTTCATGAAAACAGGAAACATGTTCTCTATGTCTTCTGAACCCTTTGTAGTGCCTGGCCCAGAACTCATCCTCATATTATGTGATGCAATGACAAGAGCCCCCAGTTAGATTTAGAAGAGACCCAGGATTGAATTTTGACTCTGTAGCTATGTATAACTCTATGGACAAGCCAATTCTCTCTGAGCCTCAGTTCCCTTATCTACAAAATGGGGATTAAACACCCAGCTATACTTAGCATGAGGGAGATGAAGCTCAAATGAGATAATATATGCAAAGTGTCTTGCAAACCTTAAAACATGAGATAAATGTCAGCTATTATTTTTATTCAAATAAAAATAGTTGTTGACAGGTTGATGGAGCAGGTAGTAAATTTAAGGAACACATTATCTCAAGAGGTGTTACAGGCTGACAATGCAAATAACTTTTTCAAAAGCGGGAAGAAATTCTTTAATGACAGGCGGATGATTCAAAGCACAGTACTCTGTACGTAGTAGGTACTTAATAAAAGCTCAAGGAATTTGTCATAAAGATTTTTTAATTAAGTTGGATTACTACATAATATACACAGTCATTCCTCAATAGATCTTGAATGGTTGGGGCAGAAATAATGACAAATCAAAGGCAACCCAGCTAAACTCTCTCAAACATTGCCCTCCAAAAAACTTTAATATAATTTCTCAAAACAAATTTTGGAGTGGCAGAGGAAAAAAAATCACGGTGAGACATTTTTCTGGCCTAAGAAAGTCTAGGAAGACAACAGGTAATGTTTGTGATACTGTGGCAGAAGCATGTTTGGAGTTTACACAAGCAGCAACAATTGTAGCCACAGTAACTTTAAGAGTCATCAGCCCAGAGACACTTTTTTTTTTTTAAATTTAATAACATTTTATTGACAGAACGCATGCCAGGGTAATTTTTTACATATCCCTTGCACTCACTTCTGTTCCAATTTTCCCCTCCCTCCCTCGACCCCCTCTCCCAGATGGCAAGCAGTTCTATATATGTTAAATAGGTTACAGCATATCCTAGGTACAACATATGTGTGCAGAATCGAACAGTTCTCTTGTTGCACAGGGAGAATTGGATTCAGAAGATATAAATAACCGGGAAGAAAAACAAAAATGCAAGCAGTTTACATTCATTTCCCAGTGTTCTTTCTCTGGGTGTAGCTGCTTCTGTCCATCTTTGATCAATTGAAACTGATTTAGCTCTCTTTATCGAAGGGATCCTCTTCCATCAGAATACATCCTCATACAGTATCGTTGTTGAGGTATATAATGATCTCCTGGTTCTGCTCATTTCACTTAGCATCAGTTCATGTAAGTCTCGCCAGACACTAAGGAGATCAGATAACTAGTCAGAAAGAAATTACAGACATTTTGCTGGGCACAGCTGGCACTGATTGGCATCTTTATTGTCTATATGTCATTCTGAGTTGTAGTTCCAGTATACAGAGGAATGTTTGTGCACAGTCATAAAGGAACAGAGGCCCTGGTCCAAGTTCCAAGGAAAAGAGAGCATTAGTACTTGTAATTTCAGGGGATCAGGGATCCTTCCTAAATAAAGATCAGAGAGACCAAGAAAGCAGTGGTCCACAACACTTCCAGGGTCATACCACTTTAGAAGCACCAAAATCTTACAGATTTTTCAAAGCCAGCTTCACAAACAGCACAAAAAAGCCTAAAGATTGGGACAGTGCCTCCCCCAAACTAAGCAAACAGAGCCCTAATTTTAACATAAACTTTAGGGTAAAAAAAAAATAGGCTGGAACAATGAGCAATCAAAAATGACCTCAAAAAGCTACTGTAGTGACAGGCAAAACCAAGATATAAATTCAGAAGACAAAAACTTGAAAATGGGAACCAAAAACCCTTTCTAAAAATGCTGATTGGATCCAAGTCTAACAAGAGTTTTTGGAAGTATTAATGAAAAAAAGCACGGTAGAAGAAAAATTGAGAAAAGAGATGAGAGTTATGTAAGAACATTATGAAAAGAGAATTAGCAGCTTCTGAAAAGAGGTAGAAAAATACTAAAGAAAACTAAGAAAAAAACAGAATTTGATAAATGGAAAAGGAGATACAAAGCTCACTAAAGAAAATAATTCCTTAAAAATTAGAATGAAGAAAGCAGAATCTAATAGCTCCATGAAGCACCAAGAAACAATAAAACAAAATCAAAAGAATGAAAAAATAAAAAAGTGAAATATCTCATTAGAAAAATTACTGACCTGAAAAATAAATTAAAAAGAAATAATTAAAGATTTATTGAACTTCCTGACAGCTATGATCAGAGAAAGATACAGCAAAACTGATCATAATCCTTCAAGTGTAAAAATAGATATTTAATGAAATAAAGACTTCCAAACATTCATGATTAAAAAGACCAGAGATGAATAGAAAATTTGACATTCAAACACAAGATTCCAGAAAAGTATTTAAAAAAAAACATGAAAGAGAAAGGATAAGGGACTCAATAAAGTTAAACTATTTACATTCCTGTTTGAGAAGATGATACAAATAACTTCTAAGAAATTTATTGTTATTAGGGGAGTTAAAAGGAATTTACATAAAAAGCAGACATGGATGTAAGTTGATTGAATGATCTCAACAACAACAACAAAAATAAAGAGCTGAGAAAGAGAAATGCACTGGGAGAAGTGAAAAAATAGAGATAGAATGGGGACATTTTTATCAATTAAAAGATATGCACAAGAAAAAAGTTTTTACAGTGGAGGAAGAAATGAGAGGAAAGGTTGGCAGGCAATGCTTAAATCTTATTTTCACTGGAATTGGTTCAAAGAGATATATGTGTAGATACACACATGTGTGCACACAGACATATCTAAGACTTTTGAAGAGGGACAAGATAAAAGAGCTCTCTTTTTATCAGAAGCAGAAGAAAACAGGATGCAGGGAAATGCACAATTAGTAATCATAACTATGTATGGGAATGGAATATAATCGCCCATAAAATGGAAGTGGATAGCAGAATGGATTAGGAATCAGAATTCAACAATACGTGGCTTACAAAAAAAACATACAAAAAAGAGAAAAATACACACAATTAAAAATAAAGTGTTGGAGCACAGTCTAATATTCTTCAGGTAAACTAAAAAGAAAAAAAAAAGGCAGGAAGTATATTTTGCTTACAAAGGCACCATAGACAATGAAACAAGATTTTTAAAAATTACAATAAATTTAACAGATAAAAACCTCTTTCTTAAATATAGTCTGAGTATAGAACTGAGTCAAATTTATAAAAATAAGAGCTATTTCCCAGTTGATAGATAATCAAAAGATTTTAAGAAGAAATCAAAGCTATCTCTTGTCATATGAAAAAGTCATATGAAATGAATCACTATTGATTCAAGAAAGACAAATTCAAACAACTCTGAAGTACCACCTGACATCTATCAGAAATGACAAATGTTAAAAAGGATGAGAGGAAAATAGTATACTAAGAAACTGTTGGTGGAGAACTATTCCAATCATTCTGGAGAACAATTTGGAATTATACCTTTTAACCCAGAAATACCACTACCTGAAAGAAATCAAAGGAAAGGGGAAAGGATCCATACATACAAAAATTTTTATAGCAGTTCTTTTTGTGATGGCAAAGAATAGGGAATTGAAGGGATGTTCAGCAATTGGGGAATGGCTGAATAAGTTGTGGCTTCTGATTGTGATGGAATACTGTTGTCCTGTGGGAAATGATGAGAGGGATGGTTTCTGAAAAAAAAAATATGACAAAATCTATATGAACTGATAAAAAGTGAAGTGAGATGAACTGGGAGATCATTGTGCACAGTCAAAGCACGGTTACAATGATGATCAACTGTGAAGACTTGGTTACTTTTATTAATACAGTGATCTAAGACAATTCCAAAGGATTCATGATGAAAAAATGCTATCTACTTCCAGAGAGAGAGAACTGATAAACACTGAGTGCAAATTGAAGTATAATTTTTCACTTTATTTATTTTTCTTGCTCTTTTTGAAATATAGCTAATATGGAAATAAGTTTTGCATGATTTCACATGTATAATTTATTGCTTGCTTTCTCAGTGGGTAAGGGAGAGATGGGAGGGAGACAGAGAATTAGGAACTCAAATTAAAAAGAAAGGATATTGAAAATAAATACTTTTGAAATGTGTCTATGAGTGAGTGAATGGATGAATGAATAAATGAATGAATGAAAAAGCATGTGTTATATACTTACTATTTAACAGGCATTTGTGCTAGATGCTGAAGATGAATATGAGACAGTTCCTGACCTCATCAAAATTATAGTCTAATAGTGGAAGAAACTATGTATAAAAGTAAAAAGGTTACTGTGCCCAAAGCAAGAGGTAGAATGAGTGGGTGGGTGGAAGGAAGATGGATGGATGAATTAATATACACATAAATGAGTTGGTTGGTACCATTCCAGAAGTATCCTCACAGCCTTAAGGATAATAGTACCAAAGAAAATAAAAGAACTTTCCCAACAATTAAGCCCAACCAATCCCATTTATCCCACTTTCCGTAAAGCTAGATAGAAGAGGGAGATAGAAAGAAAGGGAGAATGAAAGAAAGATATTGAAGGTCACTCAGTAAATGTGAGTAGGAAACTGAACTAGAACTGTGATGTTTAAACATGTTATCATTTCAAGATCCATTTTTTTTTACTACAATCATTAAGATTTCAGCATGATTAGTCTTAGGATAGCCACCTGGAGGTAAATTACAAAGTACAAAAAGCTTCTTCATACGTGGATGAATTTGAATATGTCTTGAAGAAATAGAATCTATAAACCACCAAGCATTTATTAAGCACTTAGTTTATTCCTGCCACTCTATTAGATGCTAGGGATTCAAAGAGGAAGAAGAAATCATCACTGTCCTTAAGGAGTTTAAATTTGCATAAGGAGAGACAACATGCATTTCAATAAATATATAATTAGGAAGAAACTAAATGTAAGTTAAATATTTAGTACCTTTCCAGAAGTAGCCTCACTTCTTTAACGATAGAAGTATCAAAGAAAGTAAGAGAACTTCCCAACAATTAAGTCCAACCAATACCACTCTTGTTCCTCTAAGTTAAATAGAAGAAGGAGATGGGAATATCAGTATATCTAGTAGAAAGAAAGGAAGGCTGAGAGAGAGATACTGAAGGTCACTCAACAAATGTGAGTATGAAGGAACATCTGAATGTGAGGCTGAGAAAGAATTGGGAAAGTTTCCCTATCTGTCAAATGAGAATATGGTAGAAGATATAATGAAATGACTGTTTCTAACATTAGTAGTATAATTAACTTACTGCCTGCCCTATTTAGAGCTCACTCTTCTTTATGAAATGGATTCCATCTTGGTGAACTAGATGATCTTGAAAGTGCTTTCCACCTCTGACATTTTATGTTCTAAAGTTGTTTTTTTTTTCCCATTTCTGTCTTCTAAAATCATTTCTGTGACATTTTAATTTTAAAGGCTATTTTGGATCCTGACAGTCTATATTCTAAGTCTTCTTTTAGTCCTGATATATAATCTTCTAAAGTCTCTTCTGTCTCTAAAGTTCTTTATGATAATGACATTTATAAAGTTCTCAACATGTATTATCTTATTTGAGTCTTATAAAAACCCAGCAAGTTACATACTATACAAAATATTATTCCCATTGGTTCAGAGAAATAGTCTTCAGACTGAAGTGGAACCAGATCCCAAAGAGAACAAATGAAATGTGTACAAATATGTTCAAAAATACTTATATAGATCTTTTGGGGGTGACAAAAATTGAAAATTTAGGGAATGCTCATCCATCGAGGAATGGCTCAATACTCCATGACACATAATTATGTTAGAATACAATTGTGCTGTAAAAAAATAATAATAAAGAGCAAGATGCTTCCAGAAAATTTTGGTAAAATTTATATAAACAGATTAAAAATGAAGTGAGCAAAACCAGAAGAACATTGTACACAGCAACAGCAAGATTGTTAAGTCGCTCAACTGTGAAAAACTTAGCTACTCTGATCAACATAATGATCAAAGACAATCCTAAAGGACTCACAATGAAAATGCTAATCACCTCAGAGAAATAACAAACTGGACCACAGATTGATGCAGACTTTTCACTTTATTTTCATACTTTTTTGTTTACAACATGGTTAATACAGACATATGTTTTGTATGATTTCACATGTATAATTGACATTTTTGCCTTCTCAATAGATGGGGGAGCATTAGAGAGAGGAAGATAATTTGGATTTCAAGATTTTTAAAAATGATTATTAAAGTATATTTTCTCCAAAAAACACTGGATTTGGAATCAGAGGACTTTTGCTAAAAGCCCAACCCTGTTGTTAACTATCATTCCCAAGTATGACTCATTCAACATCTATGATCCTCAGTTTTTTAAATCTGTAAAATGAGATGTTTGAGCAAAATGCCTTCTTTGAGCCTTTACCTCTATGACTCTGACATCCCATGAACCTAGCTATATCATCTGGAACAAGTCACTAATTCTCTCTGAACCTGAATTTCCTCATTTGATGGCTTCTGAGGTCCATTTTAAAGGTTCTATATCTATGATGCTAATTCAAATGACTTTCCTTTTTGGGCCTCAGTTTCTTCACCTGTAAAATGAAGGTGTTGAATCAGATGATCTCTGAGGACAGTTCTCTTTCTAAATATATGATATCATGTCTTGCCCATATGCTAGAGGCAGGATTTGAATACATATCTTTCCTGACCTCTGTTTCAACATTCTTTGCATTATGCGGCCTATAATCCCCGTTGATATCATTTTCCTGGAATGAGTATGGTTTCCTCATCATGAAAATGCACCTACCTGTGGGGCAGAGTCACAGGGGCCATTCTATTTAAGGTCTGCTACCCTTTGGCTTCCCAAGGGAGGTTTTTTTTAGTTTAGTCTGCTAATCAAATCCCTGACCTTAATAAGTCTGAAACAGATACTTCCCACCCATCACTCCAACAGCAACAACAACAGCTTTATGAAATCTGGAGAGTCTGGAGAAGTGATTAAGCCCACATAGCAGCCTCCTCTAGCTAGAGGGATCATTTGCACTTCAGGACGTTGACATCTGTGCCCTTTCACATCTGGAATCTATGGAATACTATTCTCAGGTTATCTGGTAGAATGTAGAAAATGAGAAGTCTGTCAGCTAGAAAGCTAAGGCAGGTGGGGATGAATGAGGCACACGAGGGGGGCTGAAAATGTCCAGCCTGCCCTCTACTTCCCATATCCACCTATTTGCATCTTATTCCCATACCAAACATAAGAAGAAAGAGTCTTAGAGAAAAATTATAAAGTCAGAAAGTCTTAATGTTCTACATCCTCAACTCACCTCCCCCAAATACATGCTAAAATTACCTATATTTCCCCAAAGGGTATCCAGGTCTCTTTAGCTCTTTTTCTGCTGGAAAGGGAACTAAGCCAGTGAATTTGTTCACACTGGAAACAGAACAGAGCGTAGAACTGGAAATCAAGAGATCTTGTTTCTCATCCCAAATCTCTTATTCATTAACAAACTGAGAAATTTGGGCAGAGGTCAACTCTCTGCATTCTAATATCCTATTATATAAAACAAGAGGTTTAGGGGAAAAATACTAATAGTTGGCACTTATCCAACACTTGAAATTACAAAATGTATTACACTGGTTATCTCTTATAAAGCAGCTTTAGGTAGACTGGGATTCAAGTCCATGGCTCTGATTATTACTAAAATACAATACCACTCTGAGCCTGTGTCCTAAGGGCTCTCCCAACTCTGATATTCTCTGCTGTTCTGTGGTTCCTCCCAGTCAAATATTTCATGTTCTATGTCCCTCTCAGCTTCTAATATACTTCCTGATTCTAATATTGTCTTCATTATATCATAGACAAAGATAAAAGGTACCCTAAGAGAGATCTATTTGAACCCTTCATTTGAGAAATTTGAACTTTGAGCCACAGGAACGTTGTTAATTGTCAAGGCTTGTAGGTACTAAGTAACAGAGTTGTGCTTTACTTAGGTCCTGTGATTCCAATTTCAGTGATCTTTCTATTGTATCTAAGGTCTCTATCACTTCTGACATCCCATGATAATGTAAACTTTTCCAAATCTGGCATTCAAATATCTAAGGCATCTTCCAAAATCAATGTTATTTTAAGTTCCTCTCCTAGTCTCTGATGTGAAATGTTCTTTGTTCTAGGGCCTCTTCCCATTTTCAGAATCACAGAGTTGGAGATCTAGAATGAAGACAGAAGCCCAATCCCCTCCAAGTTTTACATAAAAGCAATCTATTAACTAACACATCCCTGACAAATAGTCATCCAGCCTGTGTGAAAAACCACCAAGGAAGAGAAAACTGTCATCTCTCAAGTCATCACACATCCGCATTTATAAAGGGCAGGAAGAAATATACTTAAGGCTCAGTATGATTGATTTAAACAAGATGTTAACTCAGTGGAATTGATAAGACAATGGTTATCTAGTTCAACATGTGAGTTCTCTAGTTCAGTATGATTTCCCTACTGATATAATGATTGGTTTATACTCAGTATAAAACTGGGACAAACTCAGCCAGAGACAGATTCGGAAAAGACAGAGGACTAGAGCCTGGAGCTCAAGCTTTTGGACTCTGACAGACTTCAAGAGAGAAACATTCCATCTTCATCAGCCTCGTGGTGGCTCTCCTGCTTCCCCCACTGAGACCAAGGCCCCTCTGACGGGCCTCCAGAAGCTAGCCCGGGCCCCAGGCAAGGAGACAGACTATGAAGGAGGCAATAAAGACTTTTGAACTTTATCCCTAGCTATTCTTGTGGTGATTACTCTGCTGAAATGAAGGTTGGTCCCAAGACCTTCAGAAAGCTAACCAGAACCTTACCCACATTTAGACAATTCTAGCTATTAGGAAATTTGTCTTGGCATCAAGTCTAAATAGAAAAAAAAAATGTGAAACATCTTATTGGAGAAACAATTGACCTTGGATTATCTGAAAGCCATTCTCAAAAAAGAGCCTAGACATCATATTTCAAGAAAATATTTTTTAAAACCCCATTCCCAATATTCTAGAACAAGAGGGCAAAACAGAAATCGAAAGAATTCATTGCTTACCACTTAAAAGAGATCCTAAGATTAAAAACAAAAACTTCCATGAATACTACAGCCAAATTCTGAGCTCTCGAGTTAAAGTAAAAATACTTCAATAAGAAAGAAATCATTCAAATATGAGGGAGCTTTCAGGTTAACAAAGATTTAATTAATATCACATTAAATGGGCAGAGAGCTTCGAATTTGATATTCAGGAAAGCAAAAGAACTGGAGTTACAACCAAGAATCATTTACCCAGCAAATTGAATATAATCCTTCAGGAGAAAAAAATAGATATTTAATGAAATAGCAGACTTTTAAGCATTAAACAAAAAACCCAGAGATGAATGAAAATTAGACTTTCAAGGAAAAGATACAAGAGAAAAATAAAAAGATAAACATGAAAGAGAAATCATAACAGACTCAATAAGATTAAATTGTTTATTTCTAAATATATTTCTAAAATCTTTAACATTATAAATGTATTTAGAACAAAGAATTTGGGAGTGAGCTAATTGTATTGGGATGATGTAAAAATGGATAGACAAGAAAGAAAATGCACTGGGAGATGGTGAAAAGGAGAGAAAGAACAGGAAATTTTATCTCATGCACAAGAGGAACACAAGAAAGAGCTTTTCAAGTTAAGAGGGAATCATCTAAATTGGTTCAAAAAGGGAAAACATATATACATACTCAATTGATAAGAGAAACTTATCTTGCTTATTAGAAAAGAAGAAGGGGAAAGGATAAGAGAAAGGGAGAGATGAAAAAAGGGATGGCAGAAAAAGAAGGCAGTGCACAGAAGCAAGACAGCCTTTAGAAAAAGAACAGAATAAAAAGAAGATAGAAAGAGATAAGCAGAAGAAAATAAGATAGTGGGAAAAGTGCAATTAGTAATTATAACTATAAATGTGACTGGGATAAACCAAATAATAAAACAGAGATGATAGCATAGGGGATTGAAAAGCACAATTCTGTTTACAAGAAATTCACTTGAAAGAGAATAACACACACAGTTAAATAAAGGACTGGAGCAGAATCCATTATGTTTCAGCTGACGAAAAAAAAAAAAGACAGAGGTAGTAATCATTATCTCAGAAAGGCAAAAGCAAAAATATTGTTAATTAAAAGGGATAAGCAAGGAAACCAAATCTTGCTCAAAGGAATCATAGACAATGAAGTAATATCAATACTAAACATGTATGCACCAAATGACACAGCATCCAAATTCTTAAAGGAAAAGTTAAATGAATTATAGGAGGAAATAAACAATAAAACTATTCCAGTGAAGGACCTTAATTTTTCTTTATCAGAGCTTAATAAATCTGATCATAAAATAAATAAGAAAAGTCAAAGAGATCAATAGAATCTTAGAAAAGTTGGATATAATAGATCTCTGGAGAAAACAAAATGGGAAGAGAAAGGGGCATGCCTTTTTCTCAGCTGTATGTGGCACCTTTACAAAAATTGATCATGTGCTAGGGCATAAAAACCTCATAACAAAATGCAGAAAATAGAAATACTAAATGCATCATTTTCAGACCATAATAGAGTAAAAATTACATTCAATAAAGGGTCATAGCAACATAGGTTAAAAATTACTTGCAAACTAAATAATCAAATCCTATAGATTGAATGGGTTAAAGAACAAATCATAGGAACAATCAATGATTTCATTAAAGAGAATGACAAAAAGATAGCATTCCAAAATTTGTGTGATGTGGGCAAAACAGTGCTTAGGGGAAATTTTTATATCTCTAAATGCACATATCAATAAAAGAGAAAGAACAGATCAATGAAATGAGCATGCAACTAAAAAAAAAAACTAGAAAAAAATAAATTTTGAATCCCCAATTAAAATGGAAATCCTGAAAATAAGAGATTAATAAAATTGAAAGCTAAAAATCATTAAACTGATAAACATAGGAACTAATTTTATTTTTTTAAATAACTAAACCATTGTTTTATTAGATTTTTTTTAAAGAAGAAAACCAAGTTAACAGTATCAAAAATGAAAAGGGTGAATTTACCACAATAAAGAGGATATTAAAATAATAATTAGGAGCTATTTTGCCCAGTTACATGTCAATAAATCTGACAATCAAAGTAAAATAGATAAAGGTTTTTCAAAAATATCAACTGCTCAGAGTAACAGAAAATAAAACAGACTAACTAAATAACCTGATTTTAGAAAAAGAAATTGAATAAGTCATGAATAAGATCCTGAAGAAAAATCCCCAGGATCAGATGGATTCACAAATGAATTCTGCCAGACTTTTAAGGAATAATCAATCTTAATACAATCTAAACTATTTGAAAACATAGATAAAATGTTATACTCATTTTATGATACAAACATGGTTTTGACACTTAAATCAGGGAGAGCAAAAACAGAGAAAGAAAACTATTGATGAATTTCCTTAATGAATATCAATGCAAAAAATTTAAGTGAAATAATGCCAAGGGGATTACAGCACTATACCACAAGGATCATATACTATGACTAGGTGGAAATTAAACTAGGAATGCTGGACTACTTTCATTAGTAAAACTATCAGCATAATTGGTCATTAACAATTATCATTAACAACAACAAAAAATATATAATTATATCAGTAGGTGTGGGAAAAGCCCATGACAAAGTATAATATTCATTCCAATTTAAAAAACCACACTAGAAAGCCTAGGATTCAATAAAGACATTCTTAAAATTACAAGTAGTATCTATCTAAAACCAAGACCAAGCATTATTTGTAATGAAGATAAACTTAAAGCCTTCCCAATCAGATCAAAAGTGAAACTAGATTATCCATTATCACCACTAATATTAAATATTTTACTAGAAATGCTTGCCATAGCAATGACAACAAAAAGAAATTGAAGAAATAAAAAGAGGCAATAAGGAAACAAAACTATAAATTTTTG
The DNA here is from genome assembly GCF_016432865.1 of Antechinus flavipes. NCBI lineage: Eukaryota > Metazoa > Chordata > Mammalia > Dasyuromorphia > Dasyuridae > Antechinus > Antechinus flavipes. The sequence goes on along the minus strand of NC_067398.1, from coordinate 711,344,280 downwards.
TAGATAATATAATGTTATTTTGGTTCTTTGAGAACCCTAAATAGTCACTTTGTACACTTGTTGAAACAACTTTATCAAAGTAGCAGGACATTAAGTAAACTCACCTAAATCATCAGAATTTCTATATACTACCAACAAACTCAGCAGCAAAAGATAAGAAAACAATTTTCATTTAAAATAACTATAAACATTGTAAAATACTTGGTAGTTTATCTGCCGAGAAAAACCCAGGAATTATATGAAAATAATTACAAAACACATTTCACACAAATAAAGACAGTGTTCAATAATTGGAGAAATATTAATTAGTCATAAGGAGGCTGAGCCAATATAATAAATATGACAAATCTAAGTTAATTTACTTATTCAGTGTCATAACAATCAAACTACCCCTCAGGCAAACTGAGACCTGGAAAAGGCCTGAGCTTACAAAGGCCAAGGTCTTCCACTATATCCAGGGCCATCTCCTGTTGTTCTGATTTATGCTTGCCACTGAACCCAGCTGACTTTGGAAAAAAAAAAGAAACTGATCACTTTGCACATTCCTGCCCCACTTAATGCCAATTCAGTTCAAGCCAAGATATCACTTTCTTGATCCTTTTCAAGAATGAAGAACAAACAACAATCTGTGAGTAATAGTAGTTGCCCCAGTGGAGATTCAACTGGCCAGTTCCAGTGGGATAATTCTGCTTCTTCCTTCCTTCCTTCCTTCCTTCCTTCCTTCCTTCCTTCCTTCCTTCCTTCCTTCCTTCCTTCCTTCCTTCCTTCCTTCTTCCTTCCTTCCTTCCTTCCTTCCTTCCTTCCTTTCTTCCTTCCTTCCTTCTTTCCTTCCTGCCTTCCTGCCCTTCTTTCCTTTGTTCATTCCTCATTCTTTCCCTATCTCTGTTCCCTTGGGGAATCATGTATTTACATGTAGGTGTTCTACCTAAAGGAAAATGGATTTCTTGAAATAGAACTCTAGAAAAACCAGGCTTTGGTAAGACCCTCTGGAATTCAAATAGAGCAGCTCAAGTATGCTTTAAACCCAAATCACTCTGGCTTATTATATAATAAGTCCCAGTACAAGCCTCTGTTGGTAGTTGTTTGGGTTTTGATGGCTCAGAGAGAGTATAAATAACAATTGTTTTTGCTCTGGCTAGAAACTTTTAGGGTCTTTGCCTTCTAGATTAATTGAAGTTGTCTTTTGCTTCATTTCTTACCCAGTTTTAATGACTTAATGGGTGTTGCCTCAGACAAGAGGCCTGGGAAAGACCTTACTTTAAAAAAGGTCAAAGTCTCCCACTGTATCAGGGGCCATCTTTATTTGCTCTGATCTATATTTTGCATTGGATCCAGATGGCTCTGGAAGACAGAGTGTACAGCCCCACCTTACTTAAGTCCAATTCACTTGCAAATCAAGACATGACCTTCCTGATGTTATTGGTTCTCTTTGAGAATAAAAGACAAACAACAACAATTAAACTACCAAAGAATCATTTACAGAGTTTGAAAAAAAAAATAATTACAAAATTCATCTGGAAGAACAAAAGGTCAATAATACAAAAGGAATAATAAATAAAAGATGTGAAGGAAGGCAGCTGAACAGTACCAGATTTCAAATTAAATCTCAAAGTGGTAACCATCAAAGTAAGCTGGAATTGGCTATGTTATGGAGTGGTGGAGCAGTGGAATAGATTAGTTGCATAAAACATAGTAATCTAGTGTTTTATAAAGCCAAAAAATCCAAGCTTTAGGAGTGAGAACTCACCATTTGAAAAAATGCTTGGAAAACTATATCAAGATAAGGTCAAAATACCTAAGTAATTTAGACATAAAGGGTAATACAAGTAAATTTAAAAAGCATGGAAAAACATGTCTGCCAAATCTATGGCTAACAGAAGAGTTTATAATTAAACCAGAGATAGAGAGGATCATGGAGATTAAAAGTGATCATTTTGATTGCATAAAATTAAAAGATTTTGGCATAAACACAACTAATACAGTCAAAATTTTAAAATGTCTGAAGCAAGTTTCTTTGATAAAGACCTCATTTTTCAAAGATATAGGCAATCCTGACATATTGTAAAAATAAGAGCCATTCCCCAGTGTAAATATGGTCAAAGGGTATGAGCAAACCATTTTCTGAATAAGAAATCAAAGCTATCAATATTCATATGAAAAGTTGTTCTAAATAACTACTCATTAGAAAAATGCAAATTCAAAAGTTCAGGTATTATGTCACATCTGTCAGATTGTCTAATGATAGATAAATAAAATGAAAAATGCTGGAGAGAATGTGAAAAAATTCAAATATTAATTCACTGTTGGAGTTGTGAATCCATCCAATTATTCTGGATAACAATTGAAAATTACATCCAAAAGGCTGTAAAACTCTGCATATCCTTTAATCCAGCAATACCATTACTAGGCTTATATCTAAAAATGATCAAAGAAAAAAGAAAAGGACCCGTTTGTTCAAAAATATTCATAGCTCTTTTTGTGGATCCCAAAGGTTTAGAAATTGAAAGAAATGGCTAAATAAATTGTGATATATGATTGTGATGGAATACTTTTGTGCTAAAAGAAATAACAATCAGGATGGTTTCAGAAAAATCTGGAAAGACATGAACTGTTGTGAAATAAGTAATTCTACATTGTCCACAGTAACAGTAATATTGTAAGGATGATCAACTCTGAAAAACTTAGCTATTTATCCAAAACAATTCTAAAAGACTCAGAATGAAAAATGCTATCTATATCCATAGAACTAACTGAGGCAAATTGCTTCTATTTTTTCTTTTTTTTTTCTTTTGTTTGTGTTTGTATTTTCTTTTGCAGCATTAATATGGAAATGTTTTGCATGACCTCACATGTATAATAGACATCAAACTTCTTGAGGGGCGGGGGAGATGCAGGAGGGAGGGAATGGATTCAGAACTCAATTTTTTTTAATGATTGTAAAACATTTTTATATATAATTGGAAAATATTTAAGAAAACAAATTAAAAGTTTATAAAGAGAAAAAAAAAAAAACTACCATATGTCATACACTATGCCTAGACCTGAGAATACTAATAAAGATAAAAGGTAATCAATCCCTATTTCCAATGAGCTCACATTCGAATAGGCAGATAGCATGAAAACAATTATGTATGAATAACATATAGACAAGAGAAAAACGAAATGACAGATGTCATCTCCAGGATCTACAATCACAATGTATTGGCCTTAGAGTAATGATGGAGAGTCACTCAGTGGTGATTAAAGCTAGATGTACACCTGCCTCCTGGATGAATTTCTATAAAATCAGTAGTCAGTAATTACCATAATATAAGATAGGAGCTGCACAGCAGAGGTCTCCTTGTGTGGTGCTGGCTTTGAGTTAAAGAAATGTTGGAGGAGAAAATTGGGACATTAATGGATTGTTGGTGGAGTTGTGAACTGATTCAACCATTCTCAAGAGCAATTTGGATCTATGCCCAAAGGGCTATCAAATTATGTCTGTCCTTTGATCCAACTGTATCTTTACCAGATCTCTATCCTGAAAAGAAAAGAAAAAAAGAAAAAAAAAGGACCCACATATGCAAAAATGTTTGTGACAGCCTTTTTATAGTGGCAGGGAACTGGAAGACAAGTGGATGCCCATCAGAAGAGGAATAGCTGAATAAGTTATGATATATGAAAGTAATGGAATATTATTATTCTATAAGAAATAATCAGCAGCATGATTTTAGAGGGGCCTGAAGAAACTTGCATGAACTGATGCTAAGTAAAGTGAGTGGAATGAAGAGAAAATTGACCTCAGCAATAACAAGATTATGTGATGATCAGCTGTGATGGACTTGACTTTTTTTCAACAATGAGGTGATTCAGGCCTATACCAATAGAATTGTGGTGGAGAGAGCCATCTGCATTCAGAGAAAAGACTATGGGAACTGAATGTGGATCACCACAGTGTTTTCATCTTTGTCATTGTTGTGTTTGTTGTTTGTTTTTTTTCTTATTTTTTTTTCCTTTTTTGATCTGCATGGTAAATGGGGAAATGTGTACAGAAGAATTACATGTGTTTAACCTATATTGAATTGTATGTTGTCTGGGGAGAGAATAAGGATAGGGAAGGAGAAAAATTTGGAACACAGGTTTTGCAAGGGTGAATGTTGAAAACTATCTTTGTGTGTACTTTGAAAATAAAAAAAAAACTATTATTTAAAAAATATGACTGCCTTATCAGAATCAAACACATGTTAGAGATTTATGTTTTCTGTTAAAGATCAAGATATAGAGATAGGGGGTAGTGCACATGTCTCTTACTGAAAGCTGAAGAGAACTGCAAAAACTACTTTGAATATCAATCAAGAATAAAATGCTAGATATGGAGTCAGGAAGACCTGAGTTCAAATCTTCCCCAAACACAAGCAATGTACTCTTGGGCAAAACACTGAATTTCTGTTTATCTCCATTTTCTCAACTGTAAAATGGGAATAATGGTAGCACCTATATCTCAGGGTTGTTGTGAAGATCAAAAAATACAACATTCATACAATGGTACTTGGAATATAGTATGCACACAATAAAAACTCGTTTCTTCTTTTCCTGCTTCCTTCCTTTCTTTCCTTCCTTTCTCCCTCCCCCCCCCCCCACTTTCTCTCTTTCTGGTTTCTTTTACTTCTTTCTTCCTTCCCCTTTTCCTCCCTTCCTTTCACTGCCACCATATGGAACTTATGAAGAGGTGCAGAAGTAACTGTGAAAAGCAAAGTCTTACCTGATGGGCAGCTGTAGGTGACTCATGGTATATATAAAACACCTGTTAATCTTTGTTTTCCATATGTTTTCCTATGAGTTCTGCCTCTTAACTTTGACCTATAAAGTTTTCTTCTACAAGTGTTATGAATTATGTGCCTGCTTGCAAGAATAGCTAGTAATAATACAATGGAAGACATCTTTAAAAACTGAATGGAAGATTCATATCTTATGTAAATTAATGAAAAATATCATATTTATAAAGTAAAAATAGTTGTCCCCCTCCAAAGACTTGTTTTGTTTTGTTTTGTTTTAATTGGGAAGACAACAAACCAAGAAAGAAGGTGGCCAGAGAGAAGAATTTTATATTTATTTATATTTATAATTTATAAATGGGAAATTTATAAAATTTATATTTATAATTTTATATTTTATATATATTTATAAAAATGTATAAAAAATTATAAAATGGGAAATAGGGGCCTTGGGTACTAAATTGGTATACCTCCTCCAGAGATAATGGTAGGGATTAGATTTTGATTTCAATACTTGGGTGAAATGAGGGAAGATGAAAGAAGACTTAACCAAAATTGTGGAGTTAGTAGGAGAGAGAGTGAGAGTAGGGAGAAGGATAAAGCATGGTAGCTAGATCTTTCCTGAAGTAGTAAGCCAGGAGAGGAGGGAACCAAGCTGGATAACAGATCCCCAGGGCATTAGGTCCTCTAAACCATAATCTCTGATATGGGTGGAAAGGTAGCTTCCCACAATATGTAGAAAGTAAAGTCTGAGAACAGAGAATGAGGTTCCCAAACTTTCTTGGTGGAGCAATGATCTAAAGATATTTTTCAAAAGTGTGTTTGGAGCCTTGGGATACCATGGTTAGGAATGATCTCCTTTCTTCTGCTAACATATCATGTTTTGAGGTCTCTAACCAAAGATAATATTCCATGTTCAAAGAGCCTCAGATATTCTATGCATCAAGGATTCACTGAAATTAGAAGTAGAAAAAAGAACCACATCTTTTAGATTTTCAAAGCTTGTCATCTCTGGGAAGGAGCTTCTGTTCTTCCCTCTCAACTTACTACGCACTCCTTACCTTCACTACACATTCATTCTGGCTACAGAATGTTTGCTGGCTTCTGAAATATAATTTTCCTCACACTTAATTAAACTCTTTCAGTTTTCTCACTTTCAATAATTCTAAGATCTTCCTCAGCCTCCTTAATCAGATCATCATGAGGATGTTAGAGTTGGAAGAGACTTTAGAGCAGAGAATGTCAGAGATGGGAGGGGCCTGACAGCAGAGAATTTGAACACCTGGAGGGGCTTTAGAATGTAGACTGTAAACTGTTAAAGTGAGATGGGATCTTAGAATAATGAACAAAAAAGAAAAAAGTCAGCTTTCAAAGGAGATTCAGCTATCATCCAATCCAGATGTATCAAACTCAGCTAGTGGCGATGGTTTTCTAAGTCAAAATGTACCTAGCAGGGAACTATTTTGATTTACGTTCGATCCTGCTGAACTGACCCAATCCTCTCATCATAAAAATGAGGAAACTGAGTTTTTGCCAAGAAAAGAAGTGACTTGTTCCAAGTTTTCATAGTCCAAGTCTAGAACGTGGACCTCCTACCTCTCCCAATATTCTCGTCCACTCTTCCATGGCAGCCTCCCTCTTTGACCTTGGCTGAGCTCCCGGTCCTGTTTGCTTTGGGAGACCACAAACAGGTGATGGAGTTTAACTCTGATTTCCTCCTCTGGCTAGGGCAGTGTTTTTCAGGTCCCAGCACCTTTGCAATCTCCCAACGTCAGCCACCATCATCTGTAACTCATGCTCCCGCTAATAAATTGAGAATGTCACATCTCCCAAACTGCATTATTACCGTTTATAATTTTGATTGTTCATTTGCATACGAAAATTAGTCCTGTGACATGCGTGAATTTTATTTTATTCTTGAACTAATTATAAACAAGAATGCCACATTATTTACATAACTAATTATTGTCCCGTCTGTTCCCCGGTTTTTAAATCACAGGCCCATTCTCCCTCGGTTAACATGCAAATGGAAAATCAGAGAACATTTCGGAAAGTTTAGGAATTTGTTCTATTTGCATCAAATACAAATTCCTTTGAATGAGAGATAATATGCTTTCCATTTTAATAGACCTAAATTAGGTTGATCTTAATTTATAGTTAATTTGAATGAATAATTTCTGTCTACCTGAGTCTGTTTTTTCAGCCGCTAATTGTAGATGTTTATTAACCCATAAATCTGCCTTCCCCTTTAAGAGAGGGGGCATTGTGGGCTCAAATCATGTCTTTTTTTTTCTGTTCCTCTTCCAAATCAGTTGAAAATGCTACATCACAGTGGCTCTCCTGGGGCCCATTCATACCAGTCTCTTTCAGGTTCTTCTAGTCTTTGAGGAAGACCTCACTCTGAGTCACATGGCCTATGGTGGGAGCAGACCAGATGTGTCTCCACGGCTACAGTAGAAATGACCTGATGCTAATGCAGTTATTTTTTATGGCTCCCATTTCTGTCTTGAGTTTATAGAAGTATGAGCTTTTTTAAGGCTCTGTAGAAATATGAGCTCTAAAATAAAAAAAATCTATGAAATGCTTTTCTCATACAGGCAGACTTGTACATTGCTCAGAGTTGTTCTTGGAGAAAGGGACCTCAGTTTGAATCCCAACCCTGGAGACTGCTAACTGTGTGACCTTGGACAAGTCGCAATCAGATGCTTTGGGTCTCGGTTTCCCTCAGCATAAAATGAAGGAGTTAAACTAAATAGAGTTTTAAAAGAATCAGGAATTGAATTCAGATTTGGCTTCAGATACTCCATGGGTAACTCTGGACAAGTCAGTTAAAACTCTCTGAGACTCTTTTTCATCTTTAAAATGAGGCAGAGCTCATTCTATAATATGCTGCTATTGAGTCATTTCAGTAATATATAATTCTTCATGAGCCCATTTGAGGTTTTCTTGGTAGAGATAATGGAGTGTTTGTCATTTCCTTCTCCTGCTCATTTTATAGATAGGGAAACTGAGGCAAACAAGATTAAGTGATTTGCCAGGGTCACATGGCTATGAAGTATCTGAGGTCAGATTTGAACTCAGGTCAGGATTCTTGACTACAGGGTCAGCTCTTTATCCACTGTGCCACCTAGCTTCCCTAGTAATAAGAGCTAATATTTATATAGCTCTTTAAGATTTATAAAGTATTTTACATTTGCTATTTCATTAGAACCTCACAACTCTGGGAGGTGGGTGCTATTCATGCTCCTGTTTTCCAGATAAACAGATTCAGAAAGAGAAAGAGACTTGTCTAGGATGATCACACAGCTAGTAGTTGTCTGAGACAGGATTTGAACTCAGGTACTGCTGCTTTCAAGTTCAATATGCTATCCACTGTACTACTGAGCTGACTTCTGGGTTCCTTCCAGCTTTATGCTCCTAAAATAATTCCCTCTCTAAATCTATTCATCGGCTGACAAGAACAGGACTCTTTCCAAAAACACTGCCCCTTTGGAGTTGCAAAGAACTAGGAGCTAAATGAGTGCTTATCAATTAAGAACTAGCTGAATAAATATGTTATAGTGCATGCACATATTCAAATATGATGGTGCATTAAGAAATTATGAAGATGGGGGATCAGAGAAACATGAAGAGGCTCATGTAAAGTGATACAGGACCAAAAAAATCTATATGCAATGACTGCAATATTATAAATAAATTTATCACTAAGGGGGAGCCAGACCCTGAGCAAATGAAAAACTAATAATGGTCCTAGAGAACAGATAAGAAAGCATACCTTCAATCCACCCCAGTGAGACACAGTGACTTAATTGTGCAGAATGTTGTGTATATTTTCAGAAAGAGTCTCTCTATTGAGTGTTTTGACTTAGCTGGGTTGGTTGTATCAACAAGGTAGTACTAAATTCAAAAAGTGATGTATCTGACAATAATTGCCATTTAAAAAGACAAAATGAATTTTATTTTTTAAATGACAGGATGCTATCTATCATCTTGAACAGGTGGCCTTAGATTCCAAGAAGTAGTGGTCTTTATTATCCAGTACCCTTTCTGGACTATCTCACACAAACTCAACATTCAAGAAATCATAGAATGTTGACTTATAATTCAAGGAATATCATAGCCCATCTACTTAATCTCTTCATTTTATAAAGGAGGACACAGAGAGATTTAACTGATTTGTTCAGGGTCACAGAAAAAGTAAATGACAGAATCAATAGAACAGGTTAAGTACAAGAATCTACTCTTTCACAAACTCCAGTTTTTGGAATAAGAACTCAGTATTTGACAAAAACTCAGTATTTTGGCAAAAACTGCTGAAAAAATGGAAAATAATAGGACAGAAACTAGATATAGACCAACATCTCATACTATATACCAAAATAAGATGGAAATAGGTACATGATTTAGACAGAAAGGGTGATACCATAAGCAAATTAGGAGAGCAAAGAACAGTTTACCTGTCAGATCTATGGAGACTGAAAGAATTTCTGGCCAAACAGTTAGAAAATATTATGAAAAACAAACAAGGGATAATTTGAATTACATTAAATTAAAAAGGGATCGCATAAGCAAAATCAATGCAGCTAAGATAAGAAGGAGGCATAAAACTGGGAAACAATTTTTATAGCCACCGTTTCTGATAATGATCTCATTTCTAAAATAGAGAGAGAAGTGAGTCAAATTAATAAGAACACAAGTCATTTCTCAATTGATAACTATTCAAAGGATATGAATAGGCAGTTTTCAAATGAAGAAATTAAAGCCATCTATATTCATATTTTTTAAATGCTCTAAATCACTATTGTTTAGAGAAATGCAAATTAATACAACTGTGAAGTACCACTTCACACCATTCTGATTGATACAACATAAAAGAAAAATGATAAATATTGGAGATGACATGGGAAAAATGAAACACTAATGCGTTGTTGGTGAAGTTGTAAATTAATCCAACCATTCTGCAGAGCAATTTGGGAACTATGCCCAAAGAAAGGGCTATAAAACTGTGCATATCCTTTGATCCTGCAAAACCATTATTAGGTCTTATTCCAAAAAGATCATAAAAAGGGAAAGGGATTTATATGTAAAAAAAATATTTATGGCAGATCTCTTCATGATGGTAATCACAGGGGGATGCTCTGTAATGTGAAATCAAGGGGATGCTCATCAATTTGGGAATGGACAAACAAATTGTGATATATGGATATAATGGAACAATAATGATATAATTATTATAAGATATGATGAGCAGGTGAATTTCAGAAAAAGCTGGAAAGATTTACATGAATTGATATTGAATGAAGTGAGCAGAACCAAGAGAGCATTGTACATAATAACAAAAACATTATACATTGATCAGCTTTGCTCTTCTCAGCAATGAAATGATCTAAGATAATCACAAAAGACTCATGTTGGAAAATGTTTATCACATCCAGAGGAAAAACTATGGAGTCTGAATGCAGATCATTTTTTTTTACTTTTTTGTTATTTTTTTCTTTCTCAATGGTTTCTTCCCTCTGATTCTTCTTTCACAATATGACTAATGTAGAGATATATTTAATATAATTGTACATGCATAACCTATATCATATTGTTTGCCTCTTGGAAAGAGAGGAGGGAAAAATGGGAAGAAGGAAGAAAGAAAAAATGTAAATCACAATTTTACTAAAGTAAATGTTGAAAACTATCTTTTACATGTTGAAAACTATCTTTTACATGTAAATGAAAAAAATAGTATTAAGTGGGAGGAAAGTTAATTGGTGGGGTAAATGACTTGTAAAGGAATTTTTGAGAATTTAAGGGAATTTTAGGGAATTTTGAAAGTTATAAATTAAATACTAAAAGAGAAAATACAAACTTTGACAAAAAAGAAAAAAAGAAAATAAATGACAGTTATGATTTGATCCTAAGACCTATAATTGCAAAGTCAGCACTCTATGTGCTATTGCCCCTCAATGCCTTTCTAACGCTGGAATTTTGTCCACATTGTACCTTCCATCAGAGACGAAAACAAGGAGATTAACATGTGGGTGGATAGAAGAGAACACACATGAAAAATATCATGAGTACAGAATCAACAAGACTTGAATTGTATAGGATGACTGAAAAAGAAGGGAGAATCAAAAATAAATTCAAGTTTGCAACCCTAAGTGACAAAGATAATAAATAGTATCTTCAACAAACAATGGAAATTTGATAGGAAAAAGGAGTTGTTTCATTGTTGGGGAGCAGTACTCAAAATTAATGGGTACAGTGGACTCAAGTCATTCATTTTGAAAATTAGAAGCAATCCAGTCTACCAAAGAGCAGAAGTATCTTTTCTAAGGTCACACAACTAATATGTCACAGATCCCAAGCCCTCTGACTTCAAATCAAACACTCTTTCAATTCATTATGATACCTCCTGAATATACAGCATATCTTGAAATATCCAGCAAGTAGATGAAGCATAAATGTATTGAAGGGAAGAAACCAGGGTTGCATATAAATATTTTCTGGCCATCTGAATAGAATTAATTCTTGAAATCATGAAAACTGATAAGGACATTAAGAGAAATAGTATACCTGGAGAAAAGAAGACAACCCAGGACTGGACCTTGTAGTTCACTCTTGACACAGAAACAAGAGATTGATTTCATAATAAATACTTGTTAATTGCTTGATCAAATTCAGCCAAAGAGTCAAAGAAGGAATGAACAGACAAGAAGAAAGCTAGAAAAGAGATATATCACAGAACCTAAGGGAGAATTATCCAGGTCAATAACAGCACCTGATGCTAAAGAGAGAGCAAGTAGAAAGAAAAGAACTTGATGAAAGGCTATTGAAGGCCAAGAGATCATACTGACCTTGAAAGGAGAAGTTTCAATAAGGATTGATGTCAGAAGCAAGATGGTGCAATGCTGGAAAACTTTTTGTGGGAGACAGGAAGTTGAAATAGTAAGTATATACAATGTTGGGTTTTTTTCTCACTAGAGCTTTAAAGAACTTCAGAGATTATCTTATCTAATGGCCTCATTTTAATAGGTAAGAAAAATGAGACCTAGAGATGGGAAAAAATTTGCAAAGGTCACATAGAAGAAGTGAAAAATGAACTCATATTTACCAATTTTAAAGTTTGTGTACTTTTCCCTCTATTTCAGAGCTGTATAGGACAATAGCTTGAGAGGATGTCAAAATCAATTAAAGATTTTTCCAAAAATGGAAAGGAATTAAAACTTTTGACAGAAAATCTGCAAAAACTTAACAGATAGGAAAGGGTTTGAGTAGGAGATAAAAAGAAACTGAGAAGACACAAAGACAAAAGAGAGATGAGAGACAGAAAAATACAGGAAAAAGATAAATAGCAAGAGACACAAAGACAAGAGAGATAAACTATAAGAGAGAAAAAAAGAGAGATAAAGAAGAGAGAAAGTCAGAGAGACAGAAAAAAAAGAGAGACAGAGGTGGGGAGAATCAGGGAAAGAAGAGAGATAGAGAGACAGGCAAAGAGAGACAAGAGAGAAAGAATGAGAGGAAAGGAGAAAGGAGAGAGGGAGAGAGAGAAGAGAGAGAACTAGACAGAAAGAGAAGAGAGAGAGAAAGATGGAGAAGCATACAGAGAAGAGACAAAGAAATGCACGGAGAGAAGACAGAGAAAAACAGAGAGAGAGAGACAGAAACAGAGAGTCAAGGACCCAGTGACAGAAAGAAACATATCAACAGAAACAGAAAGACAAATAGAAAAAGGAAATAGAAACATAGGTAATAAAGAAAAAGAGAGTAGACAGAGATAGAGACAGCTTGGAAAGGAAGAAAATAATAATAGAATTGGAAGGGAGCTCAGAGGTCATCTAAAAGAAACTACATCTAACAAAGAGGTTAGGTATTTCTACAACATACCTGACAAGTAGTCACCCATACTTTGCTTCAAGACCTCAAATGATCGAAGCAATAATGTATATTCTTTGCTTTTGAGTTCCCATCCAACTTTTAAATTTCAGTTTAAGTTAATTTTAAGTTTTAAGTCTCAGCTCTGACATATGTTCTTCTAAGATTGCTTCTAGCTCTGACATTCTATAGTCTAAATGTTTCCCCAGAGATCTCATTTCATATACTACAGTATTGTCCAACTTTGATATTCATTGTTCTAAGATCCCTCCTAAATCTGATATTCTGCTCTAAGGTCCCATCCATTTCCAACATTTTAGGTTCTAATTCCCTCCTAGATCTGTCCTTTTTCCTAAAATGACTTCCAGCTCTGACACATTGTGTTCTATGTTCTAGGGTCTTTGTAACTCTGATTCTAATATTCTCTGAGTCAATAATTCATTTCATTAGGGCCTCCCTCCCACGTTTTCCTGACCAGTGAAAGACTTTGTAATCATATAATTATTCTTCTGCTAAATTAACATATTAAAATGTTCAGACAATAATTCTAGTAATTAAACAGAAAGCTACTGGAGTGTCATAAAGGGAATGAGTGGGAGGGTAGGAGTTTTATTTAGAGTTCCGATCTAGAATCTGTTGACCTCTCTCCCATCGGAGGACTGTATTCAGTCATTGGAAATACAAGCAGCTAATTGGATGTTTTATGTTCAGATGACTGGTTGTTGTCAAAGCAGTAGCCAAGTAGCTCAGCCCCAAACTGGGCACTGAACTGAGCTCTGTGGTTTTGTTGTTCATGCTTTCTTTGTTTACTTTTAATTTTTCTTTTATCATCTCATTTCCATTTTGTTTCTTGAATCTCAGCCTGTAATTGATACTAGAAAATTAATGTTTGCAAAAGTGCCCAACCTGTCTACTTAACCTCGGCAGCTCTCTCAAATAGGCCTATCCTATACATAATGGCTCAGCACAGGGTGGGCACATACACTGAGGGGCTTTGAGGATTGAGTTATTGGACTGAAATGTAACCTATTCATTTGGAGGGTTCTGAATCGACAACCCTAAAACCAGAGTTCTATAGGAACTCTGAAGCAAGGAGCCACATGCCCGAAGCAGGCCTGTTCCTGATATTGTGCTCAAAAGCAGTCCATCAGCAGCGAGCAACATCCCAGTCTAGAGACAGCTTTGGTGAAGAGGTCGGAAGACTCAAATTTAGAATTGTATAGAAGACTTGCACATTTGTACATTCCCTTGGGAATGTATTGGGGGAAAAAACCGTTTTTTTCCTCTTTGGACCTATTCCTATCACTATAAAATAAAAGGAACAAGGGAGGAGGGATGAAAGAGGGATTGGAATAAAAGGGATGGTCTTGATGGACCATAAGGTCCCTTTCCACTTACATAATCTATTTTCTCTGATCTGAGATCCTTTTCATTTCCTGTCATTCCAAGTTTCAAGGTGCCTTAAAACTCTGACATTCTAAGTTCCTTCCAGCTCTAGTGGCACAGTGGATAGATAGAGTGCCAGATTTGTAACCTAGAAGATATGTTCTTGAGTCTCGGACAGTTACTAGTTGTGTGACTCTGGACAAATCACTTAACCTCTGTTTCAATTTTCTCATCTGTAAAATAGAAATAATAATAGAACTTACCTCCCAAGGTTGTTGTGAAAATAGAATAATATTTTAAAGTTCTTTAAAATCTTAAAATACTATACAGATGCTAGGTATTATTATCATCGTCCTCATCATCATTATTACAATTATTATTATTTCTGGTACTACTATACTAATATTATTGTTACTATTATTGTTGTTGTTGTTGTTGTTGTTGTTGTTGTTGTTGTTGTTAGTTTCCAGTCCTGCTAGTCCCTTCTCTAAGGTCTCTTCCAGGTCTGACATTCTGTTTTATGTCTTAAGGTCCCTTCCAGATGCAACGTTCTCTATTCTAATGGACCCTATCGAGTTCTAAGATGGTTTCTTCTATGTTCTGAGGCCACCTGAAGCTGTCTATGTTCTAAACTCTTTTAAGTAAATGATAGCTCTCTCTAAACTCATTTTTGTAGCATGATGAATATAGAAATGTTTAGAAGAATTGAACATCTTTAAGCTACATTGGATATAGGGGATGGGGAAGATAAGGGAGAGAGGGAGAAAAAATTAGAGCACAAAGTCTTACAAAAATGAAAGTTTAAAACTATCTTTACATGTATTTGGAAAAATGAAATGCTATTTAAAATAATTAAGCAAATAAATAAATAAATGAGAGAGTGGGTGAATAGACAGATAGATAAACAAAGAAAGAAACAAACTCAGGGAGAGAAGAGAAAGAGGAAGAAAAAAGAAAGCCCATGTCAATGAATTAGAAATATTCTCTCCTTCCGAATGATCTATTGGGATGGGATTTCTTGACAATAGGGACTAAGTTTCCACTTAGTAGAAGTGTGGGAGCCTTTATAGCACAGGCTGTGTGCTCAGATCTCTTCCCCATGTCCACTTTCCCTTGAAACAATACACTTCACTGGCCACTTCTCAGAATGGACTTATTAATGACCTAACTGTAAAGTTGAACAATTTCTGTCCCTTCTCTGGGCTTCAGTTTCTTTATCTGTCTAATAAGTGGATTGAGCTTTGTTATTGATTTTTCATTATGAACAGTTCACTTTGTATCTCTGAGCTTCAATTTCTTCTTCTATTGATAGACAAAGCTGTACCAATCATTTTAAAGGTCCTTTTGACCTCTATTAGACTATATTCTGTCATCTATGTCCTAATGTGTGGCAGCTCAACAGCATGGTGGATAGAGCAGCCTGGAGGCTAGAAGAACTGAGTTCAAAATATAGTCTTAGAAACTTGCTAGTTGGGTCACTTAATTATCTTTATCTCAGTTTCCCATTTGTAAAACGGCTGGAGAAGGAAATGGCAAACACAAGATATTATTCTTTGTCAAGAAAACCCCAAATTGGGCCATGAAGAGTTGAACATAACTGAAATGATTCAAGAACAACATGACCTAATGTTCCTACTGACTCAAAAATTCTCTAACCTCCCTTAAAATTCTAACATATTAAGTTCTCCCTCTTCTCCCAAGCTTTGATAGTATCTGTTATAAATTCCCTCCTAGCTCTGATGTCTAAGTTCTAACTGAGATTTTGCATATCTAACTATTCTTCTGATAATAAAGGTCTAGCCTCTTCTTCCTAGCTCTGCCAGTATCTGTTCCTCCCAAATCTGATATTCTAATTTCTAAGGTTGTAGAGGGCCGCAGATAGTAGGGGAACATTGGGTAAAGTATTAGACCCTTCAGTCCAGAGGGAACCTGATGACAATGTCTGATTTGACTCCCCACCTCCCTTTGGTGTTCTCACCTTTCTTTCTTTAGAAAGAAAGAAAGATGTGTACCAATATAAGATCAAAATGGGTTCATGATTTAGACATAAAGAGTGATACTATAAGCAAATTAGAAGAACAAAGGATCTCAGATCTGTGGAGAAGGAAGGAATTTGTGACCAGAGAAGAACTGGAGTACATTTTGGAATGCAAAATGAATAATTTTAATTATATTAAGTTTAAAAACTTTTCATATCGACAAAATCAATGCCGACAAGATTAGTAGGGAAGCAGTAAACTTGGAAAAAAGTTTACATCTAAGTGTTCTGATAAAGGCTCAATTTCTAAAATATACAGAGAATTGACTCAAATTTATAAGAATATAAGCAATTCTCCAATTAACAAATTGTCAAAGATTATGAACAATTTTCAAATGAAGAAATTAAAACATTTTATTATATTAAAAGATGTTCTAAATTGTCAGAGAAATACAAATTAAGACAACTCTTAGGTACCACTATATACCTTTTAGATTGGCTAAGATATCAGGAAAAGATAATGATGAATGCTAGGGGGAGGGTGTGGGAAAATAGCGACAATAATATATTGTTGGTGGAGTTGTGAACTGATCCAGCCATTCTGGAAAGCAATATGGAACTATGCCTAAAAGATTATCAAACTCCATACCCTTTAATCCAGCAATAGCTTTAAAGACTGGACCTGTATCTGAAAGAGATCATAAAAAAAGGGAAAAGGACCTAAGTGTGCAAAAATGTTTGTGGCATCCCTTTTTGTAGTGACAAGAAACTGGAAACTGAGTGAATACCCATCAGTTGGGGAATGGCTGAATAAGTTATGGTATATGAATGTGATGGAATATTATTGCTCTATAAGAAACACTTAGCAGGATGATTTCAAAGAGGCTTGGAGACTTACAGGAACTGATGCTAAGTGAAATGAGCAGAATCAGGAGATCATTTATACATGGCAGCTTCAAGATTATATGATGATCAGTTCTGATGGACTTGGCTCTTCTCAATAATGAGATTATTCAGATCAGTTCCAATGATCTCATGATGATGAGAGCCATCTACACCCAGAGAGAGGACTGTGGGGACGGATGTGGATCACAACATAGTATTTTCACTCTTTTTGTTGTTGTTTGTTTGCTTTTTGTTTTCTTTATCATTTTTTTCCTTTGTGATCTGATTTTTCTTACACACATGATAATTATGGAAATATGTATAGAAGAATTGCACATGTACAACATATTGCCATGTAAAGGAGGGGGTGAAGGGGAAAGGAAGGGATAAAAATTTGGAACACAAGGTTTTGCAAGGATGAATATTGAAAATTCTCTATGCATGTGTTTTGAAAATAAAAAAGCTTTTAAAAATAAATAAAATATCATATAAAGTTATCATTATTAATAGTAGTAATATATGTCTATTTCCATACACCAAGAAGCCAAGAACTACCCATCATTTCAGTATATGTCCTATTGCCATTCATATATTATTTTTTCCTCTGCTCTAAGAATCATAATTAAATTAAATCTGTCATTGCTTTTAGAAAAGGCTCCCCTCTGGCTTCTTCAACCAAAACTCCCTTCCCTAGCCAGATCTTAGCCCAACTTATTTCATGTTACAGATGAGAAAGTTCATGTAATAAAAGTGGTATCTAAATCTAGTTTTCTCTAGTTGCAATACTACACAGTAACTTCTATAAGAACAAGGAAAAGTTTTGAATTTGCTTCTCCTGTGCCTTATACCCAGGCAGTCTACCATCTGGTGGTAACTTAATAAAAGTCTTTAAATCATTCATTCATTCATTCATTCATTTGCTCACTGAGGGCACTGTGCTTACTGCTAAGGTTCTTAAGCAGTAAACCAATCTATTCTAGGGTTTCCAGGATCTTATGGCCCAGGCTTGTGGCTCAGTAGTTTGAGAAATGGGCCTGGATTCAGGAAAACCTAGCACTATATAAGCCACTTAATCTCTATCTGCTTCACTTTTCTTGATTGTGTAATAATAATAGTTTCTACCTCCCAGGATTGTTGTGAAAATCAAATGAAATAATATTTGTAAAGCATAATAGCAGGCTCTTAAAAGATGTTTCCTTTCTTCTGCATATTTTAATGTGGGCAATATATTACACTCAAATAAACATCATGCAAGATAGAATGTAACTAGAAGATCTATAGACAAGGTCTTGTGATAGACTGAGGAAGGAGAGATTACTTCCACTTGGGACAATTATATCATGGAAGAGGTGAGACCTGGGCTAAAAATGTTTTGAGAATGTACTTGATAATGTTGGTAATGTGTGTCTGTGGTCTAAAGACTAACCTATATAAATTCACAGAGATCCTTATTAGAGACCTTTTATTGGAGAGGAAGGGTGTGTGTGTGCGTGTGTGTGTGTGTGTGTGTGTGTGTGTGCTCATTTACTTTTTGAATGAAGGAGAATCATGGATTGAGAGCAGGCAGAACCTAGGTTAAGTCATACTTCTCATACAAGCGACTTGTGTAAAACTGAATAATTCATTTAAACTCTCAAGACCTTAGATAATTCTCCATGACTAAAAGTTACATAAAATTGCCTAGTTACATTTGCAGATGAAGTTTTTCACATGGGACTTCCTTAGGCCAATAAAATCACAGACATTAACTCATTCCCACCATCCTCCCTAAATTAAAAATAAATAAGTAAAGCTCATAAATGAACCTGCAGAGTTTGGGATCTGGTGATGAGGGGGCCCACACCAGTGAAATTACATGTCCTTGATACATTCAAGTCATTAACCCTACT
Source organism: Antechinus flavipes (assembly GCF_016432865.1). Classification (NCBI taxonomy): domain Eukaryota; kingdom Metazoa; phylum Chordata; class Mammalia; order Dasyuromorphia; family Dasyuridae; genus Antechinus; species Antechinus flavipes. The sequence continues at coordinate 711,325,522 of NC_067398.1, read as the reverse complement.
TGACCTTCTCCCTCACCCTGTTGGAGAATTCTCCCGATCTTGTGGCCACAAAGCTGAAGTGGGAGGGAAAGAGCCCTAGCACCATGGACAGCGCTTGTTCTGTCATTGTCTCTCCATTTCTAAAGGCTCATCATGTCCAACCCTCCACCAGCGAAAACCCCAAAGCTTTGCTAAGTAGCTTGCCTGAGGCCAATTCCGATCCCAGAGCCATCCTCCTGAGTGGAGAGACCTTTAGTGGGCTTTTAATTATGTCGGCTTGCTTTCTTTCCCTGCCAGAGATAACGAGCAAGCTGAGACCAACTCTGAGTCCTGGAGAAATCCTAATTAAAACAAACAAGCAAGGCAAAGTCCCCATTGACAACTGAGGCCCTGGGCTGTTCTGTGGCCTAAGTTTAGAAATAAGGAGGAGAGGCAAGCGGAAAAAGAAGGAGGCATGTTTGTCCTGCTGTGTTTATTTCCTGATGCTTTCATAAGAAATGGGCAGAAACTGGCTCCAGTAGTTATGTAAAAAAGGGAAACCTGCCCTTACAGTACCCTTCATTTCTCTGCACTAATTGACAAGGAGGGGTCATTTAATGAAGAATATAAGAATTGGACAGGACTTAGAGAGTTAGACAAAAAAAAAATCAGAAAATCAGTATCTGGAACACAGAACGTCAACACTGAAAGGGTCCTTAGAACATAGGGTGTAAAACCCAAGAAGGATATTAGAATTTAACATCAGAAGTAAGAGAGACCTTACTAGCAAGCCACTTACCTATCTGGATCAAAGTTTTCCTCTACATGAAATGAGGGAGAAAAGGGGAGTTAAGCTTTGTAATCTCTAAGGTCTTTCCCCATTCTAAATATATGATAAATCCTGCCTGTCATTCTTGCTACCTGTGTGAATTTGGGAAAGTCCTTAACTTCAAGGATGATAGATTTCCTCATCCATAAGATGGGGATCCTCTGATGGCAAATACAGCACTTTCCCCACTCATTCCCATCATCTCACAGAAAGGAATAAAAAGGCTTATAGGGATAAAGTGATTTGGCCAAGGAAGCGGATAGTTTAGGTGATGGGATTTGAACTCATGGACTTCAATCATATCTGAAATACAAGCCCTCTTCATGTGTACCTTATGGAATCTCTAATTCTCTTCAAGATCTAGCATCTGGGGTCATTGCTGGCTCTAAACTAATGATTTTATGATCATATATTCCCATATCTGATCTTCAAATCAACACCAGGAAACTACCCTCCTAACTAGAGCATCTCCTGTTCCTTGTCTCTATTTCTTTATAGCCTCCTTGCCTCCCTGCTCTATCTGTGTGGGCACACACCCCTCTCTGTTTGTACTCAGGAAGGTGGCAGGCAGGCAGAGCTTGCTAGCACAGGGCATGTGCCAAGCAGTTCTGAGATGAGCCATCAGGCGTACCTTTTAAAGTCTTCCTCCCTTGCAGGAAGCACACTTTCTGCTCATGTGAAAGAAATATCCTAAATAGAATGGTGTCAGCTCTAATTATGGGATCCCAGGCCCATGCCAAGAGCCAACTCCTTACACACTGGCAGAGTTAATGTACACTTGAGCAGATTTCAAATAGAGTTTTGTGAATCTCGCCGGCAGAGGGATGGAAGCCAAGTTCTCTCCTCCAGAGGAAACCTAGAGAAAAGAGCCTCCGGCACGTTAGTCATCTCAGCGCCTTTCCTCTCCGCCTGCCTTGGATCAGATGACACTCGCCTCTCCCCAGGTAACTGAGCCCACTATCACACCTGTTCCAGAGACTTGGCTGCTTCTGGCTCCCTTAGAAGAAAAGCTGTTTGGCTGTAGTGAGACAAAACTGGAGAGAGCGCTGAGACGGGGCTTCCTTACTCTGTTTAGGGTCCTAGGATCACAGATTCGAAGCTAGAAGGGCTTGACAAACTTCTTTACTTAAATGGGGAAACTGAGGCTTAGAGAAGAGAATTAACCTGCCCAAGGTCATACAGTAGTAAGTAACAGAACTAGGATTGAAACCCAGATCCTCTGATGGCAAAGCTAGCTCTCTTTCCACTCATCCCCATCATTTTACAGAGAGGGAAACTGAGGCTTATGAAGGTGAAGAGATTTGGTCAAAGTGATGGGTAGCAAGTAGCAGGTGGTGAGATTTGAATAACCTTCTGCCATTCTTGAAATCCATGCCTTCCTTATCTCTGCTTTATATAATCTCGTTCAGGATGCAGGCCAAGAACACTTATTAAATGAAGCTTTTTCTGATCCCCTTAGCTATTAATACCCTCCTTCCTTATAAGACCCGGTACTCAATTCCATTCCATTCTGCAAATATTTATTCAATGCCTATGATGGGATGACCCTTGGTTAGATATACATAGGAAAAACAATGAAAATCCCCTGACCTCAAGAAACCTTCATTTTACTGAACCACTGGAAGGATGGGGATTGTTTTCTCCTCTCTCCATTACAGATCCATTTATCCAGTGTCTGAGCTGACACTCTAAGTTCATCCTCATCTGTTCACAAAACTCTCTCTCTCTCTCTCTCTCTCTCTCTCTCTCTCTCTCTCTCTCTCTCTCTCTCTCTCTCTCTTTCTCTCTCTCTCTCTGTATGTGTGTATCTTTCTGTCTCTGTCTCTATCTCTGTATGTCTTTTTCCATCTGTCTCTGTCTTTATCTCTCTCTGTCTCCTCTCTGTTTCTCTCCTTTCTTTATTTCTATGTCTCTATCTTTCTCTCCTTCTCTCTCTTCTTGCTCTATCTCCCTCCCCTTTTCTCTTTCCCTCTCTGTCTTTCTCTCTGTGTCCTTTTCTTCTCTTTCCTTTCTCTATCTGTCCTCTGTCTCTTTCACAGATACACACACATACCTGAAATTTAACTATCTTTCCTTCTTACATTTCTTGTATATCTCTCCTCCTCCTCTTCATATCTACTACTTCTTCTACCTCAGTCCTCTATCACTTCCCCCTTAATCTACTGCAATAATCTCCTGAATTCTATTCCTTTCCTCTAAGCTACCCTTCCTTTCTCTGAGAAAAGGAGAATGAGTTGGGATTAGAGAACAAAAGTTAAACCTGTTTAAGTACCAACTTAACCACTAGCTTCCAAGTCTTGGAGCTTAGATGGTGACACATAGTAGGAGCTCATGAGGTACTTCTTAATTGAATATTTGAAGGAAATGGCAAATTTCCCCCCCTAAAATTCCATAGATAATATGGTCCATGAGAGTCATGAAGAGCCAGATATGACTGAATGGCTGAACAACAACAAATAGCAAGCCCTGTGCTAAGTACTGAGGCTTCAAAGAAAGGCAAAAGATATTCCCTGCCCTTAACGAGCTTATGGTCTAATGGGGGAGAGGGACTGTGGGATAACAAGACAAAAATCTCAGAGGAAATGCACTTGAATTAAAGAGGCCTGGAAATAGCCTGCAGAAGGTAAGGCTTCAATTGAGACTTGAAGAAAGCCAGGAATAGTGGTCAGAGATAAGGAAGGAGAACATTGAAGGCAGGGGGACATCCAGTGAAAATTTCTAGAATAAGGGGATGGGATGACTTGTTTGAGGATCAACAGTGTGGCCAATGGCACTGGACCACAGACTTCGTCTATCATTAAATCATGTGAATTTGAGTTGGAAGTAACCTAAGCTCATCGGATTTAACCTCAGAGAATATTCTGACAACATTAATTTCTCAAGGGACCTTTGGAGGTCATTTGGTCCAATACTTTTATTTTAGAATATAAGAAAATGGAGTCCCAAATAGTGGAAGGGATTTGACCAATATCAGACAGCCTCTTAAATAGGGTACGTAAGTTCCTTAGCTCTGTAGTTCAGATATTCCCCAAAGACTTATCTAGGTTGGAAAATGCACTCATGCTTATCAAACTCACAAAAGATGAATGTGAAAGTCAGAATGTCAATTTATCCATTTACAAAAACAGTTAACCCTGGAATATTAGGGCTGCCTGGACCTTGAGAGATCAACTCAACTAAGCCTTTCATTTCAGAAGGAGAAATGTGGATATACTCCAGAGTGGCTAAGTTTTTAGGCTCAAGTAATTAGCAAAAAGAAATGTGGCAATTTGCATTCAGGTTCTTTTACCCCAAAATGCAACACTCTTTCCCTTTTATCAAACCACCCCATTTCACAGTTGAGAAAACTAAGGAAGACAGGTGAAGTAACTTGCACAGGTGTCTGCAGCAAGATTCAAACTCATAACTAGTTGGCTCTAAGTGACTAATTGACGTTAGAATTTTATCTTGTTTGATTCTCACAACCATCCTGGGAGGCAGGTTCGATTATTAACCATCCCCATTTTACAGGAAACTGAGACAAGCGGCAATCAAATGACATGTCCCAAGTCACACAGCTAGCAAGCCTCTGAAACTGGATTTGCACTCAGGTCTTCTTGAGATCCAGTGTTCCACCTGGCTGCCCCAATTCACTCTCATTTGGTTTTTCTAGAATATCTTGTCACCTAAGAGGTACATAAGAACTAGACGTAATCACCCCCTTCATTTCTACTAAGGAGCCTGAGTTATTGTCAGAGAGTGATGTGGTCAACACCCATTAATAGAATAGCCAAGACAGCTGGATCTTGTTAAGATTCAGTTGCATTGAGCTTTGGTAGACTAATGGATCATCCTTTTCTTCTCTGAGGACATTTATCTGTCTAAAGATCTAGGGCATGTTGTCTCTGACAAGACTAGGAAGGCAGAAAACAAGCATTTATCAAGTTCTTATTTTGTGCCAGGAGCTAGGTTGGAGATATTAGGACAGTGGTACCTCGGTACTCATCGGTAATTGGTTCCAGAAGGCACAACGAGGGGTGGAAATTACAAGAACCAGACAAAATTTTCCATAAGTGGTCCATCACCAGCATGCGGCCCGATCACCCCTCCCCACCCAATTCACCAAAGCAAGTGGGGCTTCCAGCTGCAGAGAAACGAGCCCAACTCTCCCCTTCTTGACCCAACTCATTTTCTAAGAGGAACCCTGACCTTTATATTCCACTACACGCCCCCCGCCAAGTTTCCAAGCTTCCAGATGGAGGCAGAAACTATGGTCCTGTGCCCTCTGCCATCCAAGGCTCTGGGTACCACTCGGGACTCAGGCTGCCAGGAGTTCTGGTCCTCTCCCTGGCCTCCTACTGCTGCTGCTCACATCACTACCTGCTCATTCTCTCCTATCAGCTGCTCCATGTCTCCTCTAGTACTACAGTTTAGGAGACAGATATATATGCTGCAGCCATTTTGTCCTGTGGGATCTGCCCCCAAGGTACATGTGCTAACACCATGGGATTTAACTTGACAGTCCTGTTCACTGCTGCCATCCCTGGGGGGAACTGCCCATGACTGAGGACAATAGAAGCTGCAGCAGGGCTGGGCAATATACACGGCATGGCCAATCCACACTCCTACTACTCAACCAAGACAACAAGCAAGTGCAATGAGTCAAGTGGTGAAGTATTTTTTTCCCTGAGTCAATTGGGGTTAAGTGACTTGCCCAGGATCACACAGCTAGGAAGTGTTAAGTGTCTGAGGTCTGATTTGAACTCAGATCCTCCTGACTTTAGAGCTGATGCTCTATCCACTGCACCACCTAGCTACCCCTGAAGTATTTTTTTTCCTCCTTGAAATACTTTGAGAATTGATTCTAAGGAGTTCTAAGCAGAGATAGTACTACAGAAGAAAGATATATCTTAGCATCATTCCATTCTAGTGAGAGAAGACCAAACATGAAAGGGATCGGGGGGAAAAAGAAAGTCCTTGAAGTCATGGTGTGGAAACTCAAGAAAGTGCTCCAACACATTTAATTTGTTTTGTTTTGTGACCCCATCTAAGTAGCACATGGAACATTAGCCCAGGGCACTTGCCCAAAAGGGATTTCCTCAATTCTCCCTTAAAGTCACTTTCCAGAGTCACAAAACTAGGACTGTTTGAACTCAGGTCTTTCTGACCTCAGGTCCAAGGCTCCATCATATCCACTGTAGCATCAGCTGCCTTGATAGCAGCAAACCCCAACATGACACAGCCGCAGGATTTTCTGTGCTTACCTATATACTCGGGGAACAAGCTCTTTCTTGGGGTCAGGGGGAGAAGGGAGCTATCTTATATGCTCAGGAAGAGGCTGCTGGGCCTAATGGCCAGTAAGCCAAATAGTGCCTGTTTCTTCCCCCTGCTAATTCACTCCAGATTCCCTTTTTTGAGTCCCTAGAACTGTATGATAAATATTAGACAGCCAGAGTCACCAGGTGGCTAATTGAAAATGAAGGTAGGTAATATCACTGAAAAGGATTGAAGCTAGTTCTGATTATCTCCACCCTCCCTTCCTGGCCCGCCCCATCTTCTTTTCATGTTTTTATTTCCTAACAGTAGCCACAGCCTTGGTTTTATGGGATACTGGAATTATAGCTAAAAGCTATAAAGTGGTATTAGGGAGACTCTGGTACCCAAGGTTGTCCCTAGGGGAATGAGGGCTTCTTATGAAAATGGAAGTCCAGTTTCACCACCAGAGAACAAGGAACCAGGGACCATCTCTAGAAGAATAGAGAGCGTAGGATTGTTCTTGAGTTCTCTCCCATCTCTAAAACTGTATAATCTTGCACCTTCTCCCTCCTTCTCCCCTCTCCAAGCACCTGATCTTTATCAAATACCTGTAGCAGTAAAGGCTAGTCTCTGAATCATACACATGCTCACACACACACACATTTACTTGCACACTCAGTCCAAATTTGATTCCCAGAGACATTGCCCAGACTCTCCATTGGCTAGCAAAGACTCACATCACAGGGCTGAGAGTGGACATGATCTCCAAGCTACATTAAACCTGTTACTGCCTGCCGGAATAAACAGGGGAGGGAGCAGAGAGAGGTATCAGACAAAATGAGATCAATGGAGCAGAGTGATTTGGGGGATTGGGATTGATTTCTGTTTGACTTATAGCCCTGAAACAATCCCCGGGATGAATCCAAGGACAGACTCTAGGAGAGCCCGTTCTATCTCGTTGACCGGAGAAGTTTGGGGTGACAAAATTGAATGCATCCGACGCCTGTGATGGCAATAGTGATTGAAAACAGGCAAGTTTATAGGCCTGGGAATTGGAACTCCCTGCACAAATTGAATGTGGTGTCTAATAAGCTGGGGTTATTGATAATGAGCTCTGCTGGAAATTAAGAAACTTCATTAGACTGTGAGCAGCAGGGTCCCCTATTAGGTAAGAGGTATGACAGACAGGGTCTTGTGTCTAGATGAGCTAGACAGCCACCCACATAGCATGATTGGAGGGACCCTGGGAAGACCACCTCATCAACTCCATTCAATTTGACAAATACTTATGAAATGCCTACTATGAGCAAGACACCATGCTGAGAAGTCGGGGTGGGCAAATTCAATTGTAAAAACATTTGTCAGTACTTGATACATGTAAGGTATTGCTGTACCCAAGAGATTCACGGGTACAAAGTTCTATGCTCCTGCTCCTTGAGGGTTTTATAATTTTCTCCTATTATCAGTTTGGGATAAAAGGGGATTCAATGATTTAGGCACTGAAAGGTGACTTGTGAAAAAAAAAAAAAAAAAAAAAAAAAGAGCTATACAATGACTCATCCTCACGCCCTGATTAAACATTTCCTCACTACAAAACTCCATTCCAGGTTCTGGGGATTAAAAAAACAAACAAAAGAGATTCTCTGCCCTCATGGAGTTTACATTCTACTGGGAGAGACAACATGTGTATGGTTACAAAGAAACTCTTGGAGTTTATGTTGTATAGTTGGTCATCTGACCATCCGTGTGCAAGTCAAATGAGTTGGGCTTAGGGAGGTGAAAGGCATCAAAGAGATAAGTGACAACACTATCATCTAGGGAAATCAGGGAAAGATGCACAGAGGAAGAGCCTGAACTGAACCTGGAGGGAAAAGGGAATTTCAAAAGGCAGAAGTGACAAAGGAGTACAGTTCAGGCATGGGACAAATCCATGTAAAGACTGAAGCAAGAAATGGACCCAACTACAGTAAGTGATACAAGTCTGTGTTTGTGGAACATTTCCTATATTGAAGGCACTAGGGGGAATAAAAAGACCCAAATGATGTGGTCCCTGTCCTCAGAGCTACTTTTCCAGATTGATTTCAAGTTCCTCCCCTTTGTACATCCAATTACAACCAAATTGGCCAATTTCTCCTCCATCTCTCAACTTTCTAGCTCTTCTTTTCAGACTTCTGTCCTCCCCATCTCTCATTTATACATAAATAGTGGATTTTTTGGTTTCTTGTTTGTTTGCTCTTTGAAATAGGACACCAAAGAGTTAGAGCTTTGATGGTGACAGATACACATTATAAAATAAGAATCACAATGAGATCGAAAGAATAGAACGTCAGACCTGGAGTCAAGAAGAATTCTGCTTAAATCCCTCTTCAGAAACTTATTACCCAGATGACTCTAGACAAGTCAGTTAATAATGCTATGTCTCAGTTTCTTCACCTTTTAAATGGGGCTAATCATACCTCCCAGGTTCAAATGAGGATAGATGATATTTGAGTCATTTTATAAGTTACTATTTTTACACAGGGATTTTACAAAGGGCTGTTTCCAGGATCTAAGAAAATAACAGATTTAAATACATTTCATGGATTGTTAACATTTTGAAAGAAATACTCACTTATTGTTTAGGAAGAATACAACTCAGCCTTCAAAGTCCTGCATACATGGACCCCAATGTCTTTTTTGAATGTTGGGAGTCAGGGATCTAATTTTTAACTTTACACACACACACACACACACACACACACACACACACACACACACACCCTTCCCATGATTGTGGTATTGGCTCCTTTGGTTCAGTCCTGGAGCAGGTTCTATGGGACACCCAGACCAGGATACTCAATCCATCTTGCAATTTCAAGACAGCGTGCACACAAATCGCCAATTACCGGGTCCCTAACTGCACATAAATGCACCAAGTCATAACAGCTCTGAATGCCGTGTTATTGTTTCTCCTGGCAGCAGCCTGCCGATTAAGGGCTCCCCGAGCCCTCATTGACAGGGTGGGGCAGACCATCTCCTGGCACTGCTGGTCTACACTGACCTGCCAGGAGGCTAAGAGGTACACAATATCACATTCCCAACCAGCTTCCCTGTCGTGCTCCCCTAATAAGCGATCTTATTACCTCCTCCCAGAATCCCAAAGGCAATCCCTCGACTAGAGACTAGACTATCAATTATTGCTGTTTTAAAAACATTCCCATTCCAAGAGGGGAAAGTGGAAATTGAGACTAAAATCATTCTACAATGTTCCAGAAAATTACCAGTTCTTTCCTGTGGATGAGGCACTGTCCTAAGGCCAGTTAAGATGTCAAGCTGAGAACCACATGAGCTCAGTCCTCTGGGAAATCAGCATCTAATGGGATCCCAGAATTCTAGATTTGGAGGTCAAAGGGAGTAACTGAGTCCAACTCTTCTGTTTGAGGTGCTTCCATTGGGTTAGTATTTACAGTCCTAGATTTGATATCAGGAAAAATTGCATTTCAAGCCTGCCTCAGACACTGATTAGCTGGATGAGCCTGGGCAGGTGAAATCATAATAATAACAACAATCACTTCTATAGCAATTCCTAGGTGCCAGGCACTCTGCTAAGCACTTTACAATTATTATCCTATTTGATTCTCACAACCACCCTGGCAGGTCCGTGTGCTTCTCCTATAAATAAGGATCATAATATCACCTATTTCTTCACATGGTTGTGAGGATTAGCTGAGATAATGCATGTAAAGCACTTTGTGCATCTTCAAGTCCTTATTTAAGCACAGTAGCTAGATGGAGAAATATAGAGAGCACTAGGCCAGGAGTCAGAAAGTCCTGCCTCTGATATTTAATAGCTATGTAAACTTGGGCAAGTCACTTAAATTGTGTTAATTTAAGTTTCCTCGTCTGTAAAGTTGGGATAATAATAGCACCTACCTCCCAGGATTGTTGTGAGGATCAAGGGAGATAATAATTATAAAGTGGTTAGCACATCATTATATGTTCTTCAGTCATATCTGACCGTTTGCGACCCCATTTGGGATTTTCTTGGAAAACACAGTAGAGTGGTCTGTCATTTTCTTCCCCATATTATTTTACAGATGAGGAAACTGAGGCAGAGTTAAATGACTTGCTCAGAGTCACACAGCTCGTTAAATATCTAAGGTCAAATTTGAACTCAGACCTTCCTGATTCCAAGCCCAGCATTCTATCCACTACAGCACCACCTAGCGACCTCTACCCATATTAATCAGCATCTTTTCAGCAACCCATAGTCTTGAGCTCTATGGGACGACTGGAGTCTGTGCCTTCCCTAGGAACACACAGCCAGTTTATACTGGAGACAAAGCTTAAACTCATGTCCTTTGGATTCTGAAAGCAATCTCTACTCACTACACCACAGAATAACTTCCAGTTACGTATTTAAGTTTGAAAAAGTGATTTGGATCCTAACTAAATGAGAGAAGTGGTCTCATCATTGTTTTCCTCATTTTACTTATGAGAAAACTGAAAACCAGATAGAAAATGAGACTTCAACCAGTAAATTAGGGAGTTTGGATTTCAACCTAGACCTCCTTCCTGGCTCTCAATATTTTCTGATTCCTATTCCTTATAACATTCTTATATATTCAGTCGTTATTTTCTGGATCTGCATCTTAGGAATCAGAAGGGGAGGAGATAATAGTTTCAGATTCAGAAGGCCCAGATTAAACATCGAGCTGATGATGTTATGTCCTGTTGGTTGTATGGGTGATTGTTTTATTGAGCCTGGGTCTCTGTAGTTCATCAGGCTACATGTGCAGTGTGTCAGTGCCACATAGAAGCTTTAACCTGTTTTACTGAACGGGGACAGTTCATTTCTGAGATCCTGGCGAACAAGAACTGTTTTCTGTCTTTCTTTGTACTCCCATCCCTTAGCACATAGGCCTGGTATACAGCAGGTACTTAATAAATGCTAATCGACTGGTGACCCACCCTTCCTGAAGGCTTACCATATTGGTGCTAGACTTAACATGGACAGTCCACGGGACAGTCCACCATAGCTCAGAACTCAGTTCAAGGGATCTATCACCCTTAGCCTCTCTAATAACATGGACCAGAATCATGAAACAGCCTTGCCTTGCCTATTTCTGTTAGTTTGAGGGTCATGGGGAGAGCTCAGAAAAAGACATGTCTCCTCTTGGCTATCTTGCCTCTGTCCTCTTGCCTATTTCTTATAAAGAATATATTCCATGGCATGGGTAGGTAGACAGTCTAGGAGATAGAGCACTGGACTAGAGTTAGGAAGACTCGTATTCTTTTTTTTTTTTCATTTACAGAATAAATTTATTTGCAAAATATTTTTTAATTATAGCTTTCTATTGACAGAACATATGCATGGTAATTTTTACAACATTGTCCCTTGCACTCACTTCTGTTCTAACTTTTTCCTTCCCTCTCTCCACCCTCTTTCCTAGATGACAGGCAGGAAGATGCATATTCTTGATGGTCTCATCTAAACTCCAACATATATAAGCTGGGTGATCCCGGAAAAGACATTTTACCCTATTTGCCTCAGTTTCCTCATCTGTAAAATGAGCCGGAGAAAGGAAATGCCAAACAACTTCAGAATCTTTGCCAAGAAAACTCCAAATGGAGTCAGAAAGAGTGAGACAGGACTGAAGATTATGCCGGGACATACATGACATACACAGAACCGGAGGTTTGCAAAGAACCCCACAGACGGTGGAGTGCAAACCAGTCCTGCACAGGATCCACTCTGTGATATCTTAAGCCAGTGGTCCTATGTTTGAGGGCCCCACAGAAGGAGAGTCCATCATGTTCCAATTTTGGATCTCTTTATTTAGCACACTTTGTGCCTTTTGCCAGTTTCAGATGGCCTCTTTGCCATATCCATCCTTTGCTTCCAGATCTGTTGCCAAGCAGAACAAGGTTCATTTTTCTCCTATGGAACAAACTTACCAATACTTGAATGTAGCTCTTATTCCAACTCATTGTCTTATCTTCTCTGTGTCAAACATGGCCCCTTAATTTAATATCACCCCAAGGGCACTATCATCATCAGGTTGCTTGGTTAACATGGAATAGGGACTAACTTAACAAATGAACAAACTGATGACTTAAGGGTGGGGTGGGGAGGTGGGGCCTTGCTCACGGTCACTTGGGTATTAATGGGAGTTCACAGCCCCCTGATTTTGAGCATCAGAGGACCTCCGTTTGAATCATGGTTCGGCCATATCTTCAGACATGATTTTGAACATGACGTTTCTCTTCTCTGCTCCTCTTATGTTCATCTGTAAAATGAATAGATTAGACTAGATGGTCTTTAAAGTCTCCTCCAACCTGAGATCTCAGAATCTATTATCTCTTTACCTTGCTCAATAGACTATGGCTCCCTAAGGACAATCTCTGACTCTCATTCAGAACTGGATGGGAAGTTAAAATAGAATCTCAGAGCTGGGAGCAGCATCAGTGTTAGATCATAGAATATCAGAGTTGGAAGGGGTTTTAGAACATAGTATGTCCTATCTATATACTGCTCCCAGCTGCTCCCAGCTCTGAGATTCTCTTTTTGAAAACCCTTCTCAACCCTGACATTCCCTATTCTAAGGTCCCTCTCAGGACTGACATTCCCTATTCTAAGACCCTTCTATTTCTGACATCCTCTGTTCCAAGGCCCCTCTTAACTGATAACCTCTATTCTGGGCCCCTTTCAAGCCTAACATTCCCTATTCTAAAGCCCTTCCAAACTCTGACATCCCCCATTCTAAGTTCCCTCTCAACTCTGACATCCTCTATTCTAATACTCCTCCACATTATGGCATTCCCTGTTTTAAATCCCCTCCCAATTCTGATATTCCCTGTTCTAGGGTTTCTCTTAGCTTTGATAGCCCCTGTTCTAAGGCCCCTCCCAATTCTGACATCCCCTATTGTAAGATCCCTTTCACTTCTGACATCCCCTAACCTAAGACCCTTTCCACCTCTGACACCCTCGTCCTAGGGCCTCCCAACTCTGACATTCTCTGTCCTAAGGTCTTTCTCAGTTTTGACATCCCCTGATCTAAGACCCCTGTTCCATTACCTCCCAGTTCTGACATTCCCTATTCTAAGATTTCTTCTAGCCCTGAAATTCCAGAACCATGTTCTACACAGTATCATTCCATGCTGGAACATCCTTGGGCCTGAGCTCCCTATCAGCTCTGCTATTCTGGAACATCTAGGTTCTATAATGTAACATTTAATGTACATTTAGATTCTACAATGTAACATTTAATGTACATTTAGGTTCTACAGTGTAACATTTAATGTACATTTAGGTTCTACAGTGTAACATTTAATGAACATTTAGGTTCTACAATGTAACATTTAATGTACATTTAGGTTCTATAGTGTAACATTTCATGTTCTCCATTGAAACATCCTCTGTTAATTTCCCTTCCAGCTCTGATATTCTGTAACCTTTAGTTGTAGCATTCTAGGGTCCCAGAGGCTCTTCGAGCAGGGCCATCCCATGTTCTGTGTTCTAAGGTTTCCCTCACGCCCCTCCACTGCCCCTCAGCCTGATGCTTTTCCCTTTCCAAGCTGCCAATCAGGAAAACCCAATTTCCTCTTGCCTTCTGCTGCAGAACTGTCACTAGCACTGCAGTACTGCCGCTGTCTCCTTTATGGTGTCAAACCCGAGGTGAATAATTGTTCCGGTAACCACAGGAGTTGCATGTAAACAAGACGCGGGTGGAGGGAATTCTCTTGTGCCTCTCGGAGGCAGCCAATGCTGGGCCTCTCCTCCATCCTCCGCCCCCCTGCTCGGCCCCCTCCTCATGCCTCTCCATCCTCCCTGGGGAGGCAGTAACTCCTTTGTCTGAATGAAGCTAAAATCCTATAAACCAATTTGACACCCCTGGTACTGGGGCGAAAGCAGGCAGAAAAGCATTTCCCAATTTTGACAAAAGCCATACTCTGCTGGAGAGAATTAACCTGCTCATTCCATTCTAGTTGACTCCTTTTCCTCCCGGGCCAGGATCTGTTGGAAGAGAGAAGACAAATGGGGAAGTGGAAGCTTGTGGTTTGAAGGGAGTCGGAGATGGGGGCAGAGGAATCAAGGCCAAATAGGAGCACATATGTACATGATGCCAGTAATTGTGCTCAGGGAGAAAGCTCAGAGAATTGAGAAATGGGAGGATTTTTTGAATACCCTCATCTGATGGGGAAACTGAGTCTGAGAAGAACACACACCTCATTAGATCAGGAGAGAGTACAGTCCTCTCATTTGTAGATGTGGTATTCTATATTATTCTATGCTAGATGCAGGATATGAGTTCAAATCCCAGCTCTGCAACTCACAAACTGTGTGATCTTGGACAAAGCTTAACCTTATCTGGGACTCAGTTTCCTCATCTATAAAATGATCAGACTGGATTATCAAATCGGGAAGTCCCTTCAGGGTCCAAATCTATGATCTTATAGCCTAAAGTGACACTCTTCCTCTGTTCTCTACTCACCATATGACCTTGGGGAAGCCATCAGGCACTCTGGACCTCATTCACTTCTTCAGTCGTGTAAGTGTGTGGTACAAGATGGTCTCTGTGGTCTTTGTCCAGTTCTGACATTCTCTTCGCTAAGGTCTGTCCCAGTCCTGACAATGTATGATTAAAGGGCCCTCCAGACTTTAAGATCTCATCTCCTACTGACAGTCTCTATGTGGGGCCTCAGGCTCTAGCTCTGATTCATATTATTCTGTGTTAATAAATTGATGTCAAGAAAGGAGAGGTGACTTGTCATGGAAGAAGAAGCCAGAAAGTGGCTGGCTTGACAGTGGAGTTAATTAAGTCTTAGTCAAGGAAAGTGACTTGCCCAGGGTCACACAGATTCAATCAGATCCCAGAGTAGAGCCCCCCCGGGGTCAGAGAGAAGAAGCTGAGAGCTCCCCCACCTTTTCCTCCCTGCCAGCCGGAATGATCATTGGCGTATTTACAATGTGGTGATGTGTGAAACGAATGCGATCGGGGAGGGGGGGGCGGCTCCCCATGGGGGTGGCACCTGGGCTCAGGGAGGAGCGCCAAGGGCCTGAGCTCATTGGGAATGCATAGAGTATCCCCGGCAGCCGGGGAAAGGAACGCAGGAAAAGACAAGAAAAATGAAAGCCGCGGCAATCTCATTTTCTGAGGGCCGCAAGTCAGCCAGGAAATGGCTATTATTCCATCGACACTGTCGGCATTAAGTTATTTCCTTCACTAAATACGAGAATGTTCATGAATATCTATTGAGTCTCAGGTACTGGCACCTCCTGCCATCCCAGCTCACTGACTGGAGGTTTATATTCCTCTACCAACACACCTCAATTGCATACTGAAGTCAAAGACAATAGTATTTTAAATTGGTTAATAAATCTCGAGATGGATGCTCTAGGAAGGCCCCAGAACTCCATCTCTATTACATGAATAAAAGGGGGTGTGTTTTAACTACTTCGGTGCTTAGGACCTGGGAGGAGCGCCTGATAGCACCCAGGTCAGCAGCTTTGCCCATCGACCTGTGAAGGGAAGCACTTGCTGTCTGTCTCTTTGGAGCAAGCATTTAAATGTCCTGTTTCGGCTGTCCACACACACACACACACACACACACACACACACACACACACACACCAGGGAATGAGAGAGAGAGAGAGAGAGAGAGAGAGAGAGAGAGAGAGAGAGAGATCTGTGTGGATATGGATCTATATACATATGTGTGTATAAATATGCATGCGGGTGTATAATCATGAGCCAACAATTCCCCAGCAAAAGGTGACTATATGGTGATAATGGGTATGGTGAAAGGACCCTGATCTGCATAGTGTTGTCATTTCCCTTCCAGTGGGACTTCCTTGGAGTCTTCATTATGACACAAAACAAATCTTGGGTCCTCACAGGCAACGTTAACAGAGAATAATCTTTGGCTGGATCTATCATGCTAGAAGGGTTTCAGTCATGGACCTGTGGATGGATCCACTGACCAGTCTGTTTAATTTTGGGGAAGATCATCCCTGGAGTAGTGACCCCTGGGTGCTGATTTTCTGCAGTGAAAAGCTATCAGACTGTCTACCCAGAAAAATGGGGAAGGGCAGTGAATTGTCCTTAATAGAAGGAGGGACCCAAATGGTGAAATCACAGGTGTTTACAATATTGAAATAACTCTGATCATCATTATTTCACAATTGTTAACTGATTATTATTACTGATAACACTTTATTTTGTGTATGTGTGTTGTGAGAGAGAGAGAGAGAGATACAAACAGAGAGAGAGCGACACAGAGAGACAGAGACAGAGACAGAGAGAGAGAAAGAGAAAGACAGACAGACAGACAGACAGACAATTGGGGTAAGTGACTTGCTGTGAGTCTCTTTAAATTATCTTATCTCTTTAAATTCTACAAAACACTTTCTCCTTTTATAGAAGGAACTTAAGTCTCTTAGGTCAATATCTCATTTTACAAATAAGGAAACTGAGTACCAGGGAGTTTAAGTGACGTGCCAAATGACTTGTCATAGATGTAAAAAAGAAAAAAAAAAAAAAAACATCAGAGACAGAATTGTAACCCTGATTCTTTGATTCAAGAGCCAATGGTCTCACAAAGAGGGAGGATATTTATTATTAATCCCCAACCTGCAGAGAAATAACCTGGATATAGAGGGAGAAGATTGATACTAGGACTGGCTTATTTCAGCTTAAAATAAGGGGGCTTCCCCTCTATCTGAGAAGAGGAACCCTGAACAGGACACTGAAAATTTTCCTACAATGTACCACTCCAGGGATCCAAACCTGCAGAGAGGACAGATGGAATGGCAGAGGTCCAAACTCTTAAACAGTGTCAGGATTCTTTGGCTGATAGTGCTCCGGGTCCAAAGGTGTGATCTGCAGTCTTTCAATTATAGAATGTCAAAACCTTAAGGCATCGATTACAGGGGTCCTTAAACTACAGCCCATGGGCCAGATGCAGCAGCTGAGGACATTTAACCCCTCCCCCAAGACTATGAAGTTTCTTTATTTAAAGGCTCACAAAACAAAGTTTTTATTTTTACTCTAGTCTGGCCCTCCAACAGTCTGAGGGACAGTGAACTGACCCCCTATTTAAAAAGTTTGAGGACCCCTGATAGAATGTCAGTGCCAAGAGGGACTTCAGAGGCCATCCATTCCAACTTCCTTATTTTATAAGGGAAGGGACTGAGATGCAAAGTTGTTGTTGTTATTGCTGCTGCTGCTGCTATTAACCAGTGATTTCATTAATATAATGAACTCCGAGTGTGGTATATTCTTCCATCGATGCAGATGACAATTCCTTTATAACATATAGTCTTGGAGAGTTGCCTGGGCACTGAGAGGGTAAGTGATTTGTTCAGGGTCATGCAACCAGGTATATGTCAAAGTCAGGACTTGACACAGTAAAAACCAAGTAGATAAAGAAAGCCCAGGCTATGATATGTAGCTGAAGGGAAGAATAGATCTCTTACATTAGTGTATATCTTGAACTTTAAAATGAACTTTATCCATTTACTTGAGCAATGAACTGGGTTCAAAAAAGAGCAAGAGAAGGCTGGATGGCCATTTGAAAATTATCCGGTGCTTCTAATGACCCCAAGCATCTCCCTGAATCAAAGATCATTTTTTCGATATGAGTCAAGGAAAACCAAAGTCTCTGAAGGATTAAAACTGAATTATCCAGATTGTGTGGAGAAAGAGAGAGAGAAAGAGAGAGAGAGAGACAGAGAGAGAGAGAGAGAGAGAGAGAGACAGAGACAGAGACAGAGACAGAGACAGAGACAGAGACAGACAGAAAGACAAGAGACTGAGAGAGAGACACACACAGAAACAGAGACAGAAATGGAAACAATCATACAAAGAGATAAAGAGAGAAAAGAAAGAGAGAGAGAAACAGAAAGAGTTAGAGACAGAAGAGAACAAAATATAGAAACACGGAGATATAGACACAGAGAGAAGCCTGATAGATAGAAGGAGGCTATGGCACATTACCAACTGAGAATTACGCAGATGAAACTTCTTGAGAGATGTTACTAAACAAAAGCAGATCTGGGAGACAGTGAGAGGTGACTAATGGGCAGCCCATGTATTTCCTTGGTTTCAAGTCAAGGAAACTAGGGGAAGGATCCCAAATTATCAGGAAGATGTCCTACAAAGCATTTGCAAATGAACATAGATAAAATCTGCCCTGAAATGAAAGGCCAAGGATAAGTTGCAATTAGCATCATCTCATCTACAATAGTGAAATCACAGATCCATTGATACTTCCAGTGTTTCTACTACCCAGGTCACAGGATTAGTGTAAGGAAAATACTTTTTGTAAATCATAAAGTCACATGAGAAGGTAAATTACCATTGACACTCATGGTCATATGGAGAATTTCAGCCCAATGCTATACTCATGAAAAATCTCAAGATACTCACTGAAGAGAGCAGAAAATTCTGCTTTTGTCTGTTCCCTATTGTGCTTATATATTGTTCCTCATTCTCTAAATTTAGCATGGACTAATAATTTTATACTTATACACATATATACATGCAAATATACACATATAAAGACTATATATATATGTACACACAAACATATATAAATGTATATATAGAGAAATATACACATGTACACACAAATACACACACAAACAATAAATCATGCCTCTAGTCTCTAAACTAATTTTCTGGAGCCACCAATGTTACCAATTACTAATATAATTTCATCCCGTTTTGGGAAAAAAAATCTTCTCTAATGCCTTTGGATTATGGAATCATAAATTTTATACTGGAAGGGATCTTAGAGGTTGTTCTGTCAATTGTCTCATTTTGCAGATGAAGCAACTGAGGCTGAGAGGTAATTGACTTAATCAGGGTTATACAGCTAGTGTGCATTCACTAAGCTAGTTTTCTTTAGACAAGAGGGAAATGGGACAAGGTTGCAGAGTTTTCTCTATATGCACTTGTAAATAGCAATCTGCCCCGAAGATAGAATATTGGACTGGGGGTCAGGAAGATCTGAGTTCTGCCTCAGGCATTTACCAACTGTGTGTCCCTGAGTGAATCATTTACTCTCTTAGCCTCAGTTTTCTCATGTATAAAATGGGTGTAATAATAGCATCTATTTCCCAGGATTACTATGATGATCAAATGAGATAATACATGTAATTTTTTCAAACATGAAATAATCCCTAAATGTTAACTGACTATTCTTCTTTTTATTATTATTAATTTTGTGCATAATCACCATTCATTGGAATATATGTTTCAAGGGGATAGGATTTGTTTTCACTTTTACTTTTTTTTTTGTCTAGGGATGTTAAATACAAGTATTGGCCCTAAAACACAATAAATAGTTAATAAATGCTTGTTGATAGACAGATTGCTCTGAATTCTCATCAATTATGAGGAACTAAGGATACCTTCAGCCAAACTAGTGCATCTCAGCTACAAAGAGCTGCTCAGTGACTGTGCTGGGCTCTTTCTTTTTTTTTCACTGATGTTGAGAGCCTAGTAAGCTCCTTGGGGAATTCATACCAAGTGGAATATTTAAGGCAAAGACACCAGAGGGTCCCTTTGGTATTTTCTTATCAAGGGAAGGTACCTCCGAGTTGTCAAGGAAGTACACAGACAACATGAAAGTGAGATTATGCGGGGGGAAGGAAATAGGCCAAGCAGTCTATTATGCAAAGGAAAAAAAAATCAGTGTTGTACAGGCTGAGGTCCCCAAAGGCAGCTCTGCCATGGAAGAGGCAGGTACAAACTAGAGTCCACTCTTGGAAGGTTTCATTCGCCCCTGAGTCTACTTTTCTTGGGAGTCCACTTTGGGTACTGGTTTTCGTTCTATGAAATATAAGTCAAGGGCTCTTTAAAGGGTCACTGCCCTACAATAAAGGCAGCATGAAGCTAGGGGAAGAATTGGATTTGTTTTTCAATCCTAGCTGCTTCTAAATTGCCCTATTATTTTCTAACAGGTTCCTCTACTCCCAAGCCCTCAGTTCCTTTCTCTTTAAAACCTGGCTGCCTCCCATGCCTGGAACATTCTCAGTCCTCACCACCATCCCCAGATTTGTGAACTGCCTAGCTTCCTTCAAGGCTGAATTCAAATTCACCCTCTACAAAATGATTTCTCTGGGGCTGTATCTTTGATTGAATTGGTATGAAGAATGTTTTCCATTGAAGAAGGAAGGAAGGAGGGAAGGAAGAAAGAAAGTAGGGAGGGAGGAAAGGAAGAAAGGAAGGAAAGAAGGAAGGAAAAAAAAGAAGGAAGGAAAGAAGGAAGGGAGGAAGAAAATCCTTGATTCAGAGCCGGAAGGTATCTACAAGACCAACAAGTCTACCTATTTTACAGATGAGAAAATTGAGGCACGTGGAAGTACTACGACTTGCCTAAGGCCATAGCTAAGTGCTTGAGACAGAATCCTGACCCTAAACTCAGCAATGTATACACTGTGCTACCTAACTGTTAATGGGTTCAGGACAAGTGATTTCTTCCTACTCACAAAGAAATCATGATAAGTGCAAGATAGGATGACTAGAATGGGATTCAGCAGCTCACTAATTTATTACTACTCACACAGTCAAATGGGAGACCAATATTCAAATCTCATTGGGACATCCATCAGTTCCTACAAGGCCATTAATTAAGCATTACACATTTCAACTGTTCTTTGCACTGTCCTCATCAAGGAGCTGAGCTTCATACTTCTGGTGGCTACCACTTTCCTTGTCACCAGCCCAGTCCCTGCTAAGACTGTTGTGACTTGAATCGGGACGGCAGACACTCCCCTTGCTGCCGGCCAGCCCTTGTTGCTGCTGAAATGGTAGATCTACCAAAGAAGAAGAAGCACAAAGGGAAAGGGATGTCACATGGGTATGATTTCTGTGATCAAGGGACCCATTTTCTTAGAGCTGCTACATGTTATCTTCTGGAGAACTGTAGCCAGGAAGAGATCAGCCTGGATGTAATTGCTCTTTTTTAAAGGAACTTCCAGCAATTGCACCTAAAAAGCCAATTAGTAGTGCTCTGTGGCTGAGTCAAATGTAGTCAAAGATGACCCTCTAAAATTATTAGGTGGTCAACAGGAAGGTAGACTGTCTATGTTCTGAAAGAAGGAATGGGACTGCTGCAATAATTTCATAGAATTTTAGCTCTAGAACTGGGAGGCATCTTAAGCCTCCCTTCTGTCCTTCCTTCCTTCCTTCCTTCCTTCCTTCATTCCTACTTCCTTCCTTCCTTCCTTCCTTCCTGTTTTCCTTCCTTCTTCCCTTCCTTTCTTCCTTCTTTCCTTCCTTCTTTCCTTACTCTTTCCTTCCTTTCTTATTCCCTTCCTTTCCTCCTCTCTTCCCTCTTTCCTTTCTTTTTTATCATCCTGTCATTTTTTCCAAGTAAAAAACAGAAGCCCAATGAAAAGACTTATTGAAGAGCACACAATTACTAAGTGTGGAAGGAAAAGATAGGGTAGAATTTGAACTTAGAACAGAAGATCAGTAGATGTTAAAGGTATAACTTGAATTCAAGTTCTCCTGATTCTTCAGTCAGGTAGCTCTCTATTGACTTTGTGGTCACTCATTTACTTTTGTGTGAGTCTAAGTGGTCTCATGGATTTTATTCATGGCATTTTTCTGGCAAAGTGCTTTGTCATTTCCTTTTCCAGTGTATCACCATTTTACAAATGAGGAATTGAGGCAAATGGGGGAGGGCTTAAGTGAATTGCCCAGGGCTACACAAGTAGTAAGTACCTGAAGCAGGATTTGAACTCAGATCTTCCTGCCTCCAGGACCAAGGTACCATCTAGCTGCCTCACTCTACTGATTACTTCATTTTATTCATGATTTTCTTGTATCACAAATACTTTGTGTTTGTTTTATGAATAATTTATCTATTAATCTATGCATATAATGTTTTTTTCTCAATAGAATGCAAGCTCCTTGGGGGCAGAAATGGCTTATTTTTCATCTTTTTAATTCAATTCAATAAGCATTTTTAAGCATCTACTCAGTATCAGACATTATTATATTATATTACTCTGTGTAATTATTTATTATTATTAATATTAATTATTATTAATATAGTATATTTATTATTATTATCACAATGCCTGAAAAATAGTGGATCATAATTACTTAAGTGATGAACAAAAGCCTAAATGATACCTATGGTCCTTTCCACATTTTCTCACAATGTTCCTGCAAAGTAGGTAGTAAAAGTAGTGTTACACCCAATTTACAGATAAGGAAAGAGAGCTTTGAAGTATTAAAGATAGAGTCCTGTTGAAGGTAAGGATTAGAGTTGAAATCAAGATCCAAATCACCAAACTCTTAGTTTCACTTGACTGGTCAAGTTACTGAATCTCTTCCGACTCAGTTTTCCTCACCTATAAAATGGAGCTAAAAATAGTAACATTTACCTCACAGGGAAGTTATAAGGATGAAATCAGATAATATATGGAAAGTTTTTTTTTTTTTCCAAAGCTCACAGATAAAACCAAGATGCCTGAGTAATACAGAGACTAACTTGAGCTCTCCCAAATTCCCCTTCGAATAATTTTAAATTAATGTTTGAAAATGAATTTTCGAGTAGCAGAACCACAAAGGATAGAGTGAAAAAAAAAATTCTAGCCAATGTCAACTTAGAAAGTTCATAGGAAAGATATGTCTCATCAGGGTGAGAAAGGAGCACAGTCAAGCACAGGCCATATCCTGGCAAGGCAGCAGCAGGCTTTGGGAGCAAACTGTCAGCAAAGGATACTGAAACTATCAGCCCACAGATGGTAAGGAAATCAGACAACTGGTCAAAAGGAAATAACAGGGGACTCTTTGTTGGCACTGGGAATAGTATCTATTACATTGCTTATACCAGACCTGGGTTACAAGGAACACTAGCACACTAGAACATGAAACTTCAGGAGTCACAGTTCCAGGGAGGGTGTCTGTTCACCTCTCCTTACATCATATCATCTTGGAAGAATTTGTTAAGAATTGAAATTTTACAGATGACCCAGAACTAATACTACAGATAACCATATGAAGACTGTGAAACTTGAAACAGTGCCCCCTCCACCCCAAGAGCAGAGTCCAAATTTAACATAAGGTTAAAAGTCAGAAATAGACTGGAAAATAAGCAAACAACAGTGAAAAAGAATATAACCATAGAAAGTTACATTGGTGATGGGAAAGATCAAAATATAAACTCAGAAGAAGATAACCAAGTTAAAACTTTTTCAGCCCAAGCCTCAAAGAAAAATGTGAATTGGTGTCAAGATCAGAAATAATTCCTAGAAGAGCTTCAAAAGGATTTTTAAAATGAAAAGAAGAGGTAGAGAAAAAATGAGTAAAGAAATGGGAATGATGAAAAAAATGTAAAAAAGGGTCAAGAATTTGATTTTAAAAGGCACAAAAAACTACTGAAGAAAATAATACCTTAAAAATAAGCCAATAGATAAAAGAGGCACAAAAATTCATTGAAGAAAAAACTCTTTAAAAAGAATAATTAGCCAGATGGGAAAACAAATACAAAATTTCACTGAAGAAAATAAATTCTCTAAAATTTAGAATTGGGCAGGGGATGCTAATGATTCCATGAAAGATAAAAATAAATAAATAAATAAAACCTATAGAAGAAAATGGGAAATAGTTCATTGAAAAAACCACTGACCCAGAAAACATTTTAAGGAAAGATAATTTAAGACATATTGGACTACCTAAAAACCATGATTTAAAAAAAAGTGGGGGCTTGGACATAATATTTCAAGAAATTATTAAGGAAAACTTCTCTGATATCGTAGAAGTGATGGGTAAAATAAAAATTGAAAGAATGCACTGATCACCTCCTGAGATTCCAAAATGAAAACTTCCATGAATATCTTCAATACACGATGATTCTTTGTGAAACTCATGGCCAAACATTTCATTAGCTGAATGAAATGAATTGGCCAACCTATTACTGGTGAATCTCTGCAATCTTAGGTCAGCTGGATCTCAAATGGAATCAGGTGATAGATCTACTTAGTACTTGCTTTTTTTATCTTTTCTATTTATCTGAGTACATGTATATCTTCACTCACCCATTCTCTAGACCAGAGTTCTTAATTTTTCACATATGTCTGTAACAGACTTCTCTAGCTGAAACTCATGGGTAAAACCTATGGATATTCCCTTTGGTATTTTAAATGCAGAAAATAAAATACATATGATTAAAAAGCAAGCCAAATTTATTATTTTTTTTAATTTTCTGTCTAAGTTCAAAGAATCCCTGAAATCTATCCACAGACTCTTTGGATGTTCATGGAACCAAGGTTAATATCCTTTGAATTAGAATACAAGTCACTCAAAGGCAAGAACTGTTTCCTATTTGTCTTTGAATCCTTAGAATATAGGGCAGGGCCTGGGATATAGTTGATAAACACATGATGAAATGGAATAGAATGGATTATTCACACTAAATATGTGAAAAAAATCACATAGGAAGACATATAAACTGATAAAGGGTGAAATAAGTAGAAGCAAGAAATTGATGGAAACAATGATTACAGCAATTTAAATAAACGAAAAGAATAGACCTGGTAGATGCATAGTCATAATGAGTAAATTTGATCTGAGAAAAGTTATTAAACACACACACACACACACACACACACACACACACACACACATATTGTCCCTTCACTGGAGAAATGGGGGACTATGGATATAGAATGTTACTCATGATGTCTGACAAGGGCAGTGACTTTTCCTTCAGGTATTGCTTTAAATCATTGCTAGTCTAGCTTATTTGACTCTATTATCCTAATAATCCTTTTCAGGTCCAACAATTCATTTTTTGTTCTTTGTTCATTTTGAAGTAAGTGTTTTGATAGATCAAGGTGTTTTTGTCCCTTTTTTTAAACCTCTGCTATAAGGGGAGACTCAATGCATCTGGAAAGGGGAAAATATATTCAGAAATGATTATTATGCTAAACTGAAAGGCAACACTAAAGCAAAGAAAAAAGAAAGCAAATGTTTAGATGACTGGCTGGATGGATGGTTGGATTTAGAAATGAACAGGACATGCCTAGATTCAGGGCCATATTCAAAGTCTTTCTGGCTTATTAACTCTTGCTACAGTTTGTGCTCTGCTTGCATAACTTTTGAGAAGCCCTAAGTGACTTTCACATCCACAGAGAGGTGTCAGAAGGGGACCTGGGTTGAGAGAAAGCAATACGGCAGAGTAACAGGAGTATTGATTGATAGTCAGAGGACCTTAGCTTGAAGTCTTTCTCTGTTATATATTAGCTGTGTTGTTTTGAGTAGTCCCTGTCTTTTTCTGATCCTATTTCTTCCTGTAAAATGAAATTGGACTAGATGACCCACTAAAAATAATAAGAGTTATAATATATATTTCACACGCAAATATACATATACATATATAAGTGGGTATATATATGCATATATGTGTATATATGTAATATAGAAAGATAGATATACATATATAAATTTCATTAGGCCCTCAAAAAATCCCAAGAGATATTATTATTACCTCTTTTTATTATTCCCATTTTATAGATGAGCAAACCAGATTAAGTACCCGGGGTCACACAACTAGAAAACCCCTAAAGGATCCTAAATCTATCTTCCAATGCCAAGTCAGAAGAGCCTATTTCCCCCCTCCTTAGCAGGAAGCCTGCCTCTTCAAACTGCCACCCCGCTTATTCCAGCTCTCTCATTTGTTCCTATGTCGCTTCAATCACAACCTGTTACCCAACGTCTCCTCCCAGAGCCCTAAAGAGCTTCACACGGCGTAACACATTGGAACATGAAACCTTTCCATCCCTTAGCGTCGGTGCTGGGTAACCTCTTTTCTTTGCCGCCTTGCCCTAATTCCCAGATAAATCTTTTTTAATGATGGTGGGCACATCTAACGTGATAACCTCACTGATGGTGCAAAGCAGAGGTGATCAGATACTGAGAAGAAACAGAGGGGAATAAGTCGGCATAAAATTGGGTCTTGCTGAGGGAAATGGATTTGAATTTATGTAAAATGACCCGGATCGTGTTCCAAGTGTCTTATTGGAATTTCCATATGGAGTGTTATTTTCCTTTCATAATACGAGCGGTACAAATGATATATCGGACTGATGCTGGATCACGGACAAAAGGAAGTTGAATCATCTCTTTCCCGGGGAATCTGGTCCCAGCCCCCAAGCCTTGAGGCATCTGATAAAATGAACAAAACTGTAATTTACAGAAATGTGTCACTGGGTAAATTATACAGTCACAGGATGTCAGAGATGGGAGGAACTTGAGAAAATAGAATGGTTAAAGTAAGATGGGGTCTTAGAATAACAGAATATATAGAATGTTAGAGCAAAGGAAGTACCTTGTACCTAGAATATCAAACGTGGAAGGGAATTTAGGAAAGAGAATATAAAATGTTAGAGCTAGAAGGAAAAACAAATATTCATTATGAGCCTACTGTGTGTCAGGCACTATCTTAATCACTTTAAAAATATTATCTCTTTTGATACTCTTTGATGAGTGTTACTATTATCTTCATTTCATAGCTGAGCAAACTAAGACAGACAGAAGTGGAGTGATTTGCCCAAGGTAAAAAGCTAGTAATTTTAGAGACAATTTGAACTCAGCACTTCCTGACTCCAGGATCTCTCGGTGTTCTGTCCACTGCATCAGCAAGAGAAGTTCCTAGCCATCATTATCATTTTCATGTTATCAAATCATCATTATCATGTTGTTAGACAGCTATTCTTTACATTAAACCTATATGTGTTTCATTACAACTCCACTCTAGGTCTACTTTGTGGGGCCAAATAGAATAAGCTTCCAGATCAATTTTTTTTTTACTTTTTAGTCAACTGCCATTTATTAAGTACCTACTGTGTGCTAGGGGACATTGTATTAAGTGTTTTACTACTGTTGTTCAGTCATGTCCAATTCTTTATGATCTCTTTTAGGGTTTTCTTGGCAGACATACTGAAGAGAGTTGCCTTTTTTTTCTCCAGCTCATTTTACAGAAGAAGAAACTGAGGCAAAGAGTGTAAAGTGAACTGTCCAGGGTCACATAGCTTGTAAGCCTCAGGTCTTCCTGCTTCCAAGCCCAATGATCTGTCCTCTGTGCCATCTAGTTGCCCATTAGATACTTAGCATATAGTTATTCAATCATTTGAAATTCATCGATTCACATATAGTCTTCTCCTTTCAAGGTTAAATTACCTCAATTCCTTCAAATAATATTACATTATCCATCTTAACACCCCGTCTCATTCTGGCTGGTATCAGCTTATTGATTCCATTATTAAAATATTTTACCCCTCTCAAATGGAGCTCCTGGAAATATCTTTACATCCTTTACAACTACTATAGTGCCTAGAACACAACAGATACTTAATATATCATTATTAGTTGATTGTTCAGAACTGAAAACATTACACAAAACTCATGACAAGGGTAGAGCAAAGCAAGAATTCTCAGTTCTGGACACTATTTTTTTCCCCTGAGACAATTGAGGTTAAGTGATTTGCCCAGGGTCACACAGCTAGGAAGTGTTAAGTGTCTGAAGTCAGATTTGAACTCAGGTCCTCCTGACTTCAGGGCGCTACCCACTGTCCCACCTAGCTGCCCCTCGCTCTACCTGTTTTTTTTTTTTTAATGAGTCCTATGACTTCCTCACCTTCATGGCTTTCATATGATCCTGTTGATGAGTGTTGGTTGAATGGTTTTTGCTGAGTTCCTATTTTTGTTCTTCAAATGTAGTCTTTGGCCAACAGTGTCAACACTGCCATAAGTCTTTCCTGGAGAACTGGGGAGGAGGCTCACCAAGTTGCCCACAGAAATCCAAATTATCCAGTCCTTGAAAGTTCATTGGCTCTCCTTTAGTAAAGGAAACTTACTAAGCAACATGGTATAGGAGAAAAACTCTGGCCCCAGATCTCTAAATCCCAGGCCAGATTTCTTCTGAGTATCTTTCTTCTTCTTTCAGGGAAGAAGGTTGGGACAATATGATATCAAAAGTCCTTTTGACTTTGACTTTGAAAGTCCTTTTATGATCTTTTGACCGAGGAAGAAAGGGTTCCCTCTCTAAGTCTGGAGTTTGATTTTCTCCTCCAGACTCGTTCCACAAAAGAGAAAAATAATCCCTTGAAACGCCATTGTCCTTTTGTTTGGTCACCATCAATCCACATCGGTATTGGCGAGATCAACAGGCATTTGAGCCCAGCCCATTTAACCCCCTTGAGTTACTATCTCCTGATTGCTCTCCAACCACGTTTAAACACTGCCCCTACATCATCTCCTTGGTCGACTTACTGGATTGTAAATCTAGAGATCCAAATCCAGCTCCTGGCAGACTCCTGACTACTTGGGTGTGTCTGATCAGACTTGCTTGACTTTATAGGAAAGAAGGCTTAATGAACAGATCACTGTATTTGAAGTCAGAAAAACTGAGTTTGAAGCACCAGCCCTGAAATCAGGAGTTCCTGAGTTCAAATCTGATCTCAGACACTTAATAC
The DNA here is from genome assembly GCF_016432865.1 of Antechinus flavipes. Classification (NCBI taxonomy): domain Eukaryota; kingdom Metazoa; phylum Chordata; class Mammalia; order Dasyuromorphia; family Dasyuridae; genus Antechinus; species Antechinus flavipes. The sequence goes on along the minus strand of NC_067398.1, from coordinate 711,297,023 downwards.
TCCCTAGCTGTACGATCCTGGGCAAGTCACTTAACTCTGACTGACTTAGCAAAAATAAAAAAAAAATTAAAAAACCTGAGTTTGAATCCCAGTCAGACACAAAACACCTATGTCTCCTTAGGGAAATCATTTAATTTCTCTGGACCTTCTCTGGACAGACGACTCTTGCAAAACGATGAGCTTGAGATAACAACAAAGTAATAGAATTTACAAAGTTTTGCAAAGTGCTTGACATATATTATTTCATTTGAACCCCACAATGACTCTGTGATGCAAGTGCTATCATTTCCCCTATTTTTCAGATGGGGAAACTGAGGCAGAGAAAGCATAAATGACTCATCCAGGGTCACATAGTTAAGTCTCTGAGGCTGGATCCACTGCCTGAGATGATACCTAAATGAGCTGTAAGAACTCTTCTATATCAAAATCTACCAATTCCATAATTTGAGTCAGTCACTTCCCCTTTTCTAGACTTCATTTTCCTTCTCTGTAAGAAAAGCTGATGCACTTTCTGATGTCTGTTCCCTTCTAGCTTTAATTCTTTAAATTCAATTCTTTAACTAATTCTTTGTGGTACCGCTCCTCCTCCATCCCCTCTGAGAATGCTGTCTCCCCCTAGCATCGTGTTTCCATAGAACTATTCCTCGAGAGGCCCTATGGAGGCATTGGCCTGTAAGAGGTATAATGGGTACCCACCCTCAAACTTTCTCCTCTCCCTCCCTGCCCACCTTCCCGTGTCTATGCTGCCCCCACTCAGTGAGGGAATTACTCATTCCTCACAGACTCCCCCAAATATATTGACCTCTGTCTTTTTTTAAAAAATTCGTTTAAGTAAAATCAATGAGAAGGTGATTGTTTTGGCTTCGTTCCAACTTCGGAGAGTCTAAGAGTCTTTGAATCCTGGCTTAGAAATAAATAGGCGCCTCTGAGAAGATTCTGGGAGTCTTAAGAAGTGGGCAGAGCACAGGGTCAATCGTAGGCGCAGCTCCCTCTGTGACTCTGGCAAATCAGTTTCCCTCTCAGGAAAAAGCAGTCAACAGACTTTTCTCTGAGATCCCTTTCTACTGTAACATTGTCTTTTCTAAGACTCTTCCTGGCTCTGGCCTTCCCTGTTCTAAGCTTCATCTTACCTCGACATTCCCTGTTCTAAGGTTCTTCTCAGCTCTGACATCCCCTGTTCTAAGTGCCCGCCCAGCCCTGACATTCTCTGTTCTAAGCTCCTTCCCAGCTCTGACATCCCTTGTTCTAAGGCTCTAATATTCTATAGATTCAATATTTGAGGCAGGGCTCATCTGACATATTATGCCCAGTAGTCTCTTTAAGCATAATCATGAATCTGCTCATCAAAATCTCTGTTAAAAATCTCCTTGTTTTATGATGATAATTCAGCCTCCTTACCTGGCACTCAAGGCTCTCCATAACCTTGAATCACCTTGTTACTACTATCTTGTTTCCAATTTTGCCTTCATTCCATATATTCTGTAACTTAGCCTGGGCTCTCATTCTTCTCTGCCTTTCTTTATATTTTTCCATACACCTAGAATGTTCTTTCTATCATCCCTCAATTATAAAATTCCTACTCATCCTTTAAAGTTGAATTCAAGTGCCACCTCCTCCAGGAAGCCACTTGGGTTCCCCACCATTGCGAATGACCTCCTCTGGTGCCCTCACAAAGGACCAGACTCCCAGGTAATGAAGTCTTCTTTTTGCTGAATTCAGATTGTGCCTCAGACACTAGCTGTGTCATCCTGGACAAGTCACTCAATCTCTGCCTCAGTTTCTTCATCCACAAAATTATCTTGGCAAGGAAATGGCAAATCACTCCAATATCTCGGCCAAGAAAATTCCTTCTGGGGTTGCATTCAGATACAATTCAAACAACTGAACAACAAAAACGATGATGATGATGATGATGATGATAATGATGATGATGATGATGATGATGATGATGATGATGATGATGATGTCAACTGTGCCCTTTGGAAGGAAAGCTCCTCTGGAGGAAAAAAAAAACCTGTTTTCTCACTGTGTTTGTACGCCTGGCACTTAGTTCAAAGTATGGTGCACACTAAATGCTTCATAGATGCTTTTTCCTTCATTCATTCACTTCTAGCACCCATCACCTAGTAAATATTTGTCAAATGAGCCCTTACAAATTGGACAGGAGCAAAGAGGATAGTGAGAGTCCAAAAAGAGGCTTTTATTTACTTAATCTATCCCTGGACCTTGACAAATTTGCACTGGGGTGCTGGGGAGGGGGAGGCAGAAACGGGTCTTCTTTGAATTGACTGACATGAATTATTTCGACCTAACTTACTAATTAAGACCTCATTAGCAGCCCAAATTTCTGATAGATCAGCAGTGGACTTGGCACCAGGGCTTAATTTAATGATTTCTTGCATTACTTTGTTAATCATCTTCAGTCTGATTTAATTTATGCCGATGTGACTATCCTAATTTCTAATTAAGGCATTGATGGAGGGGACACTGCCGTAGCATACGAATTTCAATCAAGGATAACACTAAAGCAGATCTTGGTTCTTAAGGCCTGATGGAAAGCAATTTGGTGGGTGGTTCTGGATTGTTTTAGCTCTCTGATTGGGATGTTCCACTTTGCTGGAAGAGGGGTGGGGTTCTCGCTAATCAAAGACCTTTAAAAATCATTGAAAGATGGAACTTGCCTTGGAGCATAGAATGTCAGAACTGGAAGAAAATAGAATATCAGAGATTGGAGAGAGCTTAGAATGAAGAAAGTCAGACAGGAGAGGCCTTGAATCACAAAATGTTAAGATTTGAGAAAGATATTAATGTATAGATTGCCAAAGCTGATAGAGTCCATAGAATTTCAATATTGGAACTGGGAGGGTGCTCAGGAACGAGAATTTCCAAGATGGGAGAAACCTTAGAACATGAAATGTCAGAGCTAGGAAGGGTTTTGAAATATGGACCATTATTCCCAGCTGTGTGACCCTAGGCAAGTCACTCAACCTCAATTGCCTCAGAGAAGAAGAAGAAGAAGAAGAAGAAGAAGAAGAAGAAGAAGAAGAAGAAGAAGAAGAAGAAGAAGAAGAAGAAGAAGAAGAAGAAGAAGAAGAAGAAGACGACGACGACTTAGCCATTAAAATTGGGAAGGCTTTTAGGAAATAAGACTGTCAAAGCTAAGAGAGTCAATTAAACTCCAATAACAGAGCTGGGAGGATCTTTACGAGAATGAAAGTCAGAGCTAAAAGGGGACTTAGACAATGACAGAGAAGGGAAGGGCTTTAGAATAGGGAATGGCAGAGCTGGGCAGGATCTCCTAGACAATGTGGTTTAACATGTAAACCACAAATCCTTAACCTTTCGGGAGGTCATGGCTACTTTTGGTGGTCTGGTAAAGCCTAAAAGTCCCTGAGAGTAGGACTATTTTGTTTTAGCTTTTGTATTCTCCATATGAGACTCAGAATTGGCACTCAAGAGTGAACAATATGTGAACATTATTTTTCAGGATAATGTTTTTAAAGATATATGATATGATATGATAAGATACAAAAGATTACAAAGGGAACAACATATATTCAAATACAATTATCAAAGTATTTAAAAACTAAATTCATGAATTCCATCTTAATAATCCTTCATCTAATCCAAATTTCACAGATTAGAGCAAAAGGTAACTTGTCCAAGTCCCTTGATGATAAGAGGAGCATCAAGACTTGAGTCCAGGGCCTCCGGTTCCCAGTAGTCACCTTTCCAAGCCACCCAATCATCCCCCAGTAGTCAAAGTCCCAGATGTTTAGTCTATGTGAGTTCTCCTTCCAGCCATTGAGATATTGACCCACTAAGTCATCTCATGCTCCATGATTTTTGTCCATTCCTTCCTGTGAGTCCGCTCCAGTGAGATGATAGCTGAATAGAAAAATGTCAACATTTATCCCACAATGATTTTGGTAAGAAACTTGATTGAGAAGAAGCTGGAAGAGAACTAAGCTTTTCAGGTTGGCCAGTGTCAGAGGAAACGAGTCGATTTGAACTGAGAGTATGAGCCTCTACTAGTTTTTGGGTACTGTTGTAAGCAGCTAGTGTAAGTGGACAAAAATGAGGCAGTCTCTGCTCTCAAGGAACTTCTGCTTATGAAGAAAGAAAGTACACAGATAAGTAAACAATAAAATAAATTCAAATTAATTTGGGGAAGAAAAGAGAACACTACTCGCTGTAGTGAGTGTAGAAAGCTATCAAGATAAGCTTTGTCTTTTTCCTTTTTATTTAATAATATTTTATTTTTCCCCAATTACATGTCAAGACAATTTTTAGTATTCCTATTAAAGATTTTTGAGCTCCAGATTTTTCTCCCTCCCTTCCTGTTCTCCCCTCTTCCACAAATGGTAGACAATTTGATATAACATATACATGTACTTTCATAGTTCCATATTAGTCATAGTTGTGAAAAAAGAAAGAGATCAAAAGGAAAAAAACACACAAAAAGTATAAAGCAAATGGGAAAAATATGCTTCAATCTTCACTCAGAGTCCATTAACTTTTTATCTGGATATAGATAGCATTGTCCTTCATGAGCCCTATGTACTTATCTGAGAAGAGCTGGATCATGCATATTTGATCATCTCACAATGTTGCTGATCCTTTGTTTTCTTGGTTCTGCTCATTGTGTTTTGCATCAGTTCGTGTAAGTCTTTCTAGGTTTTTCTGAGAACATCCTGCTAATCATTTCTTTTAGCACAATAGTGTTCCATATATAACATGTACCACAACTCATTCAGTCATTCCCTAATTTTGGGGAATCACCTCAATTTTAAATATTTTGTTACCACAAAAAAGAGTTGTTATACATTTTTTTTTCACAAATATATCCTTTCCCCTTTTTATGATCTCTCTGAGATATAGATCTAGTAGTGATATCGCTAGATCAAAGGGTATTCACAGTTTGGTGGCCCTTTGGTCATGGTTCCAAATTACTCTCCAGAACGATTGGATCAGTTCCCAAGTGGACCAACAATGCATTAGTGTCCCAATTTTATCACATCTTCTCCAGAATTTGTCATTCTCCTTTTTTGTCATATTAGTCAATCTGATAGATGGCATTGAGCTAAGATTTTAAGAGATTCCAAAAGGGAGAACTAAAACCCAGTCTCTCCATCATTTAGAAAGGTGAAGAAACTAGGGATCCTACCGTATCCCTTCCACTCCCAACCACCACCATCACCATATATCAAAGCCTTTTCTCTTTCTCTTTCTACAATGCTAGAAGGGGATTGGCTCAAAGAGTTGAATTTGGAAAATAGGAAGAGAAGTTTAATAGAGTGGAAGATCTTGAATAGAATAAAAGTCCCTGAGAGTAGGACTATTTTGTTTTAGCTTTTGTATTCTCCATATGAGACTCAGAATTGGCACTCAAGAGTGAACAATATGTGTTTATTGAATGAATGAAAGAATGAGTGCCTCTATTAATGAGCTATTTATTTTAGTGAAAAGAAATTTATTTAAGGAATGAATGACATAATTGAACATGAATTTTATTCATAAATAGATACATATATGTGAAAGAGATAGACTTATATAAAAATGTGTTGCCCCTCCCCCCCTTCATCATCACAGATATATCTGTTGTGCCTGGACTACAGATGCCTACAAATGAACATATTTCCCCGATTATGACTCTGGGATAAAACTGACATTTAAACTGTTTAACAAATGAGCAGTTGTCAGACTCCCCCCCCAATTTCAATACATTCCAGTATATTAATAAAATATATTTCATAAAGCGGCTCAATAGAGCACGCAGTAAAAAACGCCATGATTTATTAGCAATCCATTTGCTATTAGTTGGGACAGATATTCAAAGCGTCATTAAGGTTAAGATAAAAATCAATCATACTAATTAGGCTCTATTTTTCATATGCAAATATAATTAAGCACACACTTCTGAGGAATTTTCCAGCAAAATATTCAGTCACCAAAAAATTGTGGTTTCCTTGCTGAAGCTCATAAAACTATGCATCTTACCTTACAAACCGGGCCTCTAGGGGGCGCAGTGGATAAATAGAACGCTAGGCTGGTATCAAGAAGATTCATTTTCATGAGTTCAAATCTAGACTAAGACAGACTAAGCTGTGCAAACCTGGACAAGTCATCCTTTGCCTCAGTTTCTTCATATGTAAAATGAACTGGAGAAGGAAATGGCAAATGACCAGTATCTTTGCCAAGAAAACCCCAAGTGAGGTCACGAAGAGTCAGACATGATTAAAATGACTAAACAATAATAAACCTTAAAAACCAGAATCTTGGTAAGGACATTTTGCTCTGGTGTCAAGAGAACGTGAATTCAAATCCCTCATCTGCCACTCACTACTTTTTCTACCTTGGTCAAGTCCCTCTTTCACATCTGATCCTCTATTCTGCATTTATCATTTAAGGGAGTGGGTTGGACAAGATGGCTTCCAAGGTCTCTTTCAGTTCTAAATCTAGAACTGCTTTGGGCTCCTGAGTGGTGTGTCTGAGAAAGAATCCTTGGTTTGGTAATCAGGAGAACTAGATTTGAAATTGAGTTGAAATCAGAACTAGACATCTGAGGAAAGCTTGGAGAGTCACTTTCTGCCTGTATTTTGGGGACATGAGAGAGAAAAAAAGAAAGAGAGAGAGAGAGAGAGAGAGAGAAGAGAGAGAGAGAGAGAGAGAGAGAGAGAGAGAAAGAAAGAAAGAAAGAAAGAAAGAAAGAAAGAAAGAAAGAGAAAGAAAGAAAGAAAGAAAGAAAGAAAGAAGAAAGAAAGAAAAAAGAAAAGAAGGAAGGAAGGAAGGAAGGAAGGAAGGAAGGAAGGAAGGAAGGAAGAAGGAAGGAAGGAAGGAAGGAAGAAAGAAAGAAGAAAGAAAGAAAGAAAGAAAGAAAGAAAGAAGAAAGAAAGAAAGAAAGAAAGAAAGAAGAAAGAAAGAAAGAAAGAAAGAAAGAAAAGAAAAAAGAAAAGAAAAGAAAGAAAGAAAGAAAAAAGAAAAAAGAAAGAAAGAAAGAAAGAAAGAAAGAAAGAAAGAAAGAAAGAAAGAAAGAAAGAAAAGAAAGAAAGAAAGGAAAGAAAGAAAGAAAGAAAGAAAGAAAGAAAGAAAGAAAGAAAGAAAGAAAGAAAGAAAGAAAGAAAGAAAGAAAGAAAGAAAGAAAGAAAGAAAAGAAAGAAAGAAAAGAAAGAAAGAATTAAGAGGAGTTTGGGAAGGCTTCCTATAGAAGATGGGATTTTAAATGGAACTTGAAGGAAGCCAAGGGGGTCAGTAATCTGAGCGGGGGAGGGACAGTGTTTCAGGCCTGGGGCCAACCCGAGAAAATATCCAGAGCTGAGAGATGGAGGGTCTTGTATTATGTTATGGAGGCTGGTGTCACTGCATCGAAGACAATGTGGTGGGAATAAGGCATATAAAGACTAAGGTTCAGAGAAATGACAGCAATTTGTGGCAAGGGCAGAATTTGAACTCAGAGCTTCTGGATCCAAAACTAGTGATTTTTCATTTGCTACTTTGCCTCTCAAATGACCAGTCTCCTCCAAAGTGCAATGAAATTTAAATGATAACAGCTTCTCAGAGCTGACTAGGGCCCCTGAGAATATGTGATCCAATTGGAACACACCTAAAAAACCCTTAAATGGCATTTCCAAGGCTCTGCTGGATGCAGAAGAACAGCTCTGCACTTTCCAAGGAGTCATTCACTTTAGGATTATTGAGAAGGTATCCCTAGAATGGACCCTATGTTTGTCTCGGCACCTTGACTCACTGTCCCCGATTCTGGGGACCAAGATCTCTGGGACCAAGGGCATTTTACAAAGGAAGAAACTGAGGGCTAGAATAGATAACTATGTCTGTACAAACAAATTAGAAAGGGAGGGTATATTAGAGCCCAGGACTTTTAATTCCCAGACCAATAATCATTCCACTTTCAGAACAGGATCTGGTATTTGTGGAAATAGGTTTACAAGAATTACACATTTAACATATATTGGAATAGTTGTGGGGGGCGGAGGGAAGGGAAGGAGAAAATTTGGAACACAAGGTTTTGCAAGGGTGAATGCTGAAAATTATCCATGTCTATATTTTGAAAATAAAAAGCTTTAATTTTAAAAAGAACAGCAATCGGCAGCTAGTGGCACAGTGAATAGAGCACCATCCCTGAAGTCAGGAGGATCTGAGTTCAAATATGGCCTCAGACACTAAAACTTCTTAGCTGTGTGACTCTGGGCAAGCCACTTAACCCCAGTTGCCTCAGGGGAAAAAAAAGAACAGCATCTGGATTCCTGAATGGGGGTCTCTGGGCACTGGGGTCTTAAAAGTCAGGCAAAGTACAAATTTATAGGTATCATAAGTTGTCTGCAGGAACAAGAAGAGGCCCCAGTGATGGAACCTTTACTCCCTAGTGTCTGTTCTCTTCTGTACTTCTGTCCCTCAAGTCTAGTATGCAGAGGGATATGATTTGGAAACAGTAAGGAAAACCCAGGAGATTAATAATGAATCTATCTGTAGGAAGCCATGCCAGGGATGGGCCTGCCTGATGAACGTTGTCCTGCCCAGGGAGAAAGATGGAAGAGGCAGCTGGAAATAATCCTGAAACGAATGTTTTAGTCAGTCTGGTTCATCTGAGTTAGTGAAAGCATCAGGGACTGAACTTGGGAGAAACTCATGAATGTATCCCCAGAACGGCACAAAGCAAGGAACCCCATGACTTTAGCTGGCAGGACTGTGGAACACAGAGTGCAAGAGCTGAGAGGGGCCTTAGAACAGGGGATGTCAAAGCTGGAGGGGCCTTAGGACAAGGAATGTCAGAGCTGGGAGGGAGCTTAGAATAGGGCATGTCAGGCTAAGAGGAGTCTTAGAACAGAGGATGTCAGAGCTGGAAGGGGTCTTAGAACAAGGAATGTCAGAGCTGGAGGGAGCTTAGAACAGGGGATGTCAAAGCTGGGAGGAACATTAGAATAGGGAGTCCTAGCTCTGGGGAAGGGAGGCCCTTAAAATACAATATAAGAGCCAAAATGGACATCAGAACATCAAATATTAAGGTTAGAATGTGTGATGACTGCATATTTAAAATCAGCCGGAGTCAGGAATTCAGGTTAAGGGAAAAATCTTCAATCTTTATTCTGAGTAGAGATGAAGAAGTATTGAGATAGCAATGTGGGCAGCTGCAACAGGAAGCCAGCTAACAGAGGTGAAGGGGGATTGCAGGAGAAAGGGGGATCGGAGGTGAAGGGCGGTCCCAATAGCAATGCGAGCAGCTGTGTCAAGACGCCAGCCAGCAGTCTCTCTTTCCACTTCCCTTTCCCCTCCCCTGCCTCCACTCACCAAAATCATCATTTCCTATACAACACATCAGGACTTGCACAAAGAGTGGGTGGGGGCCATTCTTTTTCCAAGCTTATATATTAATAGATTATGGTCCAATTACTATTTAGCCTCATGTGCTTGGGACCTCAGTGCATCAGCTCGAGCCTCAGCCCATTATAAGAATGAATATAGTTCTCTCTACCAGTTAAACAAAGACAGTCCCTTGTCCTTTCCTGTTATAAATCCTACAATTTTGAATCCTGAACTAGAAGAACCTTCAAAATGATCTATCCCCATTCCCTCTCCTTATCCATGAGGACCTGAGAGTTATTAAGGTCTGCTCAGCATCCCGCAATGATCCTGAGAAAGTCAGGAGTAGAACTCACATCCTGGCTGAGAGCAGCTCTTTTCATTGACTGAGAATAAGATGGAGATTTGGTGCCCAAGGTGGGGATGGGGCTGAAGGTGCATCCAATTTCCCTCCCACCAGCATCCAGCACCTCTGTCTAAGCCCAATTGTGAAGTAAGATTACAGGGCCCTGAATCAAGGAAGATTTTTTTTCTCCTCCTTTTTAGAAATGCTTAGAAATCCTGGGATGGAAGGGAGGGGAAAGGAGGGAAGCAAGAACGATCCCAGATCTGTAGCTGCCTCCATCTCCCTCCTACACTGTCTCCATCTCCCTCCTGCTCCGTCTCTACCCAGGACCTGACTGCCGCCGTTGCCGCGCCGCTGCCGCTTGGAAGGGTTAATCAGAGATGTTTATTTATGAACTTGGCCTATTACCGTTGCATAATTTGAATACAGTGCCTATGAGGTTTTTTATTGCCAGCTATAATTTCATTTTTAAAGCCTTCTCTATGCCATACTTTAAAAATGATATCTCCAACAAGAAATAAATTCTGTTGCGCAGCTGTGCTAACTATATTTACCCATGGGAGACACTATTTTGTCCTTGACACAAACCCCTCGGGACTTGACGGGGAATTGCTTGGCAGGCACAAGTCAGCCTGCACGGGAGGGGTGGCTGCCATGAGCCGGGAATGAGGGGCTGGAGCAGCCCTCCCTTAATGCAACGCTTGGGGCCAACCAAGTGCTCTGCCTTGGACTGAGCCTGAGGGGCAGGAAGGGAAAGCAGAGTGGGGGGAGGGGGTCTCAGCCCACAGTGCTCACCTTCTAGCTTCTAGGATCCCCTCCTCACTCTGGCACTGAATGTTCTGTGTGCTATAGACCAGTTCTAACCAGACGTTCCCTTCTATGAAATTCCTCCCAACTCAACAGTTTGTATTCCATAGGGCTTCCAGATCAAATATTCTGTGTTCTATATTCTGTTCCAGGTCCCTCTCAGCTCTAGTCTATGTTCTAGAGTCCTTTCTAGTTTTGACATCCCCTGTTCTAAGTCCCCTCACATCCCTGACATCCCCTGTTCTAAGCCCCCTCCCACCCCTGACATCCTCTGTTCTAAGGCCCCTTCCACTCCTGACATCCTCTGTTCTAAGCTCCCTCCCACCCCTGACATCCCCTGTTCTAAGGCCTTTCCCAGCCCAGCTTTGATATCCCTGTTCTAAGGCCTTTCTCCACTCTGACATTTTGTTCTGTGGTAATCAAGCCTTAGCAAGACCTTCAGAGCTGTTTTTGTCTCTGCTTGCCCTGTTCTGAGGGCCAGAGGCTGGCAAGTTCCCTCTCTGAGAAGAGCAACAAAGCCGGGGTGTTCTAGCTTCAGGATCGACAGACACGATGGGGATTCTCTCCTCGGTCCTTCCAAGCCCATCTGTCACAAATTCCCTGACCCGTTCTCACCGGCCCACCGTGGTACTATGGGACGAGCCTGAGTTTCCTCCTCTGTGTAATGAGGGCCTCCTCAGTCGCTCCCCTCCCTGCTTGCTGGACAGTTCTCCCGTAGAAGTCACCCATCCCACGCCCTCTGACCCAAGAGCTACCTCATTCTGCAGCCTCGCCTCCGTTGTTCTCCCTCCATAAATATTCCAACCTTGGAAGATAATGATTAGGGGGTATCCCCTCCTCAGCCCACTCCCTGTCTCTGCCAGGCCCCATCAGAAAGCTTCTATATTCAGACAGCTCCCAACTTCTTCCTTTTCATTTTCAGCCTCGTACAAGATGTGTGTCAGGCTCCTGGGGCATCAGACTTACCCTCCCCTCTCACCCAGCACCCTCTCTTCCTCCTCCCCCCCTAAATAACCCCCACAATTGGGGCCCAGACAAAGCAACTGCCAAGAAGGAGGGTCTCTCCCTCCCTTTGGTAGAGGGTGGAGGTGGGAGAGCCGGGGAGATACTGTCAACTCAGCTCCTCTCAGGGGAGCGGCATCTTTTTGTCGATCGTGTCATATCTGGTGCTGGTGTCAGCGCATTATGGGGCTTGATGGTACCTAATACGCCGTGACAGGGTGTAACATCCCCAAATGCAACATGGAACGAGATCAAATGGGCCGGGGGTCCCCAGAGAGCCATGATCAAATCGGAGTTATGGAAATGGAGGAGGGAAAATGCAAACTTCTCCACACCTTCCCCCGCCCCCATCCCAGGAAGCCTCCTATTCTGGGGACCAAACACTCAACTCATATTTTTTTCAACAGGCGACAGAAAATGGGAATTATTGAAAGGAAGAGTTTCTCTCTGGAATTCTGGGAGCTCTCTCCATTTAAAATGCTCTTCATCCACCCACCTTCCTCATCTTAGCTGAGAGCTAACCAAGGGGCACCTGTTCTCAGCCTCCCCGCCTCCATCCACAGCACGGTCTACTGGAAAGAACCTGGACATGAAATCAGAGGAAGACCTTTGAGGATCAGCTTCTGTCATTGGTTATCTGGCAGACCTCACTTCTGCTCTCTGGGACGCAGTATTCTTCTCTGGAAATTAAATCAACTGTCCGGTGTAATCTTAATGCCCCCTCCCAGCTCTAAAATGGCTCTTTCTTGTTGTTTAAGGTATGGTCCAACTTGAGCATTCTGTGTTCCAATAGTTTCCCCAGCTCTAAAGCTGTTTTTAGGGTCCCTCCCACCCCTGACATCCCCTATTCTAAGATCCACCCCCCCCCCGTTCTGACAGTTCTTGTTCTAAGACCCCTTCCAACTCTGACAGTTCCTATTCAAACACCCCCTCCCAGCTCTGACAATTCCTATTTTAAAACCCCCTCCCAGCTCTGACAGTTCTTTTCTAAGACCCCTCCCAGCTCTGACATCCCCTCTTCTAAGACCCTTCCCAGCTCTGACATCCCTTGTTCTAAGACCCCTCCCAGCTCTGATAATTCCTGTAAAGACCATTCTCAGTTCTTACATCGTCTGTCATGTTTCCTTTCAGAGTCTAGTGGATTTAGTTAATGTTTTATGTTATATATCATAAACATCATATATTATAAATATATTGCTCACTATATATATATATATTATATATGATATATACCACTATATATATAAATATATTGCTATCACTGTATAACCAACTCCCACTGTGATGGTCTATTTATTTCTCCTAAAGTCCCTTCCTCCTTTTCTAACATTTTCTAGTCCTCTGATTCAGGGAGAGCTCGAGCCTGACTATGAAGGAGATCATCCAACTCATCTAAAACTGAACCTTTGAGGGTTTTGCTTCCAAATTCTGTGTTAGATCAGGTCTTGAACCCGTCTCATTCCCCTGGAGTCCAGCATTCTAGTGAGTGTGTAACCAAAGAGTCCAAAATCGTTGTCCTACAGCTGACTACTTGTGTGATCTTGGTCACATGACTTTGGATCTTGGTTTCCTCTCCGTAAAATGAAGAAGACTTTAATGGATAGCCTTTGAGGTCCTTCTTTACCCTCTTTACATCGATGACTCTATAATTTTACCTCATATATGATTATCCTCATTTTATGTATGAGAAAACTGAAGCTCTGACTTGCCTGTGACTATACAACTGGTGACCAAGACAAGATTCAAACGTGGAACTCCTCTGAATAGAGTTGTCTTTCTACTTGCTCATATTATTTTGAAGGAAGAGAAAGGAAGGGAAGAGGAAGGAGATGACAAGGACTTGACATCCTCCCAGTATAACCTCCCATTTAACAGATGAGTAAACTGAGAATTAGAAAAGTTAAGATATCCAAAGTCACAAGGCAGAACTGACTCTAAAGGGCTCATCCCGTTGTGCCACACTGCCTAGTGTGTGTCTTTTGCAAGTAGTGGAAGATCAGATCAAAACTAAAATGAAAATCCAAAACAGTTCTCGCACCTCTCCTTTGGAGAACATCTGGGGTGGATCCACTTCCCCCTGAGTACCAGAAATCTAGAGGTTCCCTGGGGGGGGGGATGGATGGTTGTCATCTTTGTCATAATTGAGTGGGGAGAGGGCTTCTTGAAAGAAAAGGGACCAGAGCCTTGAATGAGGAGGTGAGAAGGAGGGAAGGAAAGGGCAACAGTGAGAGAAAAAGCATTGGAATGGAAGTGAATATGAAGGATGAGAGGCGGAGTGGGAAAACCAGAGGAAATGGTCTAGATTGGAAAGCAGGAGAGATAAGATTTCTGGGACAGGACAGAAGCAATGACCGAATTGCTGACGTGCGACCTCCATCAGCTCCCATGGGTTCAATGATCAACTCTATGGAGATGATTCCAAATCATCGCAGTGTCCCAATAGCCGTAGGGCAGCTTTAAGCTTTAGTAGCTAAGTGTTAATATCTTATGATTATGCCAAAACTTTTGCTACCCAAAAGCCCCAGGCTCTCTCCTGAGGGGCCATGCAGCTACAAATGACTTTTGGACATCTCCAAGCACTTGCCCCATGAGTATCTCAAACTCACCATGCCCAGAATGGAACCTAGTGTCCTTCTTCCGAACTTTCTTTTCACCGTCCAGGGCCCCATCATCCTCCTAGTCACTGAGGTTCCCACCCCAGTGACATTGCAGAATCCGATCTCTAAACATGTCCAGGGCATTGCTGAATCATGTCAGTTCTACCTTAACAACATCTTCTGGGTCCCCTTCTCTCCAATTTCATTTACCATCTAAGTTCAAGATATATATATATTATATGTATGTATTATATGCATATGTATTATATGTATTATGTGTATATGTGTGTATATATGTATTATGTGATTAAATGTGTGTATATGTATGTATATATGTATATATATGTATGTGTATATGTGTATTTGCATATATATATATACAGATATGTATTATGTGTATATGTGTGTATATGTGTATGTGTATATATGTATTATATGTGTATATATACAGATATGTATATGTATTATGTGTATGTGTATATGTATTGTATGTGTATATATACAGACATGTAATATGTATATGTACATACGTATTGTGTGTGTATGTCTACATATTGTACATATGTATATATACAGGTATGTATTATGTATATTTATATATACATGTATGTGTGTGTATATATGTGTGTATACATATGTATATATACGTGTGTATGTGTATCTGTCTGTGTGTATACACATATATATATTTTTTTCCTCAAAGCTGGGTTTCCCTTGCCCAGGCAGGAAGGGCAGGAGCTACTCACCAGTCTGATCTCACTCTCATCAACTTTGACCCTCTCCAAGTCTGACCTGAACCAGTTTCTTCCTCTTTGGAAAACCGGGTGCCCTTCCCTTTCCAGAGAACTCACTACCTTAATGCTGACCTTCAGGGAGACACCTGATCAGCCAGCACACCCATGGCAACTTTTCAGATCCCCTGAGCTCTGGAGATCTGACTTCTGCTTCTCCAGCTGCTAGCTTAGCCTTCTAATTCACTCCACCTGCTTCTTCTTGGCTCCTATGCATTCAAGTACTAAAGAAATTTTGCTGGAGTGCAGATCTGACCACTGGACTCATTCTAAATTCAATGGCTCCCTATTACCTCCAGGATCAAATATAAATTTCTTGATTGGATACTGAAAATCCTTCACCATCAGGCTCCCTCCAACTTCCCAATCTACTTACACTTAATTATCCCTCCCCATTACTCTACCATATAGCAGTTTTGGGCTTTTTGCAATTCCTTGAACACAACCCTCACCTCCCATCTCCATACCTTTGTATCAAAAGTCTTTCATTCTCCTTTGCCTCTGCCTTAATTTTACTCCCTTCCATCAGTTTGTCAAATCTGTAGGAGATCCTTACTCCACCTACACACATACACACACACACACACACACACACACACACACACACACACACACTCACTCCCACCTGCTAATATAGATCTACTGATTCTTATGGCTAGCATGGACCTCGTTATTTACATGTCTTCCAAGGATAATACATGATTCTTGTGGAAAGGGGCTATTTTTGCCTTTCTTTAAATCCCCAAGTGGTATTATTTTTGTTGTTATTCAGTCATTTTTTTTTCTTGGC
This sequence comes from Antechinus flavipes, assembly GCF_016432865.1. Classification (NCBI taxonomy): domain Eukaryota; kingdom Metazoa; phylum Chordata; class Mammalia; order Dasyuromorphia; family Dasyuridae; genus Antechinus; species Antechinus flavipes. The sequence continues at coordinate 711,281,372 of NC_067398.1, read as the reverse complement.
AGAGATACTGAAGTAGTTTGCCATTTCCTTCTCTAGCTCATTTTACAGATAAGGAAAATGAGGCAAATAGAGTTAAGTGACTTGCCCAGGATCACACAGCTAATAAGTGTCTGGAGTCAGATTTGACCTCAAAGAGATAAATCTTGACTTAATAGTGCTCTATCTACTGTGCAACCCAATAAACATTTAATAAATGTTTGTTGACAATGGCAGAGCTGAAAGGACCCTTAAAATGTCAAATGTCAGAGCTAGGGATGGGGGTGTCAATACAGAGAAAGTTACAGTTTATAATGGAAATACTTGACCATTTTTGTGTTCTGGTAAACTAGTGGAGCCCACGGAATAATGTTTCTTTTTAAATGCATAAAAATACTAAAGATTTTAAAGCAAACCAATTATATTAAAATAAAATTGTTAAAATATTTTTTCAAAGAAGTCCATAAAGCACAGATTAAGAAGCTTACCTAAAGCGATCTTTAGGACATAAAATGTTCAAGATGGAGGGGACTTTTTTGTTTTTTTAAAGCTTTTTATTTGCAAAACCTATGCATGGATCATTTTTCAATGTTGACCCTTGCATAGCCTTGTGTTTCAGATTTTCTCCTCCTTCCCCCCACCCCCTCCCCTAGATGGCAAGCAAGCCAATATATGTTATACACATTAAAATTATGTTAAATCTAATATGCATGAACATATTTATGAATGTTTACATCATATATTACATTATACATTATATATATATATGGGGGGACATTTGAAAAGAATATATATATAGAGAGAGAGAATAGATAGATAGATAGATAGATAGATAGATGGATAGATGGAGGGGACATTTGAATAGAATACATAGAGAATAGATAGATGATAGATAGGTAGATAGATAGATAGATAGATAGATAGATAGATAGATAGATAGATAGATAGAGGGGACATTTGAATAGAATATATATATATAGAGAGAGAGAATAGATAGATAGATAGATAGATAGATAGATAGATAGATAGATAGATAGATGGAGGGGACATTTGAATAGAATATATATATAGAGAGAGAGATAATATGTGTGTGTGTGTGTGTGTGTGTGTGTGTGGAGAGAGAGAGAGAGAGAGAGAGAGAGAGAGGACATTTGAATAGAAAATATGAGAATGAGAAATTATAGAGGGAAACTGTCTCTACTTCTTGTCCCTAGAATTAAAAATAACATGGGAAGAAATCACCAATAAACTCCTGACAGGGATCCCCAAAATGAAAACTCTGAGGAATATTATAGCCAAAATCCAAACTCCCAGATCAAAGACTTCAAGTCATCAGAAAGAAACAAAGAGCCTTCGAGAGGCCCTAGGATTTCATTGGTGTAGGGAGCTTTTATTATGGAAATTTCCATTACCAATACAAAGAAGCACTTTTCTAAATGTGTAGTCTTAAAAAGTTAGCTAGGGCACTGAAACATCAACGACAGGTCCTGGTTTTCACATCCAGGATGTGTCTGGCTTTGCTGATATAGCTCTCTAACCATGATGCACACTGTCCCTCCAGGAGGAACCTTACAACACAGAACGTCAGACCTGGGAGGGACCTTAGAACATAGAATGTCACATCTGGGAGGGACCTTAGAACATAGAATATCAGACCTGAGAGAAACCTCAGAACATAGATTGTCAGACCTGGGAGGAACCTTAGAACACAGAATGTCAGACTTAGGAGAGACTTTAGAACATAGAAGATCAGTCTCTGGAGGGACCTTAGAACATAAATTGTCAGACCTGGGAGGGCCCTTTGAATCTTAGAATAACAGCCCTGAAAAGGGCAACGGAGGCCCAAATCCAGAGCTCAGATTGGGGGCGGGCCAGTGGGGAGAGGGAGAGGAAGGGAGAAACATTTACAGGGGATGAATTCCGCTGTTGTCAGCAGCCCAGAGAGACTGCATGGGCAGAAGGAAAGGCTGGAGAGAGAAAATAAACAGCGCGGAGGAGGCAAGCAGAGCAAGCTAATTTCGAAAGGCAAGGTGCCGCAGGGCTGAGGCTGCGTGGGCCGAGGTGCTGCCAGGGATGGGAAGCTGGAGGAACACCAGCAGATTAATCATCACCAGCTCCCGGACCACTGGTTTTCCCAGGGAGGGATATAGCCCCAGGGATCCCTGAAGTCCCCAGGGAGGCTATTAACTCTCCCACATGGGGGTTCAGAGCCACGAGGGGAGCCGGTGTCTCTGATGGAGATTTGGGGGCCATTACAACATTATTTGGTGTGCACGGAGAATCACTATCCTTTTAGCCTATGTACGCATACAGAAATGGCCCTACTCGTCGGCAAGTTGGGAGGAAATCTCTGGCTTGGATTTATATTGGGTATTAAAAAGCCTTTGTCTCCAAATAGCATCTTTCGCCCACCCCCAGCGTACTGACGTGGACCTCGGAGTACCATAGAGTGTCAGCCCTGGAAGAGATACTCAGATCTAAAAAGGGAAGAGCTAGCAGGGCCCTTCAAGGTCATTTAGTCCAAGGGTATCATTTCACAAAGAAGGAAATGGAGCATCCCAGATGTTAACCACCCGAGGTCTGTCAGAGGCGAGATTTGAGAGCAGATCCTCTGATTCCAAACCTGAATGTTCTGACCTATGTTTTAATCCTCCCACAATCCAACTGTCTTGACCTTGCTCTCCCTTCCACACACCATTCCGATTCCCAACAGTAACTGTCCCCATAACTCCGGGAGGCTTTCCTTCCCCGTCTCTGGCTTCCAGCCTCATTGGCTTTCTTCCCAATTCAAGTCAAACCCCATTACTTTCCCCTGACATTGCTTTCCATCTGTCTACTCTCTCTAAGTGGTACATAGATGTAGTTTTGGACATAGAGTCTCTTCTATTAGACTGGAAGCTCCCTGAGAGCAAGAATTGCTTTTTTTTGCCTTTCCCAAGAACTCAAAACAGGAGCTAGTATATAATAAGTGCTTAATAAGTGTTTGAAGACTGACTGTATCTTTCCACTCTAATTTCCTCTGGGTCCTCATTTGCTGGCCAGTGACAAGAACAGGTGGTTAAGCTCCTTTGTATGGGTAGTATCCTAGCTCTGGGATCCTGTAGCATTGAGTGGCTGACCTTGCCCTGAGGGTCATTTCATAAATCCTCAGCTTGACATAAAAAGGCTCTCCTGAATTACTCCCCACCTTCCCTCCCATTTCCTGTGATGAACACTCTTTCTGTCTCTCTGGGATATTTTCTATTATACTTACTCATCCTTCAAGGCTGACCTCAAGTATTCTTTCCTTCAGGAAATCTGAGATTTCTTCACACACCCCTATAATTGGAAGTGATCTCTCCTTCCCCTGACCTCACCGAGTCTTTACTTAGGACCTCAATTATGGCAGCTGTCATCGCTTTGTACCCTTTGCAGCCTTTGGGATTGTCAGGCTGTGTAAACAACTGTAATTTCTTGCCTTTCTCAATAGAATCCCAAATCCTCTTCCTGGTACAAACTTTCTTCTCTCAACTCTCAATCTGACCTCCAACCTTCATTCTCATAGCAAATGACCCCACCTCCTCCTCACCTGAGAAAATTATAGCCAATTGCCATATGGCTCTTTGTGTTCTATATTCCATATCTTAAACCTTGTCTACACCTTCACCAATCTTTCCTTCATCTTCAAGATGAGGTGGATTTTCCAGATTAATTTGTATCTTCAATTCTATCGCCCTCTAGTCTTCCAGAAGCTTGCCTATGCAATCACTCCTCTTCATTTCCCTATCTTCAGTCTCTAATTATTGGTCATATTTCCACTGCCTGAAACATGCTTGAGTTCTCCCCCATTAATTAAAAAAACTACACTCAACCCTGTCAATCCCTCAGACTTTTGTTTTGTACACATTGGCTAGTGACTTCCAAATTTGGTGGTACAATGGAGAGAATTCTGGTCTAGGAGTCAGTTCAAATACTTAGTTCCTTCAGAATCCTCACTAGATGGGTGGCTCTGGACAAGTCTCAGCCTTAGTTTTCCTCATCTGTACAATGTAAATAATAATAGCCCCTGCCTCAAAGTATTGTGAAGATCAAATAAGTTAACATGTATAGTGTTTGCACATCTTAAAATGAGATGATGTAAATACCAGCTTTTAAAAAAATATATTTTCCTATCAATTGCCTCTACTTTATCACTCAATCACATTTCAACCCTTACAATTTGCTTTCTGACTTCAGTGTCTTTCAAAATCCTCATCTCAATGATTACTAACTTTTCTTCTCCAGGCTCCATTCTTGACTCTCTGAATTTTTTCTACCATGACACAAAAACCTCTTAGCTTAGACATTCACTTCATCCACTGTAAGTAACCTCCATTCATGTTGATTAAGTAATATAGGATTTGGGCAGCAAGGTGGTGTGGTGAACAAAGTGCTGGCCCTAGAGTCCTGAGTTCAAATCTGACCTCACACATTCCCAAGCTAATTAAATCAGCTCACCATGTTTGCCTCAGTTTCTCTTCTGTCAGATGAGCTGGAGAAGGAAATGGCAGCCAGTATCTTTGCCAAGAAAACCCCAATTGGGATGGCAAAGATTCAGACATGTCTGAACAAAACAATTTGCAAATCGCTCATCATATAGGAAATGGCACTTCATTGATGTTTGTTGTTTCCCTTCTTTATTCCTTACCGTCCCTGACTCTGATTGGCTAGTTCCCACCAGAACTCCATTTTATAGAAAAGACCCAGGTCAATCATGTCTTCATTCTGCTTCAGGCTCCATTCCCGACTCTTTGGACTTTCCTACAATGCCTTCATGTGGATACTCTTCGCTACCCATCTCCCTTTTCAATTTTCGTTTATGCATTGTCTTCCTCCATAAAAATGTAAGTTCCTTTACTCTAAGGATTGTTTTTAATGTTTATATCATTTATATATCCAGAATCCAGAACCATTGTACATTATGAGTATGCTATTGTTTTTGTTTATCCTTCCTTCTAGGGGAAGATCGATAACATCATGAGGTGATATCTTGACTCCAGAGTGAACTGAATTTAAGTGAATTTAATCTCTCTTCCAGAGTCATCAATGTCCAGCAGCAAGACAAAACCCTCCACTCAATAGTGATAATCTAGAATACAATGGCACCTTTTGATGTCTGACCAAGTCTAAGCAATCTACAATGTCTTGGCCATTGGAAGAAATTATTATCATCTTCTCCTTCCTCCAGGGAAAATCTTCACAAGGTGGGAGTAGACATGTCCCTAACTCACCAATAGGTTTGAGGCCTGTCAGTTCCACTCACCCTGATTTAGCCCATCTACTGAGATGGTTTTGCCAGGGTAGTTGGACATGCTACAGCTTCTTGGAGCCACAGGAGAGAGTGAAGTACCAGGTAGACATCCCTGAAAAGAGCACAGCAGCCCTCATCCCTAAGGTGCTAACCACCTCCACTACCTCATATCCTCCTTGTAAGAGTATAATAATGCTTACTGATTGGTTTGCTAAGGATTTCTTAAAGAACAGATCAGATGATCTTTTCCTCCTTATTCTCTCTGTAGCATTTGACACTGACAATCATCAGTCAGTTAGATGAGTCCACAAGTATTTATTAAGTATTTGCTATGAACCAGGAACTATGCTAAGTTCTGGGAATACAAAGAAAGGACAAAAGAATTAGTCCCTGCCTTCAAGGAGCTCCCATTCCAATGAGGGATATAACAGTAAATAACCAGGTACCTACACAATTCGTATTGATTAGATAGAGGTCAGTCTCAGAGCAAAGATGCTAACAACAGGGGGAAAGAAGTCCTGCAGAAGGTGCCTTTTGAGCTGATCCAGGTCAAGTCAACTAGAATTTGTTAAGTGCCTACTGTGTGCTGCTCTCTGTACTAAGCCCCAGGAGATTAAAAAGTTAGACAAAATTAGTACTTGCTCTTGAGCTGATCCAGGTCAAGTCAACTAAAATTTGTTAAGTGCCTACTGTGTGCTACTCTCTGTACTAAGTCCCAGGAGATTAAAAAGTTAGACAAAATTAGTACTTGCTCTTGAGCTGATCCAGGTCAAATCAACTAGAATTTGTTGTGCCTACTGCGTGCTACTCTCTGTACTAAGCCCCAGGAGATTAAAAAGTAAGGCAAAATTAGTACTTGCTCTTAAAAAGCTCACAGTCTAAAGAGTTCTGAAAGAAGCTTCAAAAACTACTAAGTAGTAGCCAGCATGGAACACAGCCAGTGCAGTCACAGAGCTGAGAGATGGAGTATCATATCGAAGGAATAAGACATAGGCCTTCCTCTTTGGCTGGATACTCTTTCCTCCTTTGACTTCCATCTCTCTCATAAGTCTCTTACCTAACTGACCGTTTTTTCTGGATCATCATTCATGACTCCTACTTGTCAAACATGGGTGCCTCTCCAAGCTCGATTCTGAGCTCTCTCCTCATATCTCTCTACATGTGTTCACTTGGTGACCTCATTTGCTTCCATAGGCTTAAATTCTTATCCCTCCTCTACCAATCCCACTTCTTCTAGAGGACCTTTCCCAGTTCCTCCAGAGACTAGTATCTTCTCCTCTCGAATTCTCTTCTATCTAGGATATATGTATCTTAGATTCACTTAGTTATCCCTATGTTGTCTTCTCCATCTGAAAGCGAGAATGAAGAGTATTTTTGTCTTTCTTTTTTATCCTCAATGCTAAACAGAGATCCTGGCACATAGTAGGTGTTTAATAAATGCTTCTTGACTGACTCCTACATCTCTGTATTCAGCACTCATCACTTACTTGAATTCTAGTTCCGATTTCTAAGTTTCCATATGAACAATCCATTTGGTACCTCAAACCGCAGGAGTGGGTAATAGCAGTTTGAGAGCTGACTGGCAACCTGGGATTTAGAGTTCAAAGGGGTACGCATTTCTTTCTCAGAACTGAAATAGAATGCCTGTCCCTTGAACTACAAATCCCAGGTTGCCAGTCAGTTCTCAAACACTTATTACAAATAAATGAATGAATGAATGGTGACTAGACTCAATGAGTGCATGAATGAAAGATGGCGCAGCTGAATGAATGCATGAGCAAATAATGATTAGGATGAATGAATTAATGATCAGTAGGTTGAACGAATGCATGTACATATGATAACTAGGATGAATTAATTAGTTAACTAATTAATGGATGTCCAAGAAGAGCAGCTTCAAAAAAGAACCTGAGAGAACCAAGGAAAGACCAAACTTAGGAGCTCTGCCCTCAACCACCACCATTCTATCTCTTTCCCTGCCTGGGTTCTGATGCCAGGAATAGACTTATCCAAGATGGGCCAGATGGTGCCTCTGATTTCATTTAGACTTGATCAGCTAAAAGAGCCTAGAGGATTAACAACTGTAATTTGTACTTGTGCCCATGTGTGGCAGTGCATGCACAGCATGGGACCATGTGAATCAGTGGCTGTGCATGTGCATATACTTAATTAGAGATTTTTCCCTGAGTCCTGGTTTTCTCATAGATTGGACCATCCCTTGCTTGCAAAAGTCATACAGCAGAGTGAGCCTGGCATAGTGAAAAAGGCCCTCGATTTGTAAAGTGACCTTGAACAAATGACTTCCCCTTCCCAAGTCTCAGTTTCTTTATCTGTAAAATAGGAGGTCCCTTCCATCTAGAATTCATACAGATGCAAGTATATGGGGTGGGATTGTGCCAGGGCTGGGCTTGAACTTGATGACATTTTAAATGTTTACTAAAGAAATTATCAAAGGCTACAAATCAGGACTTGATTTATTGTTTTCAATGTTTAACTTGATTGATTGTTTAAAATTAAGAAAGTAGGGAGAAAAATGTTAATAATAAAGACTAAGTTTTTAAATGTACCTTGCTTTTTTGAAGAGTCGGTTGTTAAACATTTATCAACACACCTGCAGCTGCAGTTGTCCATTCCTGCGTCCTGAAGTATCACCGTCCCTGCAACCCAAACCCAAGAGGAACACACACACACACACACACACACACACACACACACACACACACCCCTCTTCAAATAGCTTTTAATTTGGTGCTTGGGACAAATGGACCAAAGCTTGGCCTCTGATGTGATAGTGAGAAATGATAGTCTCTGATTTCCTGGAATGAAGCTGCTGAAGAAGAGGGAGAGAGGAACTCTACCATGGAATGGAGAGGGAGTGAACAAGGACAGACAGGGGAAGACTTCATCTCATTCTATTAGAGAGTAAAATAGGATCCTTAGGTTACCCTACAGATTCAGCACCTGGGACAACTCCCAGTTTGTCCAATCCTAGTTAGGACTCTACCCACCATCAGTCAAGCCCCATTTCCACAGCTTCCTAGTGCTCATTTGATAGAATGGAAATACCATGGGCTGAGATGCACTGGAACTGGATTCTAGCCCAAGCTTTATCATCAGTTCATTGTGTAACCTTGAGCCGGCTCCTTCCTCTTCTGAAGCTTCAGTTTTCTCCTCTGTAATTCTAAGCTGGCCAGACCATGATTAGACTGTGACTAGACCATTTTTGAGGTCCTTTCCAATAAATACATTCTATAGCTTTCCCAAAGTTACAGAGAGAATCCATGGAAGATATGAAACTAGACATCAGTGTCCCAATCAAATCTCTCTGCACCCCCTACCTGTAACCACACAATCACACATACAATATGTTGGACAATGAACATTTATCCCATACTTATTTCATACCGAGAACTTGTCAGAGCTACAAGAAATTTTAAAAATCATCTAGTTTGCTTTACAGTTTGGGAAACTGAGACATAGAGGGAAAAAAGGATCTTTGTCTAATATTATGCAGCAATTAAGTAGCAGAGGCAAAATTTGAACAGAGCTCCAAAACAATGAGTCTGGGACCATTTATTAACCACTTACACTGTGGCCAGCATTTTGCTAAGCCCTGGAAATAGAAAGATAGAAATTATACAATCTCTGCCCTTAAGTGGCTTCCTTTCTATCAGGGAGTTTAGACAACACTGCACATAAAAACACATCAGTGAATACACACTTGTGTGTATAAACATACCCTTATGCACAAACATGCTCAAATGCACTCTGTCTTTTGCTGCATTAGCTCTGACTATAAATGCAATTTCTCCCCCCCTACCACCCTGCCCTTCATAGGTTAACCTGGATCAATCCTTATTGATTTCTCTACTGCAGAGGAAAGGGAAAGGAGGGGTTGGTGGAGATGAGCCTAGCCGGGGGGAGGGAGCCAGGGTCAGGCTAAAGTAGGGTTTCTTTACCTTTCTCATATTGTAGACCCCTCTGGAAACCTGGTAAAGCCTCTGAACCTCTTCTGTTTAATTGAAGAAAATGCTATACATTTCTATTAGATTTTAGTGAAGATAAAAGTGCATGTTTTCTCATCCAAGTGCAGAGATCTCTCTGTGGTTACCTCAAAAATATGTGAGCCTGTTTTTGAGAAGCCCTGGACTACAAGACACCTGTTCTGCCTGAGTTTGAGAAGAGTTGACATATCCAGAATAAAATTCAGTTCTTTCCAGAAGCTGTTGAATTCTCTGACCCTCCTTTCCGAAGGCTGAACATCTTTTCTTCCCCAAATAGGACTTTTCTCCCTCCCAAGGCTACTCTTCTTCCTTTTCTTTGTCATGTTATAATGATGAGGTCTTTCCCTGAATCTCTTTCCTTCCTAGAATTAAATTTATTTCTTCCCCCATTTTGGATTTTCCAAATCTGGTCTCCTTTTCATCTCTAAGCCTTGTGGCTCCTTTGTCCCAGAACTAGACCTTACTACTCTTCCTATATTGAGCTTCTCTCCACAAATTGGACAACTTTTTTTTTTGTTAAGACTGGGATTCCCCTCTCCTTGTCTAAATTTAAGCTCATATAGAGCATGGTTTGGACGTACTGGCCCATCGAGGAACAAACATTGCCATTCAATCGATCAAGCAGTTAAGTCAACAATTCAATAAACTATTATTAAGAACTAACTACATGTTAAAATGGGACCACAAAGAAAACAAAACAAAACAAAACAAGTACCTGCCCTCAAGGATCTTACATTCAAAAAGAGAAGACGATTTATACAAAACGAAATCCATATAAAACATACTGAGTAGTTAAATGGCAACTTTTAGAAGAGGAGACATCTCATGTAGGTGGCTCTCTTTCCAGTACCCCACAGGAGACTGGGCAATAGTAATAGTCGCCCCAGAGTGTGCCCACTTACTGGTCCATGCTCTACACAAGTATGTTCCCAAATTTAGGTCTTCCATCTCAAATTAGGATTCTCTTCCTTTCCATGGTTGGGTCTCTTTTCCTTCTAACTTTCATCTCCCCTCAGATCTCCAGCCTCCATTTTTTCAAGAACTAAACTCCTTTTCCCCTAAAGTGGAACCTTTCCATTAATTGATGAATCAACAAGTATTAATTTTAAAAACCCAGTAATAAAGCAATTCTAATACTTATCATCCATAGAGAACTTTAAGGTACATAAGGATCTAATTTGATCCTCACAGCAACCCCAGAAATTAGATGCTACAATTATCCCCATCTTAAAGATGAGGAAACTGAAGTTAATGAAGGTTAAGTCCAGAGTCACATGTCTAGGACATATTGTGGGTACACAATGAATTAAGAATCCTAACTCACAGAGTTTACAATAGAGGGAGAGAAAACAAGAATATGTAGAATATAAAATGAGGAGGTACAAATATACACAAAGTTGTTAATTGTAAGGTAATGTGTAGAAAGGAAGGAGGAACTGGGGATTGGAGTGGGGATCAGGAAAGGTAAAAGCTCAGACTACCCCTCTCTCTTTCCTAGGAAAAACTGGGAGTTCTGGGCTTACCTTATTCCTCCAGGGCCCTTCCAGGTGCTGCCATTATTCACAGCTGCAAATATTTTAAAGCTTAAGGTGACTGACTCTGACCTATTGATTTCTTCATTTAATAAGTTGGAATGGCTTTATCTTGCCAATTAGCTGAGTAAATAAACTTTACAGGGGAACCAATGCGGAGCCTTGGGAAGGTTTAGAAACGCAAGTAAAGCAAGTTCACATGGCCCCCATCTCCTCTACCCACAACTCCCCCCTCCTCTAAACCACTCCAAATCAATGGACAAATTGAAATTCCAAAAGGCAGAGGCCTATCTTTGATGGGGCTCTTGGGCTGTGACAACAACTCAGGCCACAGAGAACTGTCCTGAATTGTACCAAAAGCTGGGCGTCAGAGGATCCGGACTCTAGTCCCAGCTCCGTCCCTGACAGACTGTGATTCATAGTCAGTTTAGCCATGAATAAGTCACTTTCCTCCTCTAGGATGGAATCTTTTCTCCTATCAAATGGGCATCACAAGAGACTAGACTTAGATCTAAAAGGGACCTCTGAAGACATTTAGTCCATTTATAGATGAGGGAGCTGAGGTACAAATATTGCCCAGAGTCACACAGCTCATAAGAATCTGAGGCAGGATTTGAAATCAAGATCTCATCAGCTCATAAGTCAAGGGCTAGAGGGGTCTCAAGGGCCATCTAGTCCAATGATCTCACTTAACAGAGTATGAATTTGAGAGTCTCTACAAATGAAGGTCAAATGTTCATGCACATAGTATAAATGCCAGATGACAAGAGATGAATGGGGTGTTTAGGGAGGACTAGCATCTCTAGAGGGAGGGCTTCTGAGTCCTTTTCGGGGATGTTCATCCACCTTTCATGTCCACTTCTCACTCAGCCCTCACCTGTGCCCTCAAGAAGCTGTAACAGACCCCATAGCCCCACGCTGATAAAAATCTTGGCAAAAGGGCTAAACCAGATTGAGGGGAACCAAAGCCCTCAAACCCATCAGTGAGCTAGGGTTGTCTACCCAAGCAATGTAAAGACTTTCCCCAATAGAATGGGTAGTTAAGAATAATTTATTTAGCCATGAAGGTGACTGAAGCAGGTGCTGTGGAGCAATTAGAGCTTGGTCAGATATTGAAGATACCAAGGTTATCCATGATTTGACTAGTCTTTGTCTCATCTTCCATGATTGGAAGAAAAACTGAGGTTGACACCTTTGTAGAGAACCCTGCTTCACTAAATCCATGAATCAGGACATTGCCCTTTGATGTCATAGGTCCTCTTAAAAACAAAGAACAAACAGCAGCAACAGCTATGTGACCCTGGGTAAGTCCCTTAAACTCCATGCACCTCACTTAAACTCAGTTTCTTCATTTGAAAAATGGGGATAACAACAGCATTTACCTCCCAGAGTTGTTGCATTATATATATATATAGTTTGCGTGCCATCCTTCACTTAAATCCAATTCCTTGCACATCACAGCAACACCTCCCTGATGTATTGTATGAGGCACACAAGGTTAAGTGACTTTTCACCCAGGTAGGAAGTGTCTAAGGCTGGATTTGAACTCATGAAGGTGAATCCTCCTGATTCTAAGCTGAGTACTCCAAATACTGAGCCACCTAGCTGCCATATTATTCATTGCTTGTTTTTACTGGAGTTGTAAATTCATCTGTGAAAGGTACCTTGGAGACAGACTGCATCCTATTCAGCAATTCAGTATTCTTCCAGAACAAAGAATAAATGACAATAGCAACTGCCTTCCTACAGTAACTTAAGCAAGGTTTAAGAAAGAAACCATATTTTATGAGTAAAGAGGATCCAGGAAAGCTTCTCAGAGAAGATGGTAGCTGAGATAAAGCTTAAATTATGACTAGGATTCCAGTAGGTGGAGATGGCAAAGAAGAATAAAGAAAGGGAAAATATTCTAGAATCAGTAAATGGTTCAGAGGCTGGAAAGCCTGGGAAATCTTTACTCTCTTTCCCCTATCCAAAGCCTATTACATGGAGACAGAAGGCACTGATCCCTTTCTGGCTATAAGAAAGGAGGACTTTGACCTTTCTCTATGGTCTCCAAGCCTTCCCTACAGTGTGGAACGCTACCAACCCATCCAGATCTGCCCATTATTCTCCTTTCTCAAGACTCTAGAGCTTCCCTTCTGCCAAGGGAAAGCGACAGCTGGGAAATGATAGGAGCTGAGGAAATTTTAGTGAATTTTGAAAACCTACTCAAACAGTACCTGACCTTTTGTGAGGTCATTTCCCTTGCCTTCACGGCCCACTGCTTGCTGTTCACTTTCCAGGCTTGCTACCAAGAGGGGAACCTTGTTAAGACACTTGGCTCAATCTTAGTGGCAAGTGCGGTGTTTAAATATGATCTCTTCCCCCTTTGTGGTTCCCTAAAGGCCCCCAACCCAACCAAGTCCATTCCTCTTGTGTGTTGGGTTTAAAGGCTAGGTCTCTGGAGAGTGGTAAGGACTCAGTCTATGTTGGAGCAGACTGGAGAAGAGGATGTGTGGGGTGAGGGGAGGGAGAGGGAGAGAGAGAATATGAGATTCATTCTCAAAGCTAACCTTGGTTGACTTTCTAATGTTCCCAAGGGCTTGGGGGGAAAGGTTGTAAATTAAGTTTATTTCAAGCACTGGTCATTGAGAAATGACATGGAGTGGCAAGAAAACTGGATCTGGAATTGTTGAACCTTTATAACACGGGTAACTGGTAGGACTTCAGGCAAGTGACTTGACCTCTCCAGGCCTCAATCTCCTCATCTGTAAAATGAAGTTACCTACCTCACAGGGTTGAATTAGCTAATATACATAAACCCTAGAGGGAATATTATGAGTGTTAGTTTTATCATCACTGTCACACTCTATCCTCACAAAGCTTCTGCGAGGTGGATGGTCAAAGTCTACTTATTTGCTTATTTTTGTTGCTATTGCTCAATCATTTCAGTCACATCCAACTCCACGTGACCCTTCTTGCATGGAGAGGTTTGCAGTTTCCTTCTCCAGCTCATTTTATAGATGAGAAAACAGAGGCACACAAGGTTAAGTAATTTTTCACCCAGGTAGGAAGTGTCTAAGGCTGGATTTGAACTCATGAAGATGAATCCTCCTGATTCTAAGCTGATACTCCAAACACTGAGCCATCTAGCTGCCATATTATTCATTGCTTGTTTTTACCAGAGTTGTAAATTCATCTGTGAAAGGTACTTTGGAGACAGATTGCATCCTGTTCAGTAATAGGAAGGAAAGAAAGGAAGGCAGGCAAAAAGGAAGGAAGGAAGGAGATAGAGTGAAGGAAGGAAGGGAGGGAGGGAGGGAAGCATGAGAGAGAGGGAGGGAAGAATGGAAGGAGGGAAAGATGGAGGGAGGGAGGGAAGGAGGGAAGAAGGAAAGAAGGAAGAAAGGAAGAAAAGAAGGAAGAAAGGAAGAGAGGGAGGGAGGAAAGAAGGAAGGAAGGAAAGGAGGGAAGTAGGAAGGGAGGAATGAAGGGAGGGAGGGAGGCTTAGTGATTATCCATCTCACTGGAAGAAATAGGAGTTAGTGGCTCTCATCTCATCTGAGTGGTCTGAGCAGTCAAGCAACTCAGATGGGGCCTGAGTGAACTGGAGCAAAGGAAAAGGAATTCATAGTCTCAAAGAGTCACTTGGGGCACTGAAAAGGAAAATGCCCTCCAAGATCATGCATCCTGTATGTGTCAGAGGCAGGACTTGGATACGGGTCTTCCGAACCCCTTGAACATCTCCCTAGCTGTGCCCCTCCCCCTATGGCTGCCTGTCTCTTTTACACTAATTGGCCCGGTAGTAAGTATGAAAACTAGAGCAAATGTCCAGCTCTTTTGAACCCAATTTCACATTTCCACATATCAGTTGATATATTGCAATGGGACACAGGGCCTGCCCTCACAGAGCCTCTTGGGCACCTCAAGTTAGAAGTACTACAGACATCTCAAACTCAACATGTCTCAAATCCTCCCTCTCCCAGATTTTCCTGTTACTTTCAATGCAACAGTATCTTCAGGCTTACAACGTAGACGTCATCCTTGACTTTTCACTCTCTCTCACTCCCCAGATCCAATATGGTGCCGAGGCCTGTCAATTTCACCTCTGCAGCATCTCATCAATTTCACCTCTGCAGCATCTCATCAATTTCACCTCTGCGGCACTTTTTGTCAATTTCATCTCTGCAGCAAATACTGAATATTCCCCCTCCTCTCCCCTGGCACTGCTCCCATGCTGCTTCAGACCCTCATCACCTCCCATCTGGACTACTGCAAAGGCTGTCGGGTTATCTGCCTGCCTCAAGACCCTCCCCCTCCGATCCATCCCCCACTCATCACTCAAAGCAATCTTTCTAACGCTCAAGTTTGATCACTCAGTAAACCCCAATGGCTCCCAGTCACCTCCAGGATCAAATACAAAACCCTCTTTGGCCAATACAAAACCTTGGCCCTTCCTACTTTTCTGATCATCTTCCATTTTGCTTCCCTGCTCCCATTCCTCACATATAACACTCCATTTCAAATGAACAAATGAGATGACGTTTGTAAAGCACTTAGTATAATGCCCGTCACACAGTAAGTACTGAACATTTTATTTCCCTTATCCCGCACTCCCTGCTGCATCCTGTCTTTTCACTGTCCTTTATTCCTAAAATGTTCCCTCTTCACTTCCATCTTCCTTCAAGAATCAGCTAAAACTGAACCTTCTGAAAGGAGTCTTTCATGGTTCTCTCTTAATATCATTATTGTCTCCAATTTACCCTATATACGCTCATTTTTAGAGGTAATTGGAAGTGAATGACTTGCCAGAGGCCACATAGCTACTGAAGCTAGATTTTTTTTTCTTTTTGGCTGAGGTAATTGTGGTCAAGTGACTTACCCAGGATCACACAGCTAGAAAGTGTTAAGTGTCTGAGATCATGATTGAACTGAGGTCCTCCTGATTTCAGGGCTGGTGCTCTATCCACTGCACCACCCAGCTGCCCCTGAGGCTAAATTTTTAATTCAAGTTCTCCTAACTCCAGGGTTGGTGAGCTATCTATCCACTATACCACCTAGCTGCCCCTCCCATAGATACTCAATGAAAGTATCTCTGACCTTCTTGTAGCTTTGCATATGCATTGATGTGGCTGCGTGTTGGTATTATACAACAATATGGATGTATGGGAGGGCCATGACACCTTCAAAGTAAAAAAAAAAAAAAAAAAAAAAAAGGGACCTGGGTACAAGAGGCTATGATCTACTTTTGGATAAAACCAGTTGTAAGGATGTTTGTTTCCTTACACAGAATTGAAACCTGAGTGTCTTCCCTACACTGACCCCATGATTTATTGTTTTTTCAGTTCCTACTCCGTTTCTTTATCTCCCGGTGCTCAGCTACAGTAAACATTAGTCCACCATAAAGAGTCACCGATCAGCCCTGGGCAGCCACCTGATTGTGTTCATGATGCTAGCTTTGGCCTGACCCTGGAAATTAGGAAACGGAAGCTACAACAGGTTGCCATTTTACTGAATACTTCTCATCCTCCTACTCCCTTTTTTCCTAACTTGGCTTTATCTTGGGTGGATCTCAGGATCATATTCAAGACTTACTGGAAGGCCCTGAGGCACCTGGACCCAGAGGGGACCTCAATGGAGAAGCAGATTGCTGAGAGCTGTAGCTTTCTTCTCTGTGGGGGCCCATAGTTTGAGATGCAAGTCGATGCCTGCCCATTCCGGGTGAGTAGGTGATAGTTCAAGTTGGAAGGGCCCTTAGAGGGCATTGAGTCCATATTTCACTAAGGAGAAAACAGAGACACATAGAGACAAAGTCATTTGCCCAGGGTCACATGGCTAGGAGTAGATGCTGGACTGGAATCCAGATTATCTTGATTTCAGATCCAATTAAACATCATGATTCTTATTTTTGTGCATGGAAAGAAGGAAGGAAGGAAGGAAGGAAGGAAGCAAGGAAGGAAGGAAGGAAGGAAGGAGGACGGAGGGAGGGAAAAGGGAGGGAGGGAAGGAGGGAAGAAAGGAGGGAGGGAGGAAGGGGAGGAGGATGGTGGATATGTTTTCGTGTATCTATATATAACAGTATTGTGTATGTATAGATAGATCTGTCTCTGTGTCTGAATCTGTGTTTTTATGCTTAAATTTCTGTGTTCATATAGGTTTTGTGCATGGGTTTGCAATCCATGTGCATCTGTATGTGAAAGCCTGTATATGGATATACATCTCTATCTGCATGTGTGTGTGTGTGTGTGTGTGTGTGTGTCTGCCCCTGCCTCTGTGTGCTCATGTGTCTCTGCCTGCAGGCTCTCTCTCTGGGCACAGCAGGCCCTCGGTTAAATGAGGGCTTTCCCATCTCAACTTGCCTGGGGGCCGTGCAGACCATGCAGACACTAATAAGGCCCCCATCCTCACTCCCCTCTCTGCGGGGGAGAGCAAAGAGACCCTCGTGCAGACCGCTGCCGGGCTCGGCTGAGGATACGATCGCACAATCGGAAGGCCTGGCACATCGGGACCTTGGGGGAGCCTCCCAGCAAGCTCGGCTCAGAGGCCCCAGATGGCCCCCAATAGATGGGAAGCAGCTGAGAGCCCAGGATATTTACGTGGTCACCCAGGCTGCCCCAGTCCAAGTCAACAAGAGGGACAGAGTATTGTCCAATTGCTATTTAGCCTCACCTCAGTGCATCAACTCGAGATTCAGCTCATTACAGAAGGAAGTCCTTCAGAGTCCTGAATGAGCCCAGAGCCTCAAACTCCCCCCCCCATTCCTGGAGACCATGCATTCCCTGGCCCAAGAATACACTCCTGCCCTACACATTCATACCCTTTGGTTGGGAAGGACTGTAAAGTATAGAACTGAAAATATTAGAATCAGGAGGGGCCTCAGAACAAGGGCTGTCAGAGCTGGGAGGAGGCTTAGAACAGGGGCTGTCAGAGCTGGGAGGAGGCTTAGAACAGGGGATGTCAGAGCTGGGGAGGCTTAGAACAGGGGCTGTCAGAGCTGGGAGGGAGCTTAGAACAGGGGCTGTCAGAGCTGGGGAGGCTTAGAACAGGGGCTGTCAGAGTTGGGGAGGCTTAGAACAGGGGCTGTCAGAGCTGGGAGGAGGCTTAGAACAGGGATGTCAGAGCTGGAGAGGCTTAGAACAGGGACTGTCAGAGCTGGGGAGGCTTAGAACAGGGGCTGTCAGAGCTGGGAGGAGGCTTAGAACAGGGATGTCAGAGCTGGGGAGGCTTAGAACAGGGGCTGTCAGAGCTGGGGAGGCTTAGAACAGGGGTTGTCAGAGCTGGGAGGAGGCTTAGAACAGGGGATGTCAGAGCTGGGAGGAGGCTTAGAACAGGGGCTGTCACAGCTGGCAGGGCCTTCGGAAGTAGAATCTCAAAGACTGAAGGAGACTCAAAGATCATTTGTCTCAGAAGGAAATGAAGATTTGGAGGACAAGTGTGGAAAGAACTCTAGAACTGGAGTGGGAAAACCTGGCTTTTAATCCAAGCTCTGATATAACTCGACCTTGAAAAATGTCCCAATTTCCCATCAGCCTCTGCACTCTTGTCCCTAAACATCAGAGAGATTTGAGTTCCCTTCCGTCCTGTATGGCTCTGAATTTTCTGGCTTATGCACTGACTTACATGGGGTGCCATAGGAAGTCTTTGGATCCCCAGCCTTGTGTTCCCCACAACACTGATGTGACTGTAACTCCCTCGAGCCAAGAAGTCTGAACAAGGAATTGGGGCCCTCTGTCTTAGGCTTGGCTTTGCCCTAACTCTACATGACTTTGTATAAGTCATTTGCCCTTTACAGGCCTCAGTTTCCCCAACTGTTCAATGAGAGGTTGGGAGCAGAGGGCCATTACGGCTTCTTCCTTCTCCTTGGTTCAAGGGTCCCTTCTTGGGACTCTCGGTCCGAATGCTTTGGAAAGAAGTGAGCCCTGCCCTCCCAGCAGATTGTTCATTAGCCACCAGGACCAGGAGAGGGGCAGGAAGGAGGGCAGGGTTTGGTTCTGTGGCTTCTCTGTTGCCCTACATCGACACATGACTGCCCTGAAGGCCTGACTGTGGCAGGGGCTTCCCTGGGGGATCAATGAGCCGGAAGAGAAGGCTATTTACCTTGTAACTGTGTCTTAATTAGATCAATTAGCCAGGAAAGCTGGCTCAGGCCTGCAGTGTGCTCAGGGGGAGAGAAAGCTGGCCCGGGCTCAGAGGCCTCCTGTCAGGGCAGGCAGGGCCCGCAGAGCTCGCTCGGGCTGTGGAGGAGCAGCCAGTGGCCCAGGACGGATTCCAGGTGCCCCCGGTCACCTTCACCGCTAAGCCTGGAACATCTCACGTTCCCATCCAGCTGCCGCGAGCACTGGCTGCCTCCTCCCACCACTCATTACCCAGCCTCCTTTTTGTCGCAGAAAAGGACAGCCGGGGCTTCTGAGAGCATGAAGAAACCGACTTTCACAGTGTGTAGGATATAATTCAGACCCACCTCAGACATTTATTGACAGTGTGTGACACTAGAAAAGTCACTGGGGTTTCCTGATCCTCACTTTACTCATCTGCAAAATGCATTTAGTAACAGCCTCTACCTCTTAAGGCTATGTATAGGGTCCAACAAATGAAATAACAAATATAAAGCAGTTTGAAGTCGTTGAAGTATGATATAAATGTGAGTTATGATCATTATTAAGTGAGCTATTATTATTTTCATCAGGTGGTCTTCCCAACAATGCTGCAAGGCAGGTAGCATCGTGATTCCCATTTTACAGGTGAAAATACTGAGCCTGATAGGGCAAATGACATGCAAGCTAAAATAACTAGTTATTTTATATTTATTTATTTTTATTTCTATGTATTATTTCTATTTGTGTTTTATAATCAGTTAATCATCATTTATTAAGTGCCATTATCTACTCTGTGCCAGATACTGTCCTAAAATTGGAGATAAGAGCCAATCCCTGCTCTCAAAGAGCTCCCAGTCCAATGGGTGGAACGATGTGTTAATAATTATTGAAAAACAAAAAATATAGAGGATTTTAGAGGGAAAGCACTAAGATTAAGGAGGAGGGGAAATGTTTTTTGTTTTGTTTTGTTTTTTACAATAGGGGGAATTTAATGGGAATTTGAAGAAAGCCAGGAGGAGGAAGCGAGACATGGGGGACAGCCAATGGAAGTGGACAGAAAGAGAAAATGGAATATATTGTGCAAGGACAAACAAGGGGACCCACTGAGTCAGAGGGATGGGGAGCGGGGTATAAGAAGACTGAGAAAGTACGAAAGAGCCAAGGTACGGATGACTTTGAAAGGCAAAAAGGAGCTTTTATATTTGGGACTGGAGGCAGCCGGGAATCAATCACTGGAGTTTATTGAATGCAGGAAGTGGTGCAAAGGTCAGCCCTGCAGTAGAAAGATCAGTTTGACAGTGGAATGGGGACAGATTGGAATGGGGAGAGACTGAAGTCAGACGAGAGATGGGGGTCTGAACCAGAGGGTCACAGCATGGGGAAGAGAAGTCGACATATGAGAGAACTGTGATGATGATGGAAATGATAAGACTTCAACCCAGATTGGATGGAGGGGAGGAAGTGTGAGGAAGGAGAGAATAACTCACAGGTGGCGATCCTGGGGGTCTGGGAGAATGGTGATGCCCTTGGTAGTAAGAGGTAAGGTAGGAATTGGAGAAGACTTGGGGGGACGCTGATGAGTTCAGTTTTGGACAGGTTATATTTAAGATGTGTACTGGAGGAGACAGCTAGGTGTGTGCAGTGGGTAGAGCACCAGCCCTGAAATCAGAACTCCAGTTCAAATCTGGCCTCAGACACTTAACACTTCCTGGCTGTGTGACCTTGGGCAAGTCACTTAACCCCAATTGCCTCAGCAAAAAGAAAAAAAAAAAAAAAAAGATGTCTACTGGGTATATGATATTTAACAGGGAGGTTAAGGCAGGATCTGAGAATTTTTAGTGTAGAGCTGATAAGTGAATACACTGGAACTGGTGAGATCACCATGCAAACTAGCATAGAAGGAAAAGAGAAGAAGGCCCAAAACAGAGCTCCCCATCCCCCATTAGCATTGGATGAAAAGCCAACAATGGGAGAAAGATCCTGAATCTAAGTGCATTATTTCTTCCACTGTGCCATGGAGAGCCCACTGAGTCAACCACCTTGTTATCCAAATTATCCTGTGACCCAGAGACAGTATGGAAAATGAGCGCTAGAACTGGAACTCTGTCCTAGGTCTGTTGACTTCTGACATTGTGAATTTTCCAACTCACTGAGCTAATGCTTTTAAATGAAGTCAGTGGATCTGATTCCCTGGTGGCCCAGGCTGAGAAGAGTGAGTGATTTTATTATGTTATTGCTAATAATGAGATGATGATGATGAAGATGATGATGATGATGATGATGATGATGATATCATCTAGCATGTGACTGTTATTCCTCTAACATCTGCTACCTCATTCAGCCAAAATGACAGAAAAAGATCTGAGGGCCATAGTGGGCTGTAAGCTCAACACAATAAATAGATTTCTACTCAGGAGAAAACTATTAAGATATAAGAAGTACATCAAGGGTGTCTTTGTTAGAGAGGCTATCAAATTTGTCCAGAGAATTCTGTTTTATTTTGGGAACCATTTTTTGGAAAGGTGTTAATAATATAGAAAATGTCCATAGGAAGGTAACCCAGAAGTTAAAGGCTTCAAGGTCGTGCCTTAGAAGAATGTATTTATTAAAAGCTTACTATGTGTGGGACATCATAGACAGTGGATAGAGCAACAGCCCGGAAGTCAGGAGGACCTGAGTTCAAATCTGACCTCAGACACTTAACACTTCCTGGCTGTGTGACCCTGGGCAAGTCACTTAACCCCAATTGCCTCGGGGGAGGGGGGGAAGCTTACTATGTGGATACAGAGAAAGCAAAAGAAAAGATAATCCCTGCCCTCAAGGAGTCCATAGGGAAAAAGTCCATAAAGGGAGCTGGAAAAGGAGTGGTGCTAGAGAGTCACAAGGACAGCTGGGAGGAGAAAGCAGCAGGACTGGCCTGGGCCCCATCCAGACATGGAAAGGAGTTGAAGAAGTAGAAGAATGTTCTAGATTGAGATGGTCCTGGGCACTGAGGGAGCAGCTGAGCAAGACTAGGGGAGAAAATAATAAAACAATAGCAAAATTTAACATTAATATGGACTTGATGATCTGCAAAACACTTTACAAATATTTCATTTGAGCCTCACACTCCTAGGAGGGTAATATTACCATTATTCTTATCCCCATTTTACAAATGAGGAAACTGAGGCAGACAGGGGTGAAATGGCTTTCCAAGAGTCATACAGTTAATATTTTAAAAATCTTGTTAGGGGTATGGTGGACATGAAGTGGGATTGGAGTCTAAGGACAATAAAAAAAAAAATACTTAAAGCATTGACTAGCTATTTTGTATGGAATTCTGGGTCACAAAGACCTGAATTCAAATCTTGACTCAGACACTTCACTATGTGACTCTGGGCAAATCACTTAATCCATATTTGAGTCAAGTTTCCTCATCCATAGAATGGGTCATCACCTCGCAGGGTTTGTTGTGAGGATGCAATGAGCACAGAACATAGTGCCTTGAACATAGTAAACACTATATAAATGTTATCTGTTAGTGTTATTTTTAATTGTATTATCCAGTTTAATCTTGAACAAGGGATTTAATCCTCTTATTTGAAAGGATTCTTTTAGCACTCTGTCCATTTTCACTGATGAAGGATGGGGGAGAGCTGCAGAATGGGAGAACTCTGAGGTCAGGGATTTTCTTTTTGTTTCTTTGTTTCCTTTTTTTTTTTTTTTTTTTTTTTTGCTGAGGCAATTGGGGTTAAGTGACTTGCCCAGGGTCCCACAGCCGGGAAGTATTAAGTGTCTGAGATTTGAACTCAGGTCCTCCTGACTTCAGGACTGGTGTTCTATCCACTGCCCCACCTAGCTGCCCCTCTTTGGTTCCCTTTTTAAAATCTTTGTTTTGCCAGAATGGACATAGGGCTTGGCACACAGTAGGCACTTAATAGATGCCTGCTGATTTCAGAAATTAACAATGGCTCAGGAGAAAGGGTGTCGTATTTGGCCTTGGAGAATCCAGGTGTGGATGCTGACACTGACACTGACTACTTGTGTCTCCTTGAACAGGAACGCTCATCCCTCTGGGACTCAGTCTCCCCACCTGTGAGCTAGATGACCTCAAAAGGCCGGTTCTAATCTGTGAGCAGATGACCTGGCTGCTGAGCCGGGGCGGGAGGAAGGGGGAGATCTTAAAAGCTGGAGATGGAGAGGATGCAAAGGAGCTGTGCCCTCCGGAAACAGGAAAGAATGATGCCCAAAGGCAGCATCGCCTCTGCAGGAGAGCCCGAGCTGACTACCAGCTCTCCACCTGCCTGCCGGGGGCCCGGGGGCCCCCAGGAAACGCCAGAGCACAGGGAAAGCTCAAGCAGCCTGCTGCTCACTTCACTGCTGACAGCCCAGGGCTCATTAGGGCTCTCAAGTCTCCCTGGTAGCCAGGGAAGTGACAGCCCAGAGCCAGGAGCGCAGATGCTGAACCTGTCTCTGTGTGAGTAAACAGAACATCAAGTACTTCCAAACCCTCCCCACCTGCCTTCTGGGGAGACCCTAAGAGAGCGGGGCGGGCTAGGAACTGCAAAAAGAAGGGTTGCTTTCCTGAGATAAAATGCAGAGGGCCCGACAGGGAGAGGGAGAAAATCTGGGAGTCTGGACTCACAGCAGGAGGTAGTGGACCAAGCCCTGGATATACAAGTGAATGAGGAAGAAGGAAGGAAGAAAGAGGAAGGAAACAAAGAGGAAGGAAGGAAGGAAGGAAGGAGGGAAGGAAGGAAGGAAGGAAGGAAGGAAGGAAGGAAGGAAGGAAGGAAGGAAGGAAGGAAGGGAAGGAGGAAGGAAGGAAAGAGTGAAGGAAGGAAAGAGGGAATGAAGGAAGGAAGGAAGGAAAGAGTGAAGGAAGGAAAGAGGGAAGGAATGAAGGAAGGAAGGAAGGAAAGAAGGAAGGAGGGAAAGAAGGAAGGAAGGAAGGAGGGAAGGAAAGAAGGAAGGAAGGAGGGAAAGAAGGAAGGAAGGAAGGGAAAGAGGGAAGGAAGGGAAGGAAGAAAGGAGAGAGGGTGGAAAGGAAGGAGAGAGGGTGGAAAGGAAGGAGAGAGGGTGGAAAGGAAGGAGAGAGGGTGGAAAGGAAGGAAGAAAGGAAGGAGGGAAGGAAGGAAGGAAGGAAGGAAGGAAGGAAGGAAGAAGGAAGGAAGGAAGGAAGGAAGGAAGGAAGGAAGGAAGGAAGGAAGGAAGGAAGAAAGGAAGGAAGGAAGGAAAGAAGGAAGGAGGGAAAGAAGGAAGGAAGGAGGGAAGGAGGAAGGAAGGAAGGAAAGAGGAAGGAAGGAAGGAAGGAAGAAGGAAGGAGGGAGGGTGGAAAGGAAGGAGAGAGGGTGGAAAGGAAGGAGAGAGGGTGGAAAGGAAGGAGAGAGGGTGGAAAGGAAGGAGGGAGGGAAGGAGGGAGGGAAGAAAAAGCATTCATTAAATTCTTTCCATTATAATGTAGCACTTTCCAAGAATAAAAAATGCAAATGCAAAAGCAGTCTCTGCCTTCAGTGGGTTACATTCTCGTGTGAATGTGAAGTTCAGGAGGGACAGAGGAAATCAGGCTCTGGCCCTTTCTGTCTATAATCCAAGATGACTGGCCGCTAGGTGACGCCACAGTGCACAGAGCTCTGCTTCTGAAGCCAAGCTGAGCTCGAATCTGCCCAGCCAGTCACTGCCTGTGTGATGGATCATTTCGTCTGTCTGCCTCAGTTTCCTCAACTGTAAAATGGACCTAAAATAGCACCTACCTCACAGGATTTTTGCGAGGATTTATAAAAGCATACAAGCTATCTCAAAAAATTAATTAATCTTACATTCAAATTGGGGGAGACAACCCATATCAGCAAATTGTATCCAGAGAAGAGTTTTTTGGACGGGGAAGTCACAGTGGAAGGTGCTTGGAGCTACAAGGTAAGTGACTGACATATCCCTTCCAAGAACGGTAGTGTTGACTTGGCGGCTGTCTTCCAAAGTAGAACTGGGGAAGGAGGAAGAGTTTTAAGTAGGGGAAGTAAACTAGCAGGTCACAAATGCCACATTTATGAAGTGGCCGGATATGACTCTAAAATTTTAATATGAGTCTAATTAAATGATAGAGGCAGCTAGGGAGTGCCATAGTGCCCAGAGAAAGGAAGGGAGGGAGGAAAGAAGGAAGGGAGAGAGGGAGAAAAGGAGGGAGGAAGGGAGAGAAAAATGAAAGAAAGAAGACTCATATCTTTCTGAATTTAAGTCTGACCTCAGACCCTTACCAGCTGTGTGACCCTGAACAAGTCAGTTGACTCTGCCTTTGCCTCAATTTCCTCATCTGTAAAATGAACTAGAAAGGGAAATGGTAAAACACTCCAGTATCTTTGCCAAGAAATCCCAAATGGGGTCAGGGAGAGTCAGACATGGCTGAACAACAATTAAATGATGGTCTATTCCACCCTCCCCAACACACATGCACATATGCGCCCATTCCAAAGTAGGTTTGTGGGTTAGTTGCTGTTTTGGATAACACACACTCCCTTCTGTTGTTGTGAGTGATGAAGAAGATGTGGAGTGTGAGGGCGCGCGCATGTGTATGTGTCTGCACGCGCAAGCGCAGTACACGCTCATGTATGAGTGCAGGGCTGTGGGTTTATGGTTAATAGTCCATTCTGAAGGTTGCGTTCACAAATGTATTTATGTTCTGGTCCCCGAGAAGGCTCATTGGGACAAAGAAATCAATCAACCAAAAAGCATTTATTAAGCACCAACTGCTGTGCCAAGCACTGAATGAGGCTTGGAAAGATGGAGCATTCATACCTTTTTTTCCCCCACAAAAAGAAAGCATTCCGTGCCCTCAGCCTAGAGAAAAATAACTTCGGTAGTGGGCGAAACTGATACTTCCAGCCAAGAGCGTTGTGTGAATGGATGCAGACAGCCTTCCTCCCCCTCAGTTATTCCAAAGTCCTGAAATGTGCATCAGAATGAAGAATAACAATAAAATAAAAAAGCTGAGGAAGTGAGTGGTAGTCTGGTGGCACAGTGGATAGAGCACTGGACCCATAGTCAGAAAGATCTAACTTCAAATCTGATTTCAGATAATTATTAGCTGTGTGACCCAGACAAGTCACTTTACCTTTGTTTACCACAGTTTCAGTTGTAAAATAAAAATGATAATTGCACCCCCTTCCCAGAGTTGTTTTGAGAATCAAGTGAGATCATATTTGTAAAGTTCTTTGAAATCTTAAAGTGCTAGTGATAAATGCTAGTGATTGTTATTGGGAAGGAAGGAAAAAGGAAGGAAGGAGGAAGGAAAGAGGAAAGAAGGAGGAAGGAAAAAGGAAGGAAAGAGGAAGGAAGGAAGAAAGGGAGAGAGGGAAGGAGGGAGGAAGAAAAGAAGGGAGGGAGGGAAGGAAGGAGGGAGGGAAAGAAGGAGGAAGGAAAGGGAAGAAAGAGAAAGAATAAAAGAAAGGAAGGAAGGAAAGAAAAGGGAGAAAGAAAGAAAAAGGAAGAAAAGAAGGAAGAGAAAAGAAATAAAAAAGAAGGAAAGAAAAAAGAAAAGGAAAGAAGGAAAAGAAGCAAGGAAAGAAAGAGAAAGAAAAGGAAGAAAGGAAGGAAAGAAAAGGAAGAAAGGAAGAAGAAAGGAAGGAAAAGGAAAAAAATATTAAAAAATGAAAGAAAAAAGAAAGGAAGGAAGGAAGAGAAGACAAAAGCCCTGCCCTCAAGGAGCTTACATTCTAATAAAGAAAGACACTACATATCTTGGAGCTGGAGTGGGGAAGATGAGGTAAAAGAATGGAGCCAAGGTAACCCTCCTGACAACATGGTTTAGAGATGTCCTACTAAAAACTCATCTCTCGGTGCAATATGGCGGGGTGGGAATCTGCATGAATCTAACCTGTTTATTACACCAATGGGGAAGAAGCAGCCCCCAACTGTGAAGAGAGTGGTTCCATACTCCCTTTCACTGATGCAAGTGGTGGAGCTGCCTCGGGACCCTCAGTTCCGGCACAGCCCCTTCCTTTTTGTTTCCCAGGGCTCCCAGCTCTGTTGCACTGGGCCAGTCATACCACACCTATTCCCTTTTCTGTGATGGCCTCTCAGGTTCTCTCCCCACCCCACAAACTTCTGTTTTACTCTTCAAATGGTCCATGCCATGGATCTCATGCTCCATGACATGTTCCCAAGGCCCATCCCATCTTGGCTGCCACTCTCTCTATACTCTTCAGCTTAGCAATGTCATTTGTAAATCTGAATACCCAGAACCAAGCCCAGGAATCCAGGCGGAATCTGTGTGGAGGGCAGAGAGCACAATGAAGCTCTCATCTCTTTGGCTCTGGACACTGGACTTCCATCAATACAGCCCAGAATGTCACTGGTTTCCAATGGAGCCCATTCATGTCCAACGTGATTAGAAATAATGGCTTGCTTCCATATATGGTTCACAAGGTGTTTTATTCCCTATCCTTTATTCCCACAAGGTGCTTTGGGTGAACATTAGCTCATTTGATGCTCTCACAAATTTTGAGAGGTAAAATACATGTCTTCTTAATCCCATTTTGCAGATGAATAGAAATGTGACTTCCCTGTGTTCACACCTGCAGATTCTCTTGATTCTAGGCAGTTTCCTTCCCATTATCCTTCACTTCCACTCTTGTCTTAGGGGATTCTGAGACCATAGCTATGCTGGAAAGTGTTCATGGTGCATGAGGGGCAGAGATTGGGTATAGTGCCCCCAAGTTCTGAGACTGGACAGACCATATTCATTCATTCCTTCCTTCATGAAAAGAAAAAAAAAACTTATTAAAGGGCTGACTGGGTGCCGAAAGTCATATTGGAACCTGGTAGAGATACAGGATATAAGAAAGAAATGATCCCTACCCTCTTAGGACCCATAATCTATCAGGTGAAGTTAACATACAGATGGTTAATGCATAAGGAAGGTAAAGAAACAAGTGTTCTCTGATTCCAAGGAGAAAGATCCTTTCAAGGAAATCAGAAGTGAGAATGAGGACTGGGAAGGACACGAGGCGGGGCAGGTAAAGACGTTTTTCAGGGCTTGAGGGGAGGGTCAAAGTGGAGCATCCCCAGAATCCGACTACCTCCCACCAGATGGCAGACAGGGAGCCCCCAATCCATCAGCGCAATGGACCTGAGAGGTGGATGTCATTGGCAAATGGTTTTGGAGGATCATGTGTCTCCATTTCCCCCTAATATATGTGATTAATAAACTTAATTACACATAAAATTAGTGCCATTGAAAAATGGGGCACACGTGGCTCCACCCCGTGACGGGGGCTCCTCTAGATTATTCGGGAAGAAGACGGAACAATTCCATCTTAGCCAAAGCCCTCCATTCAGGACAGAGGCGGTTTGGGTGGGATTGGCTACATGGAACACAGAACATTTGTTCAGGACATCCCTAGGTACCA
The DNA here is from genome assembly GCF_016432865.1 of Antechinus flavipes. Taxonomy (NCBI): domain Eukaryota; kingdom Metazoa; phylum Chordata; class Mammalia; order Dasyuromorphia; family Dasyuridae; genus Antechinus; species Antechinus flavipes. Next base: position 711,253,133 of record NC_067398.1, on the reverse strand, counting down.
GGCCTTGAGGAAGGGGCCGTAGAACAATGTCAGAGCCAAGGAGGCCCTCATTCAGCTAAGGGGCCCAGTAGATAGGACACTGGGCCTAGAGTCAGGAAGACCTGAATCCAAATATGGCCTCAGACACTCACTAGCTGTCCGACCCTGGGTAATCACTGTCTGTCTTTTTTTTTTTTTCAAATATAAAATGGGAGTAAGACCTCCTACTACCAGGTTTGTTGTGAGGATAAAGTGAGATATTATTTGTAAACTGCTTAGCACAGTGATTAATACACATTCAATAAATGCTTATTCCCTTACTACCTAGAATATTGGAACTAGATGGTTCCTTAAAACAGAATCTCAGAGTTGGGAGGGGCCTTAGAATAGAGAATGTCAGAACTAAGAGGGTCTTTAGCACAGGGGATAACAGGGGATGTCAGGGCTGTAAGGGGCTTTAAACAGGGGATGTCAGAACTGGGAGAGGGCTTAGAACAGGGGATGGCAGGGCTAGGAGGGAGCTTAGGACAGGGAATGTTAGAGCTGGGAAGGGTCTTAGAACAGGGGATGTCAGAGTTGGGAAAAGCCTTACAACAGGATGTGTCAGGACTAAGAGGGTCTTTACAACAGGGAATGTCAGACCTGGGAGGGATCTTAGAACAGATAATGTCAGAGCTGGGAAGGGTCTTAGAACAGGGGATGTCAAAGCTGGGAGTGATCTGATCCTTGAACAGATAAGATGCTGTGTCCTATTTATACTATTTGCTAGTAAAACAATTCCAGCCAGCCTACCTGGATCTCCTCCATTGGAAGTCTTTCAGTGGAAGGAAGTTCCTCAGAATGTCTCGCTTTAATCTATCCCTACTGCCATCCCCTCTCCTTCAGTCCTCAGCGAGGACCACATCTGGTCACCGTGGCTCAGACAGATGGAGAAGGCTTGGCGCTCGGTCCGAAATGCCGGATGTTCTGGCTGGGCCCTCTGCCTTGACCACCCCACGCCACTTCATCATTTCCTCCCCGTCCCACAGTCAGCCAGCCCAGCGCCAGCTCAAAGCACGCGGCAAGGGGGGCCCAGTTGTGCGAAGCAGACGGCCAGACGGTTCGTATTGGGGTGACACTGCCATCAGTGTGAGTTCTCTGGATCATAAAAGGTAATATAATTAAGTCCCGGGATGGAATGGGACCATTAAAGCCTTTAGATTATCCAAAAGAAGCGATTGTGTTAATGAAAGGTTCTCTAATACCGAATTCGGTTTCCATCCATCTCCATTATGGGGGGCAGTTTACCTGGTAATATCAACACAGAGCTAATCACCTACCAGGGGGTGCTGGGGAGAGGAAAGCTTTGATGTTATTTCCCCAGTGACAAAAGGCTAATTTACAGACTCTTCCAGTAGCCCCTAACATCAGGCTATAAACCCCCCACCAGCACCGCCACCCCCTCATCCTAAGATCTCCTCCCCCATCCTGTTAGTCCTGTTGTCCTAAAGCTGGCTGGGAGCTATGGGAGCTGGCTGGGCAGTGAAAAGGGAAAAATGGGCTGAGATACTAAAGACAGTAGAGCTTTTGGAGGGAGAGTTGGTATAAGCAAAAAGGTGGTTCACTAAAGGGGGATGAACCTCGACTGGAGTTCCTTATCAATCATAAAATGGTGGCTTATCAAATCTAGGTTAAACTCTAGAATGGAGCATGTCAGAGTTAAGAGAACTCTTAGAACTGGAAATGTCAGAGCTGAAAGGATCTTAAAACAAAATGTTGCCGTTGGAAGGAGCCTTAAAACCAAGATTGTCATGGCTGGGAGGACTTTAGAACAGATGTCAGAAGTGGGAGGGCCTAAGGTCAACTTATACATCCTTTACTCCAACAATCCTGAAAAGGAACCAGTCGGCCTCAGAGGAAGGTGAAATCTCCTCTTCCTAATGTAGCCCCTGAAGCTTATGGTCTCCTCTGCTTTTGAGCTAAACAAACAAAAATTGGGTGCAGGGGCAAAGCTGTGACCAGAACCCCAGTTTCTTGTCTCATAGACTCACTCTTTCCACAACACCAGTCTGGTCAGTGAGAAGTGATGTTTATGATGAAGCCATTTGTGAATCTCAGTCCTAAGTGGTAAATGATGGTGGGGCTGTTAAAAAAGAGGTACACAAATATACTGTTGGTTGAGGAACAACGACCTGGTCTGACCATTCTGAAAAGGAATATGGAACTTAACCAAAATAGCCACTAATCTGTATGTTTTGGTCTATTAATTTAAACTGCTAAACATATATTCAAGTCATGTTGACTGCTAGGAACTTACATGAAGGAAGTTAAAGAGAAAGAGAGAAAAGTCAACAATGCTGTAATTTGGACACCCAACAAGTTAAAAAAGGATAAATTCATTATGGTGTGTCGATGGAATAGCATATTGTACAACAAGAAATGATGAATGCATAGATTTTTTAAAAAATTTCAGCCATCTTTTATATGTAGTTTGCTTTTTTATATGTTAAATCCAATATATGTATACATAGTTATACAATTATCGTGTCGCACAAGAAAAAAAGAGAAGCAAAATAAAATGCAAGTAAACAATAACAAAAAGAGTGAGAATGTTATGTTATGAGCCACACTTAGTTCCCACAGTCCTCTCTCTGGATGTGGAAGGCTCTCTTCATCACAAGATCAGTGGAACTGGCCTAAATCATCTCATTATTGAAGAGCCACGTCCATCAGAATTGATCATCGAATAATATTGCTGTAGCTGAGTATAATGATCTCCTGGTTCTGCTCACTTCACTTAATATCAATTCATGTAAGTCTCTCCAGGCCTTTTGGAAATCTTCCTGCTAATCATTTCTTATAGAACAATAGTATTCCATAGCATTCATATACCATAATTTATTCAACCATTCTCCAACTGATGGGCAGCCACTCAGTTTCCAGTTTCTTGCCCCTACAAAAAATGCTGCCACAAACATTTTTGAACGCATAGATTTTAGAAAAACTTAGTGACTACTATGTGAACTGATGCAGAAAAAAGTGAGCAGAAGCAAGGGATTGGTCATGATAATGTATAGGAAAACATCAGGAAAAACTATTGTAATTTTTTTTAATAATTATAACTTTTTATTGTCAGAACCCATGCCTGGGTAATTTTTTACAACATTATCCCTTGCACTCACTTCTGTTCCTACTTTTCTTTCCCTCCCTCTACCCCCTCCCCCAGATGGCAAGCAGTCCTATACATGTTAAGTATGTCACAGTTTATCCTAGCTACAGCATATGTGTGCAGAACCAAACAAAATCTATTGTAATTTTGATCAATTAAATGACTAACTGGGACTTTAGCAGACTGACAATGAAACACGCCTTCACCCATGTTGGAGAAGTACTGAATGAAGCACACATCTTCGGCCCTGGCTGATGCGTTTCTTATTTGATTTGCTCAGCTTTACTCACTTTTAGAAGATAGGTCTCCCATCTAACTGTGCATTTACTGATTTGTTACAAATATATAAAGTTCCATGATGGTGATAGAGATAATCTTTGATATAAATTATGAGGAAGAAAGGAGAGAGGGAGAGAGAAAAAAGGAGCGAAGGAGGGAGACAGAAATGGAGGGGAATACAAATATTGGATAGATGGGAAAGGGGAGAAAGAGACTTAGAGAGAGGGGGAGAGACAGAGAGAGAGTCAAAAGGATAGAGAGAAAAGAGAGAAGGGAGAGACAAAGAGATGAAAAGAGAAAGATAGAGATAAAGAAAGACAAAAGGATGGGGGAAAGAAGAGCTTCATTAAAACCCTAAAAAGCCCATCCATCATCCAAGAGAGCATTCAAATCCTTGCTAGTTGAGCTGACTTTGACCCCCAAAAAACAGAGAGAGAAGAAAGGAGAGACAGATAAAGAGTGACAAGGGGATGGGGAAGGAGAGCATCATTAAATCACTAAAAAGCTCATCTATCCTCAGTCATCCAAGAGAGCATTCACTGCTAGTTGAGCTGACTTTGACCACAAGGTGGACTCCAATGTTTTCAGAAGACTCCTAGTTCTAGAGGATTGAAATAGAAAGACTTTGCCACCTGTTGTTCCATGAGCACCATCACTACTCCAGTTCCTAAATCTCAGTTCATGATAATAATAATCTCTCCCACTCTATTATACAAGCTTGTATTGAGAATTACCTGGATTAAGGTCCTGATTCTGCTACTGGGAAAAGCACTTTCCTTTTCTGGGAAACAATTTCCCATCTGAAAATGTAAAACACCTGACCATATGGACATTAAGTTCCTCTCTACGTCTGACCTTCTTTGTCTAGGACTCCTTCCCAGATTTGACAATCCCTTTTTTAGGGCCTCCCAGCTCTGCCATCCCTTATTCCAAGATTCCTCCCAGGTCTGCCATCCCCTGTTCTAAGATTCCTCCCAGCTCTGCCATTCTTTGTTTTAAGGTCCCTCCCAAATTGATAGCTTTTTTCTAACAACAGTTAGACACCAATATTTTCAACTTAATCCTCTTGAAGGAAGACTTTGGGTGGCTAAATCTCCAGCATCCAGAAACTTCAATTAACCCACAACTTGCTGTCCTCACAATTCCCACTACTCCCCTCCCATATCCCAGAATTCTAATTAATGGAAGTTTACCTTTCTATGCCCTCCTTTTCCTCTTTCACGCCATTTACCTATGCCCTGACTGCCGCCTCCTTTGAGAACCAAGGGGTTAACATGTCCCTTCTGTTTGCCAGCAGAAAAGTTCATTACTTTGACTAATTGCTTTGAAGTCAGTGATTCAGCAGCTAATGGAAAATGTATCTCCGGGTAATAGATTAATTGGCCGCTAGTGAACAGCCCTCAGTCTGGAGGGGCACTGGTTTCGGGGGGTCCCTGGTGCCCCTGCCAAGTCAGTCTGAACCAGATAAGGAGAATCTAGAACTTTTGAGCTGACAAAGGACTTTAGAGAGCAGGTGTCCAAATCCCTCATCTTACTGAGGAAGAAGCTGAGACCCGACCTGGAGAAAAGTACTAGATTGTGATCATATATGCATGAGAAGAACTTCAATCAGAATTTCTATGCCCTTGGGGAATCTTAGAGGCTAATCTCCCTTATATAGAGAAATAAACTGAGGCTTTGAGAAGTCCTTGACTTGCCCAAAGTCACACAATAAATTAGTATTTATTGCTGCCAATCTCCAGGATTCAAGAGGCAGCTTTCTCTTGCCTGTAAGCTATCAGGGAGGCAAGGTACAAAAAGAGGAATCCTTTCCTTTTCTCTCTTCCATCTCTACCTGCTCCAATTCTTATCATCCTTTAAGCCTCATCTCATTAATCACCTCTTCTAGGAACCCTTCCTGGATCTTCTGCCCTGCTTTAGCCCTTGCACAGGACACCATAGGTAGGAAGTTCAGTATAGTGGGAAGATCTCTGGCTCCATACTGGGCTCAAATCCCACTTGTGATGCTGGCTAGCTGTGTGACTTTAGAAAAGTCCCTTAACTGTCATGTGCCTCAGTTTCCTCATCTGTAAAACAAGAACTTGGATTCCAGGTCTCATAGCTCTAGATCTGAGCTTCTTTCCAGGATATCATTTTAGTATCTTAAGATGGGACATGAACTGAGTGTATCTCAAGCTCCCCTTTTCTATTTCCTGCCTATCAAAATGCCCCAGACTGTAGAAAAAAGGAGAATGCCTGTGCAAATAATTTGTCAGCTATTTCCATAAGTTTCTTGGAAGCCATGGGGATAGTTAACATTTCTTCTCATTTGACATGTTAGAGAAAGAATCGGGGAGGTGAAGCTGGGGAAGAAAACAGAGAGTTGGGGTACAAAGCCTCTTGGGAGTCAGATATTTAGTCCAAATGGAGAGAGATGGGATGGGTAGGGGTTGGGGAGTGGGTACATAGATTGAACAAATGGTTTCTGCTCCAGATCTTGCTAGGCCATGCCTAAGGCTGCTGCCTTACTTGCTTTGGGGGAGGAGGGATTGTCTGTCTGCTTCTGGATGGAGATGAAAGAAGGAACAAGACTTCTTTGAGAGACAGCTGGGAAAGAGCAGGCTGACCTATGGTCAAAGTGGAAAGGAGGAAGAGGTCATCTTTTGGGATAGTCTAAGAATGGAAAGGAATGCATGTGCTAGGCTAGGAGTCACAGGATTTGAGTTTAAACATTTGCTCTTCTTCCCCTTAGAGGCTATGAGCCTCAGTTTACCTATCTGAAAATGAGATTATTCAAAGAGACTCTTGCAAGAGAGAATAAGATCCCTTCATCACTTAAAACCTTCAAATAAAGATCAGATCGCCTCTTGCCAGAGGTGCTGTAGGGGGAATTCTTGTCCAAGTGTGGATTGGACAAAGAGACTTTGAGGTTCTTCCCAATTCAGAAACCAGGTCATCTCTGAAATCCCTTCAAGCACTCTGTCCTATTATTCTGTGAAAGTCAAGCAAGAAAGGTTTGATCTTCAGAAAAGTCCATAGGGCAAGGATAGCCAAGCCAGAAAAAAGATTTATGCTTTTTTAGAAAATTTCTTTTAATTGATAGTTTGTTTTTATATCACTTAGGGTTCCCAATGCGTTCCTCCTTCCTAGAAAGCAATCTCTTATAACAAAGATGGGGAAACTATTCAACAAAACTGAGTGATATATTTTAAAAAATCTGATATTGTACAGTGTTCAAAATTCACAACCTACCCTCCTATTGGAAAAAAAAAAGTTGGGTGAGATGCAAATCTCAGATATTTGACCAGAATAAAAACAACAACAATATTAAAAAAAAAAAACTGTGTGCCTCAGAGACTGATGTGTTAAGTAGTGGAAAGATCATGGGGCTAAAGCACCTGGTTTCAAAACCTAATTTTGTTGCTTATAATCTGTGAGGACTTAGAGAAGATTGCCCTTCCCCTTCCCATAAAAATATTTAATCACCACACTCTTCAGTTGAGGAAACTGAAGCTCAGGGAACCAAGTAAATTGGTAGAGCAAAGATTTAACTCCCAAGTCTTTGTCTCCCTTTTCTGTACAATGAAGGGGGGAACCCAAAGATCTCTAAGGTGTCTCTTCCAAGCTATAATGAATAGGACATTTTGATACATTGCCCCAGTTTCATCTCCAACTCATTTCTTGGTGCTCAGGATTTGTTCTCCATACCCAGGAAAAAAAGAGAGAGAGGAGAGGAGAGACAAAGAGAGACAGAAAGACAGAGATGAGAGAGATAAGGAGAAAGAGATGAGGAAAGAGACAGGGTGAGACAAAGGGACAGACAGAGACAAATAGAGAGGGATAGGAGAGAGACAAAGAGACAGAGAGAGACAAAGAAACAGGGATAGGAGAGAGAAAGAGAAGAGACAGAGACAAAGAGGCAGAGACAGAGAAAGTGAGGCAAGAAAAAGAGAGAAAGAGAGACACAGAGGCTAGGAGAGAGACAAAGACAGAGAAAGAAGAGGCAGAGACAGAGAAAAAGAGGAGAAGGAGAAAGAGGTGGGAGAAAGGGAGAGACAGACAGAGGAAAGAGACAGAGAGACAGAGAGAGTGAGAGAAGAATGGAATGATCATTAGATTTTTTTGTCAGAAGACCTGATTTCAAATCCCAGCTTATATATTGCTCATATGATTATAAATAAATCACGTATCCTCTCTTGGGTCTCAGCTTCCTCACCCATAAAATGAGAGGGTTGTATTCGATAGCCTACCGTACATCTTTCAATTCTAAGGTTCTCAGATTCCCTGGACAGCTCCTTGTTTTGGGACTTGTCTTGATCGCACCGGGGCATTTAGGGTAAGTGCCTCAAAAGCTGATGCTGATGCCCAAGCCCCAGCTCAAAGCTCCTTCCTTACTCCAATTATTTTCGAGGTATCTAAAAAGTCAAGGGAGGGAAAATACGGTCCCTAAAAAACCATCTCTAGAGTATCCTCGAAGGCTACTTGGCAATGATTGAACTGACATTGATTGACAGGTAAACCCACCAATAACACACTGCCCCCCCACGTATTCCTTTTCCTTCTTTCAACCAAAAATAAAGCCCAAGTCAGCATCCAAACGTATCCCAGAAATGCTGAATTGAAAATCTCTCTGCAGAACCATTTGTCATATGTAGTAGCCAAACAAGAGAGGCTTTCTTCCTTTCCCCCACCTTTTCCCATTCCTGACAAGAAACAGGGAGACGAGGTAGGGGAATATTCAGAGGGTAGAGACAGTGTACAGCATCCAAAGAAAATATTTCCTAGACTGATGAGGAACAAGGACACGCAGCAAGAAGCTCTCCCTCTCTCTCCTCAAGGCCCCCCAGGAAGAAGAGGGGGATGCAGGAATAAGAAGGCAGACTGGTGCAGAGCCCAGAGTCAGTCTGGAGTCATAGAAGTGCTCAGAAGTCTGGAGAAACTCCACTCTCAGCAAGAGCTGGGCCAAATGGGCACTGCAGACACAGTCCAGATCTGCTGATGATATGCGTCGTCAGCCGAAGCTCCGGAAACCTGGCTGGAATAACGACAGATGGAGCAGCCAGTAGAAGAAGGACAGGATTCTCTACCAGCATCAAAGCACACTCATCCAGCCAGCCATGCATCCGCTGGACTTTCCTAATTGAGGCTGTGAGCTTGTAAACCCTGAGTCTAAGACACTGTTGGAAGAGAGGGAATCACGAATGGTACCCATGGGTCCATAAGCTCAGAGATCCAGTGCTTGGAGGTTCTGAGAGACCATCTAGTCCAATATGCTCATTTTACAGATGAGAAAACCAAGGCTTAGAGAGATGAAGCAACTTGCCCAATATTAAAGAGCCAAATATTGCACTCAGGCTTAATGACTTTTAATTCCATTCTGCCATTAGTGACTAATAATGAATCCTTAATGGAGTTATAAATGACACCCTGAATAGAATTCTGGGACTGGAGTCAGGAAGACCTGCATTCTGATTCAACCTGAGATACTTATTAACTGTGTGATCCTGGGCAAGTCACTTAATCTCCATCAGCCTCAGTTTCCACAACTGTAAAATGAGAGTAATAGTAGCGCCTCTCTCCCAGGTTGTTGAAGGGATGAAATGATTTAATGTTCGTAAAGTGCTTAGCATAATGCCTGGCACCTAGCTATTATTACAATAATAGAAATTTATCATGATTATTATTATTGTAATAATAGCAATCATGATAAATTTCTATGTGCTCCACATTTTAAAAAATAAGTTTATTATCTTTATTACGATGCTAAATAACTCTCCTATGTTTAAAGAGGGCAAGAATTAGACAGCAAGACGTGCAAGACAGAAAGTTGATCTTAGATTTGGGAAAGATCTGTGTTCAAAACGTACCTTTGATATTTGCTAGCAGATCCATCCTGGGCAATTCATTTAACCAATTAGTTCCCAAGTAACTCCCTAAGACCAATCTATTAAATAATCTCCAGTAGCTTGTGATCTCCCTCAGTAAAGGCATTTCCCACACTGTGAGTTCTTCCTCCTGCCAAGGAAATGACCCATCCCCAGTTTTCCCTCATATGATCCAATAGCCTTGAATGCTTTGATTGGACAAGATTAGAATGGAACCTAATACTCCTGGGGGGGGAGAGGGCTAAAAAACGAAACAGATTTTGGATGTTTTCTGACATAAGATTCCGGCTGCCATATGAAGTGATTAAACTATGGAGAATAGATAGACCAAACCTGGGACCATTTGTCTTCAGAAATACTTCCCCCAGTGATGGGGGAGTCATGAGATCCCTCGGTTAACTTAAGATCAATGGGGAGCCCTGCAGGACATTAGGAATCATAGGATTTAAAATCATGAGGGATTTGGAGATCGTCATTCCAACCCATAATTTCCCAGCTTGTTTTTCCAACCTTATTCTGCATTATGGCCCATGTTCCAGCAAAACTTGCTTACTGGAAATGATCCAGTATAGGATGTTTTATCCATACAATCTGTCTTCCATGTCTTCCATATTCTCCTTTTTCACAAGTCTTGGAACTTCTTATTCCCCTCAAGAGTACTTTCAGTCATCACTTTCTATATTGAAGTCTTTTCTACTTCCCACCCTTGCTGGTACTTTTCCCATCCCATTCAAAGTGATTGTGTATATATTTGGGTGATCCTGAGAAAGTCACTAAAACACTGTCTGCCTTTGTTCTCTCATCTGTAAAATGGGAATAAAATGAACATCTATCTCTTAGGCTTGTTGCAAAAATCAATGGGATAATATTTATAAAATGATTTGCACATCAGAAAATATTACATAAATGGTAATGATGAGGATGAGGAGGAAGACCATTAATGTCTATATGAACACATGATGAATCTACCTATGAGAAAATTAAGACCTTTGGAACTATTTCGTTTAGTCTGAGGCATCGAGGAAGCATTTTGAATTGAATTGAACTGACCTGAATCAGAAACTATCACTATGGAAGGGAAGTGACTAACTAAGTGCATAGTGGAGACAGCTAACAATAACATGTATTCTTAAAGCTTTAAGAGGACTGAAAAGCACTCTTCAGAGATTAATTCATTTGAGCCTCCCAACAATCCAGAGAGTTAGATGCTGTTATTAGACCCATTGTAGAGCTGAGGAAATAGATTGGGATAAGGAAACAGATTTTCTTTTGATCACACACCTAGTAAATGTCTGAGGTTGAATTTGAACTCAGGTCTTCTTTATTCCAAGTCTCATGTTCTACCCATTACACCACTGAGCTCATAGAGAAGTGAAACCTTTTAATTTCAGATTCACTATGATCCCTACCACAGCTTAGAATGGTAGATGAATCAATGAGAGCAAGAGGGGAGGGAGCATCAGACTTCTATCAAAACAGCTAGAGCACAAAGGACCACATAGATTCACTGGTCATCGAATGTAAACTCTTGGAGGGCAAGGGTGATTTTCTTTTTGAAGTAGCTAGATGGTACCACAATGAATAGTATACCAAGCCTACAGTCATAAAGACTCATCTTCCTGAGTTCAAATCTGGCCTCAGACATCCCTGTGTGAGCCTGGGAGGTCATTTAATCTTGTTTGCCTCAGTTTCCTCTTCTGTAAAATGAGCTAAAGAAGGAAATGGTAAACTACGCCAGTGTCTATGTCAAGAAAATCCTAAGTGGGTTCATGAAGTTAGACACAACTGAACAAGAAACTTTCTTTTTGTCTTGGTAGTTCCAGTAAATAACAGAGCCCCTTGCACTAATTAGATATGAACAGATGATGGTGGGATTGAGAGATTCAGTGAAGGGGATTCTGTTATTCAGAGGACTTTCATCCAGGTTCCTGAGCGGAGACACCCAATTCAAGAAGAATTTTAGAGCAATAAAAAGATCCAGGAGAAAGTGATACCTTTATTATGATCACCAGTATCTTATAGATGAAGTCACTGAGGCTCAAAGAGGATTACACGGGATGTCAGAGCTCGGAAGGGCCTTAGAACAAAGGATGTCAGAGCTGAGAGGAGCCTTACAACAGAGGATGTCAGAGGTGGAATGATCTTAGAACAGGGGATGTCAGAGCTGGAATGATTTTAGAACAGGGGATGTCAGAGCTGGGAGGGGATAGCATTAGAACAGGGCATGTCAGATGTCCAAACTGTCTGGAGGTTTAAAAAAGAAAGGATGTCAGAACTAGGAAGGGCCTTGAAACAGAGGATGTTACAAATGGAGGAGGGGAAAGGCTTAGAACAAAGAATTCAGAGATGAGACAAATCTCAGAATACTAGAACCGAGGAGGATTTTGAATATATAATCTCAGATATGGGAAGATCCTCAGAATATAGAAAGCCAGGGCTGAAAGACACTTCAAACACATTCTACTCATTGCATTTCAGGAGAATGTAAGTTCATCCAGGGCCCAAACTGTCTTCTCTATACTCTGAATTTTCAGCACCTAGAACAGCACTCAGGGCATAATAAGTGCTTAATCAAAGTGCTGATTTGTGAGAATATTGCACCTCTAAAAGGGGGTTAGGCCTACCAAGGTCACCCACCTGATCTAATAGAGAGCAGCAATGACATTGGAAGGAGGGGCTCTGACAGCCCAGTCGGGTCCTTCTCGCTGCATCATTAGGGTCCCTGCTTCCAGACTCCAGAAAGGTTTCCTCTGCTTTTCCTCGGTAGGTCACCTCTGAGCATGATGGATGGGCTCTGCTCCCCTTCCCCTCACATGCGGCCTCCAGGGAGGTATTTGCAGAAAAGGACCAGCCTCTTTGTATTGAATCACCTTTATCTGACCCAGGAGATCGACTCGTCTTTGCTTTACCAGGCTTGGATCCTGGGCCTTGTCAGAAAAGTCCACAGAAAATACAGAAAGTCAGAATTTTGGGTCTCTAGAACATCCCAAACAAGGAGTGGTCATCCACCTTGTTTGGAGACCTCCAGGGATGGGGAACTCACTACTCTCCAAGGCAGCCAGTTTCACCCTATAAATGTAATCTTATCAAATAAAGACTGATATCTTCATAATCTGTCTCTTTAGATCTTGACTCTCATCTAAAATGTTAGCTCAGGGGCAGCTAGTTGGTGACCTGAGTTCAAATCTAGTCTCAGACACTTAACACTTCCTGTCTGTGGGACCCTGGGCAAGTCACTTAACCCCAATTGCCTAAACCAAAAAAAAAAAAAAAAAATTAAATGTTACCTCATTCCTCCTGATTTTGTATCATCTGAAAATTGGATGCATATGTCATCTATTATTTCCCTCTAAATCACTAATAAAAATATCAAAAAGTAAGAGACCAAGCACAGATCCCTTATGCAATCCACTAGCATCCTCCTCACAGGCATAAAACCATTAATAACTGTTTGAGGAATCTGGCCTCAGCCAGATCCAAATCCATGGCTGCCCTGTTATCTAGTCCAATTATTTGCATCTTATTCACAAGAATAGCATGAGATTCCACCAATTGCTTTGCTAAAAAGTCTTTCCCTAATCTAGCAGCCCAATGACCCTTTCAGAAGAGGAAATGCAATTCATTTCAAATTTCAATTCATCAAACTCTTTTAAACATCTTTTAGGCATAGGGCACTGTACTAGGCACTGGGGTTAATATGATTAAAAGAAGAGAAGACTCTGACCTCAATGGGTTTCCATTCTATTGGGAGAATAAAATGCATATAGCTAAGTAAATACAAATGTAGATAAAAGTTACTAAAACCAAAGTGGGGGAGAAAGAGATGGAGAGAAAAGAAGAAGAAAAAAGAAGAGGAAAGCAAGAGAAGAAGAGGAAGAAGAAGAAGAAGAAGAAGAAGAAGAAGAAGAAGAAGAAGAAGAAGAAGAAGAAGAAGAAGAAGAAGAAGAAGAAGAAGAGAGGAAGAGGAGAAAAAGGAGGAAGAGGAAGAGGAGGAGGAGGAGAGACAGACACAGAAAGACACAGAGATACCTAATACCCATATATCTACATATAATTTTAGGTCACTTTGAAATTTAGAAACTTATATCATTTGAAACTCACTATAGTCCTTAGAGGAAAGTAGTAAAAATGTTATCCCCATTTATAGATAAGAAAAGTGAGATATGCTGGAAAGCAAAGGGTTGTTGAGTAACCAGATCCCAGATCTTTCCATTAAATTGTGCTTTCCTCCATATGAGATATGCTGTTAGCTTCAGTAAGACCGACCAGCACTCTGTCTTATCTAAATTGTGTTTTCCTCATCTTTGAGTTCCATTACAAAGCAGATACTTAATAAATGTTTAGACCATCTATTTAATATTGTGTTCTCTTGTGATGAATTAAATTGTGTTGTGTTGTAGTGAATTGTATTGTGTGGTGATCAATTGAATTATAATGATTTGTACTTCATTTTTGTTTTGCTGAATTGAATTGAGTTATAATGTGATGAATTGAATTGTTGTTGTAATAAACCGAATTGTGTTGTAAGGAATTGTGTTTTGTTTTGATGTGATGAACTTAATGTAATTAAATTGTGTTATGATGAATTGAATTGAATTATGTTGACTTATAATGAATTGCATATATTATGTTATGATTAAATTCTGTTTATCGTATTGTGATGAATTGAATTGTAAGACATTGTGTTGAATGATATTCTCTAATATTATATTATTTTTACTTCAATTTAGCCCGACAAACATTTCTCCATGATATAACTAAGTGCTATGCCCCAGATACAAAAATTCAAGATGAAAAATAATACCTGCCTCCAGGAGGCTTACATTCTACCAAGAAATACAAGCAGCACACAACAGGGTGTAAAGGACTAGACTTTGCAATATGAACACATAGTTTAGATTTATTTCTCTATTACTTCCTAGTTGTGTGATCCTGGCTATGTCAAATTACTTCTCTGACCTCAGGCATCAGGATCCCAAAAAGGTTAGACCAGAACCAATTCACCATCTGCTTCTAAATCTATGCTGAAGCCCATGGTCAGTGAACTAATTTACACAAATAAGAAAAAGAAAAAAAGTACACTGAGGGGAAAGAAAATGCAAACAGTTTTCCTTCATTACATCATTAAATAGATATTTATTAGGCATCCACTATGTGCCAGTCACTTGTGCATTTGCATAAGCAGTCCCTCATACATAGGAAGCATTCTTTCCCTCATCATGTCTACCTTGAAGAATACCAGCTCAACTTCCAGGCTCAACTCCCTAGTGACCTCCTTTTAAAAGACTTCCTGCTTGGTCTTCCCTCTTCCTGCTTTCCCCCAAGCATCCAATAATCATTCCTAATGATCCTCATATTTTCCTGGATTCAAGACTCTTCAGGATCCTGATGACCCTCTCCACTTGCTCTTCAAAAAAGTTAAACTATGGTGCCCAGAAAGGTCCTCAGTGTTTTAGACAAGGCTGACAAGGACTGAAAACAGTGATAAAGTCATTCTCTTAGTCCCCAAAATTCTGCTTCTTTCTTTGACCACAATCCAAGATGACAGTAGCCATTTTATCACACTTTAAGGTTTACAAAGCACTTTCTGTGTAGAACTTCAATTGGTTCTCACACAAACTTTGTGAGTTAGGTGATATCTTTGTTTCACATTTAGAAATTTCATTTTAGACATTTTTCTTCATTTATATGAGGAAATAGGGACTATAGATGGAATTATTTGTCCTATGTCTTAAAAAAAAATAAGTCTAAGGCAAAATTTGAACACAAGTCTTTTTGACCAAAAGATCAATATATGATGTACTATATCATGTCCAATCTCCAATTAATGAGTTTGGTCTAAGATCAATCAACAAGAATTTGTAATGGGACCCAAGGGGTTGGGGACAAAACTTGACAATGGTAGCTACTTTTTAGAACACATCAAATCATCATCAACAATGAAAACTCCACAAGACAAAGAATTGTCTCAGCTTTTTTTTGGGGGGGGGAGATTAAATAAATGAATAAGAACTTTTGAAAATCTAACCCCCATACCCTGAATTATCTTACAAATATAAACAACCAAAAATGATATTCCTTTGGTCAGAAAGCCCACATGTAAGTGCATGACTCATCACATGTACAGAAAGACCATATGTGATGAAGGTGGAAGAAGAAGAAGGAAAAAAGAAGGAAGAACAAGAACAACAAAAAGAAGAACAAGAACAAGAAGAAAGAAGGAAAAACAAAAACAAGAAGAATAAGAGCAAGGAGGAGGAGGAGGAAGAGAAGGAAGAAAAGAATGGAGAGGAGAAAGAATGGGAAGGAGAAAGAAAAAAGATAGTTCTTTTATTCTCAAAGAGGGAAGGCCACTGATATCATGAAGGTGATATCTTGAGTTGCACTTGAAAGGGATCTAAGTGAGGCCGAGCTGCACAAAGTCATCAGCCTCACTCTCTTGTATTCCAGTGGCAAGACAAAAGTCAAGATGACTGGTGATGGCCCAGAGGCATGGTACTAGTGCTTTACAAATATCTCACTTGATTCTTACAACAATCCTGGGAGGCGGGTGCTTTATCATTCCCCAATTGATAGATTAGGAAACTGAGACAAACAGAAGTTAAGTGACTTCTTCTCTTTTCTATAATCCACTAAATGAAGTGAGCCTGTTTGTAGGCACTAATAATGCCTATGAGTAATGGATGGAGTATTTATTCTTGGGACTGTTTCCTATCATTTTGCTTCATGATTATGGCAAGACATCTAAGCTAGCACTGAATGAGCCTACAAAAAGTAAGAACAGATCTAATTTCTCTTTTCTAGTGGTGATCAAAGCAAGAACTTTGACAAACAGGGACCTGCTTCTCGCTATTGGCTGTTTGATCTCTCCATCCGGGTACCATGTGGCCATAAACTCATAGTGCCATCTTTATTTATTTTGATTGTGCTTTCTCTTTTCTGATCTAAGATGAATGGGTATCAGTGATGAAACCAATTAGGTTATGATCTTATGAGCTTCATAATAACAAAAGAAGAAATAGAAGTCCAGCAATGAAAATCTGTAACAGTTTCCCAGTAAGCACAGCAGCTAAGAATCCAGACCCAAAGAAATTATCTCAGATAGAGAAGCATGAGCTTGTGGATTTCAGAAACAACATTATGCTTTGGTTCTTGCTAAATTTTTTCAGTCAATATTCCTTCATCAAATTGATATTAACTGGCTAACTAAAATTCGGGAGATATTAATTGGCTAATGACACTGGAGGGGGATGGAAATGCATCCAATGAGGTCACAAGTGACAGTATTAAAAAAAAAAAAAAAACATCTCCAACTCCTCAGGGTTTCCTGGAAAACCTTAATGAAGAAAACAAATTAGCTACACTCTGAGGAGCTTACCTGCCAAGCATGGGAGTAAATTTGTGTTCATTTCTATGAAACATGTATTAAGTACCTACTATGTGTAAGGTACTATGCAAGGGCTGAAGATATAAGTACAAAAGTAAAAGTTCCTCTCCTCAAACAACTTGTGTTCTAAATAAAGAGACAGCTTGTATATCTGTAAATTCACATAACATTTATCTAAAATAAATACACAATAACTGGGGGGATAGGGATGGGTATTAGAACCAAGCACCACTTGGGGATGCGGAGTAGGTAAGGGGAATGGGAGATGAGGAAAAGAAGAAATATCTGAGGAAAACAAGAGTACCCAAATGATAAAGATGAGGAAAGAGAACTTTCACAAGATTGCATTTTAAAAACTTTATAGATTATATAAATGTGAGTTATTTTTCTTTCTACATTACTATTAAAGTTATGATCTTATTCTCTTCCTCAATTTTTCTCAATACCATTCTCTGTTCTCAACATGATTAGAAAAGATTCTGGAAGAAATGTGATTTTTCTTTCATATTTAGTAATCATTTTTTATTGCTATTCCTTTCAATCCTTATTTTATTAATGCACTAAATTTATTAATCCATACTTACTTTTATTTTTATTTTTTATTGAAACTTTTTGTTTTCAAAACATATGCAGACAGTTTTCAACACTCACCCATGCAAAACCTTGTGTTCCATTTTTTTCTCCCTCTCTTCCCTTCTCCTATACATATTTCCACAATTATCAATTTCATACTTATTTTAATAATTATTTTACTAATAGTCATCTCTAAGGTTTCTCTAGATCTGACTCCTTTGAGTACCTTAATGAGTCTTAGAGATGTTCATTATCTTTTTTTATTAAAAGTTAAAAAAAACAAATTATGTATTGTAAAATTAAACAAAATATAAAATAAATATGTATTTTCAAAACATAGGCATAATTTTTGGTTTTCTTTTCAGATTTTTTCATTTTCTAGATCTGATTTTTTTAGGCAGCAAGATAACTATATAAATATGTATACAGATAGTGCATTTAACATATACTTTAACATATTAAAAATACACATACATCATTTTTAACATTCACTCTTGCAAAATCATGTTTTTCCAAATATTTCCCTTCTTTACCCCATCCCTTTCCTAGACAGCAAGTAATCCAATATATGTTAAACATGTGCAATTCTTCTATACATATTTCCACAACCATCATGGCACATAAGAAAAATTAGGTCCAAAAGGAAAATAAAATAAGAAAGAAAACAAAATATAAGCAAACAACAATAAAAAAGTGAAAATGCCAAGTTGTGAACGACACTCAGTTCCCACAGTTCTCTCTCTGGGCGTAGATAGCTCTCTTCATCATTGAACAAGTAGAACTGGTTTGAACTCTCATTGCTGGAAAAATCCACATCCATCAGAATTGATTGTCGTATAGTCTTCTTGTTGCCATGTACTATGATCTCCTGGTTTTGCTCACTTCACTTAGCAGGAGATGCTCATTATGAAAGAAGTGATTGACAGAGTAAAAGGACTTGGCCAGAGCTACTGATGAACTCCTCCAGGGAGGTTGGGAGTCACCCCTCAGCCTAGGGGATGGGGCCCCCATGTAGGTACAGCCTCAGACTTCATGCACAGCCACACAAGGCTTTGTAGAAGAAGAGAGACCTGGCCATTCTCACATAGGATTTAGGATTATCCAGCCATTCTGCACAAATGCACAAACACACACATATACATAAACATACAAATACACCCTTATACATACACATAAACACATACATACACACACGCATACACACATAAACACACACATACCCACAGATGCACACATACATGCACACATGCATATATATAAATACAACACACACATACACACACATACAGATGAGAAATGCCAAGTGAGCACCAAGGCACAAGCGCCAGAGTTCCAAAGGCTGGTTTCTTTATCCACCTGGAGAAGGGGCAAGGGGAGCAAGTGAGCAGGGATCTCGGGCTAGCTCTCCTCCTGCAGTCAAGCCCCCAGACCGCCAGGAAGACCACAGAGTGGTATGACCAGAGCCCGGCTGCAGAGTGCCAGCCTCCTGCCCACTTCCCTGCCCGCCTGCCCACCATTGCTGATTTGAATAATTCAGTATGGCCAAGTCTCTCGGGCACTATTGTCTGCAGTGAAGGCAAATCAGCCGCCTGGCTGGCCTGGGAAGAGGGCCCCTGCCTGCTGCCTTTTTCTGTAAATCAGGATTAATGAGATGGTGAAGGGGAGCTTCAGGGCTCAGGGAGGCCTCTCCAGGAGCAGCCGGCTGGCCCGGCCTCTGAAGGGGATGCGGGAGCTACTGCTGCTGCCCGTGTCTGGATATCCTCAGGCACTCTTCTGGAGCACCCGTCAATTTGTCGATAACTAGCTATCACCCAGCCTGCCACCAGAGCTCGGGGGACATCCAAGTCTGGCCCTTGTAACTCCAGGGAAGAGAAAGAGGGGAGGGGTAAAAAGGGGAGCCACAGAGAGAAAGAGAGACAGACAGACAGAGACAGAGAGACAGAGAGACAGGAAGACAGGGAGTCAGAGAGACAGAGACAGAGAAACTGAGAGAGACAAAGAGACAGAGAAGAGGGGGAAGGAAAGGGAAGGGGAAAGGAAAGGAAAGGGAAAAGGAGAGAAGAGGAGAGGAAAGAAAAAGGAGAGGAAAGGAAGGAGAGAAGAGGAAAGGAGAGAAGAGGAGAGGAGAGGAGAGGAGAGGAGAGGAGAGGAGAGGAGAGAAGAGGAGAGGAGAGGAGAGGAGAGGAGAGGAAAGGAAAAAGGAAAGGAAAGGAAAAAGGAAAGGAAAGGAAAGCCACAAAAGGGAGAAAAGAGACAGGGGTAGAAAGAGAGAAAAAGGCAGAGGCAGACAAAAAGAAGAAGAAACAGAGAGAGAGGCTACCATGACTCCTCTGCCCCTCCAAGTGCACCCAAGACTTGGACAGTGCAGGGAACATGTGAGGGTTTGTTCTGTCAGTGACACCAACAGTGGGTGCCTGCTTAGTCCTTGAGGACCAGGGCTGGCAGGCAGCTTGTTAAGTAATGCATTGACTCTCTCCTGCAATGATAGTTAATGGTCCCTGAGCCCAGTAGCTTGACAGCTGTCAGTCTGCACCTGAAAGTCACATTTTTAGCTGCAGAAAAGTCTCTCAGCTTTCTCGTTCCGGTCTCTGTCCTTCCTTTTCTGTTCTATTCCCTGAAGGTGTGCACAAAGACTGGGGAGGGGAAGCTTTTGTCCCTCTCCCTCCAAGTTCTTGCCCCTCCTTTCTGTATTCTACATTTTATAGGATCCCAAAGATAAAACTTCTAAGGGACTTTAGAGATCACCTAGTTCAGGCTCTATCTTTTATAAGAGAGAGGGTTGAAGACAGATCCATAAAGAGGAAAGAGGTAACCCTGGGATTAAGTTGCAAACTAGGTGTTCTGACTCCAAATCGAGGGGTTCTTTTTTTTCCCCTGAGCCAATTGGGGTTAAGTGACTTGCCCAGAGTCACACAGCTAGGAAGTGTTAAGTGTCTGAGGTCAGATTTGAACTCAGGTCCTCCTGACTTCAGGGCTGGTGCTCTATCCACTGTACCACCTAGCTGCCCCCAGGAATTCTTTTGAAACTTAGAGATACTACAGAAGGAAGAACCCTCAGTTATCTGCTCTCCTCCCTGGTAGATTCTCCCATTCATCTGTATCTTTGAACAAGGTTACCCTGCCTTCAACAGAGACATATCTAAAAAAGGACCATGGTCATTGCCATATGCTGCCTTGGGATCTGTCCCAAGACCAGTTCTTGATGACCCGAACTAAAATATCTCCCACACACACACACCTTGGCCACCACTTTCCTACAGAATTCAGCTTTGTTTAATAGAATATCAATCAACAAATATTTTTAAGCAGTTCCTTGATGGTAGGCAGTGTGCTAAGTGCTGGGAATACAAATGCAAATAGAAGGAAAGACAGACCCTGACCTCAAGGAGTTAATGTTGCTGTTGGTTATATCCTAATGGGGGAAGACAATACAAGAAAGAATAGCTGAAAGGGGGTTGGGAAAGTACCCAACATGGCAGCATAATCGACACTTCGAAATCCATGATCCTTGATCTCAGGATAAAGTCTTGGATGCTGTGCATGTGGAGAATTTGTGCCGTGTAGGAGAAACACAGCCAGAGGATGGAGAGATAGAAGACAGGTCAGGAAAGAAGAAGAAAAAGGAAAAACCCAGAGCACTCCTTCCTCCCAGACTCCAAAGTAGACTGAACATCTCCAAGGAGCATCAGCTTCCAAATTTGATGCTGACATTAGGAGGTTATTAAATTTGAACTTCTAATGAAGAACAGATGGGAAATTGATGAAAATCAAAGAGCAAAATATGCTTTTCATATTTTCTTTCCTAAATGAAAAAAATAGCTGTCAGGAGCTGATGATCTGCCTTTGAGAGCATCTGAGTGAAATGGGATCTCAAATCCACAAAGGAAAGCAGAGCATGTCTTTGGATGGAATTAAAACCAGCCCTCCAAGTCGCCAGCTGCAAACATAGCCTGAGTGGAGGGTTGGAGAAGACCCCTTCATCCTTAAGATATCTTTCTGGGCAGCCTAAGAGAGTATCTATAATCCCTCCTAGGAGAGTCCCACTTTGGGGTTAAGAATCACAGAATGATCACATTTTGAAAGTTTAAAGGGCTCTTCAAGGACATATCTGAGGAAGAATTCCCTGATGGCATTCTCTAATAAATGGTCCTCCATCTTCTTCTTGCAGTGATGATGAGGTAGCCCATTCCCCTTTTGGACAGTTGTAATTATTAAGAAGTCTTCCTCATCTAAATTTACTTCCTTGCATCTTCCCACCTATGGTCTTTCAGATACTTTTGGACAGCTCCATTTCTTCCACAAGAATGATATGACAGATCACCAAATATCTGCTAATTCTATGTGAACTCCAGGGCAGCTAGGAGGTATCATAGTGCTCTGTGCACTGGCCTGGGATCAGAAAGACATGTTCCTGAGTTCAAATCTGGCCTCAGGCACTTAGGAGTCATGTGACCCTGGATAAATCACTTCACCCTGTGTAACTCAATGAGAAGGAAATGACAAATGTTTCCAGTATCTTTACCAAGAAAACCCTAAATGGGATCATAAAGCAACAGATACAACTGAACCACAAAATGAACTCTACAGACTTTCTCTGATCTACCAATTTAGTAACCCTGTCATGGTTACTCTGGTATGTCTTGACCTTGATGAAGCCTTGTTATCTCATTATGATTGTCGCTTCTTTTTCTAGATATCTACCATTAATTATATATATATATATATATATTAGAACTTTTCCAAGAATTAAGACAAAATCATTGGCCTATATCAATTGGAGAATGGCTGCATAAATTGTGATAGATGAATGTTATGGAATATTATTCTTCTGTAAAAAAACGACCAGCAGGGTGATTTCAGAGAGGCTTGGAGAGACCTATAGGAACTGATGTTGAGTGAAGTGAGCAGAACCAAGAAAACATTGTACATGGCAACAACAAAATTATATGATGATCAACTCTGATGGACATGGCTTTCTTCAATAATGAGATGTTTCAAACCAATTCCAATTCCAGTTCAGTGATGAAGAGAGCCATCTTCATCCAGAAAGAGGACTGTGGCAACTGAGTGTTGATCACAACATAGCATTGTCACTCTTTTGGTTGTTATTTGCTTGTCTTTTATTTTCTTTCTCATTTTGTTGTTTGATTTGATTTTTCTTGTGCAGCACAATAATTGTATAAATATGTATACATATATTGATTTAACATATATTTCTACCATGTTTAACATATATTGGATTATTTGCCAATTAGGGGAGGGGTAGGGGAAGGGGGAAATTGGAACACAAGGGTTTGCAAGGGTTGATGCTGAAAAATTGTTTTGAAAATAAAAACCTTTAATAAAAAATAGGAAAAGAAAAAAGTTCATTGGCCTATTAAGTACAGATTCTGCTCTTTTCATTTTTTGAAAATAAAGTTGATGTTTGTCCTTTTCTAGTCCTGGATGTAATATTTCTCCCATTTCCCAGGATTTTTCAAATATCATTGACAGTAATTCATTCAAGACCCAAAGACATAGTTCATTTGGGTCAGGGCATTTGAATTCATCAAGGACAGGTAGGATCTCTTACCTCATTCATCTTGTGTTATCAATTGCCTCTTGGGTTCTTTCCTTTCCAGGCCAAGGGTCATTCTCTTTAGTAGATGAGAAAAGGAGAGAGACAGACAGAAAGAGAGAGACAGAGAAAGACAGACAGACAGATATACAAGACAGACACAGAGAAACAGAGAGAAGAGACAGAGACAGAGAGACTAAGACCATTACTGAAGGAAGAGAGGAGACAGCCAGAAAAATTTGGATTTTTTTTCAGACTGAGGCAACTAGCTAGAACAATGAATAGAGTCCTAAGTATGGAATCAAGACCTGAATTCAATCCAGCCTTTAACAATTACTAACTGGGTGACCTTAAGCAAGTTGCTTAAACTTTCTCAGCTTCAGTTTATTCACCTGTAAAACAGGGATAATAATTGTATTTCTCTTCCAGGATTAATGTGAGAGTTAAGATGATGTTTGTATTTTTAAAAATTGGATCAAATGTATAAAGTGCTTCACAAATCTTAAAGCACTATATGAATGCTAGCTAATATTATTTTTATCATTAGTTATTACTATTCCAACTTTTCTTCATTATTTTCCTTCCTGTCTTCAGAATTTCATATGTGAAATGTTCTTATTCCTCCTGAGCCAACTTCCTTGTAGAATTTCAGTTTGTGGAATACTACATATCCTTCCTCTGAGCCTTTTAAAGACTGAGACATCTCCTGATGATCTTTTAAGGCATAAATGTGTTCTCTGGAAACTGTAACACAGTAACTCATTAGAACTCATTACTATATTATTTTGGATTCTGTTAGGAAGTGGTTGGTTGGTTGGTTGGAGGGATCTAAAGAGTAGGAGAGCCCAGACTCTACTAGGGTGACTGTGGGCAAGTCATAAAATCATCATCACCCACAGACTCCTACAGAGTTGCTAATCAGCATTGGGGGAAGGAATTTCTAAACTGGGAATTACTTTACCAATGAAGTACCAAATATGTACCTATACACACACACATACACACACACACACACACACAATTAAAATATAAGCTCCTTTGTTAAGGGGCAGGCCAATTCTCTGAGAGTCTCCACAGCTGTGGATCAGAGCATCTGAAGGAGCTGCAAGGCAGCCTTTGCTGACACAGGTGTTGAGGACTGGGAATGAGATAAATTGGAGGCAGAAGGAAGAGGAGAGAGGTTAGAGAATGCAATGGCCTCTCAGTCTCCTTGTATCAGCCTCTCACATGAGGAGATCCATTCTGGGTGGATCTCCAGCAGCCACTGTCTGATGGCTCTTGTGTATTCCAGCAGCTCCTGTGTATTCCAATACTCCTTGATGGAAGAAATGCTTTTATCCCTAGAACTGAGTATAATAGCTTGAATTTAGTAAATGTGTAGGGAATTTTTTTTTTTGGTAAGTGACAGAGAGATGAGAAGCACTGATATCTTTGAATTTTAGATTATTTTGCCCAGGCCATTGCTACTTCCTCACTTATATTTAACTTCCCTCTACCCTCCTCTCCTCCAAATATGATGCCATTTAGTATCTTTTTGGATCCTGGGAACTCATGGCAAAATAGAAACTCAAGATAGTTGTTAGAAAGACCCACAAAGAGCCATCGGGGCCTAGTTCTGTGGTTCCACCTTCTCAGTGCCTGGAATACCTTTTTTGTATCTCCCCAGTCTTAGCCTAGAACATCAGATGCAACAGGAAACAGTCAAGCATCCATTCCTGCCTCAGGCCAAACTCTTTCAGACTGATCCAGCATACTGTAATCTGTAGATGTTAAAGGGGCATCATGGAAAATGAAACAGGAACAGAGGAACTTTGTTCATATGTAGGTTTTGGCAAAAATTGGTTTTGTGATTTTGTGCCCAAGTGTGGCACTAGACTGATCAATATCAGCAGGGTAGCCCAAGAATATGGCATTTGTTGGGTCACCCAGCCCTCTAACAAGTCTGATTTTTCTCTTCATTGTCCCAGAAAGTTTCTGGGCACAGTAATGACAACAAAACTAGAACTCTGATACTAGAGGTGATACAAATATGGGGAGGAAACCCTCCTAACACTCACTCATGTAACTCTTGAGCCTTCTCATTTCCCATTTACACAAATGAATCATGATGACACCATAAGCTCTAATATGAAACATTTATTAAGCCATAAGTCAAAAGTGATGCCAAATATAACATTTACCCTATAGAAGGCAAAAGGGGAAATAATAAAACATCACAGTTTTTCAATGAGGCAAAAAGAGGGATAATCCAGACATCATAGTTTAGCCATAAACCTGGATGATGCACTCTCACCAAAGCATGCAGTGTCTGTGGGAGCATCATGAATGAGAAAATCCACTTCCCAGGGCTCCTTGCAATTCCAAACTATAGGCCTTGATGTTTTTGTTCCTTCAGGAACAATCGGAACCACATAAATCTGTTTCTCTTTTTGTTCCTAAGTGCCTTCCCATGGATCAAAGGGCTCCTCTTCTACTCTTGAGTTGAATGAAATATTGACAAGTTGTATAAATTCAGTTATCCTTAACAGTATGCTTAGAAAACATCTTTTCTTTTAGCAACATATATATTGTTGTTGTTTAGTCGTGTCTGTTTCTTCCTGATCCCATTTGGATTTTTCTTGAGAATAGATTGCTATCTCCTTCTCCACCTCATTTGACAGGTGAAAAAACTGAAAAAGAGAAGGTTTAGTGACTTGCTCAGGATCACACAGCTATGAAGTGTCTGATTCTGGATGAAAACAAGTCTTCCTTAGCTCAGTCTAGCAATCTATCCATCTCATCACTTAGCTGCCCCAACATACACACACACACACACACACACACACACACATACACACATATGTGATATATATGTGTGTACATATGCATATATGTAAGTATCCATTTATATACACATATGCATATATGTATATGTATATACATGTGTGTAAATGCATATATATGATGTGTATGTACAAACACATATGTAGATCCATGCATATATACATAGGTGTTTGTAGATATCTAAATCTATATTGCAATTGTATTGTATACATATACACATACATGCATGTGTACAAACATATACACATTACATCTACATTATATCTCCATATATTATGTATTCCTATATACATATGTATACACAAATATATGTGAGTGGATATGTGTGTGTATTTTGTTCAGTGACAAGTATAAAGAACTGCAGGCTTTCTCAACTTGGCTCTCTGGGAAATGCAGACAAAACCAAGACAGCTCTTTACTCAACAGGATTCTGTTTGCTTCCATCAAAGCAAAATCTCTTTTTCAAAAAACACAACTCATGGCAAAAGAGATGCAAAAGTTGCATTTCTCCTGTTCGTGCCCCTAAAATCAGATAGGATATTAGGGGGGCTATAAAGCATCTGAGAGGTTCCCCTTTGTCAAGATATAGTTGGCACCAGAAAAACAATAAACTCAGTCAGCTCTGTACACAGCAGCAGGATTTGGTTCTCCTCCAATCAACACAGGAGTTGACAATTTCTCTCTCATCTAAGAAAGCACCCCCCTTTTGCTAGCCAATCCCAAAAGCAATAGCTCTCTTCCAATCAGCAGGCTCCCAAAAAAGCAGCCGTAAGCATCTTCTCTTATATTTTCCATATCTTCTGTCCCCAGCTTCTTGTGACTCCTCTTCAGCTGAACTTACTCTCTTACTTTTTCTATTCAGTCTCTCAAGATTCTTGTTTCTCTTTATCTTAATAAATGGGTTGATTGATTGATCTACTTCTCAGACTTCCAATCTCTTCTGATACCTCAAATTGCATCCTCCTAATGCCTACCTTCTGAAGTAAAACTCAAGAAATTCATCTTTTTGACAGATAGTCTGTCAATAATCCTTATAATAATCCTCCCAAGGTTCTCAAAGTTATTTGAATTATAACTCAGTTATCAGTTTTAAAATTCTGAAAACAATCATTTGTAAATGAGCTGATGGACAATAATGCTATGCAGTCATACTTGTCTCAGCCTTATCTGCATCTTCATAAAGGTCTTCAGAGTACATTCATCTGAGGAACAGTTCGTTATCTGAATCTCTTCTAAACATTTCATTGGATAAACTGTGTTCCTTCACAGCTTGATTTTCCTTTCTCCTTAGACAAATTTTCTTTTTTCTGTTCCTTTCAGAAACCAAACTAGTCATACACAAAAGCGACTGTACTTTGCAATTTCAAAAACAATTTTATCATTTGTCTCCTCTGATAAATGTCCATCAGTTCACATAGTCTTGGGGATACACTAAAAAAAAGAACTTTGCCTCTGGAGACAAGGTCTTGGATTCAAATCTGAGTTGTGCTTAGCATCTACATGCAACCTTGGCCAAATCTTTACATTTCAGTTTTAACAGCTGTAAAGTGTGAACTAGACAGACTCTGAGAGTCCTTCAGTCCTCATTCTATGAGAAGATGACATAATATCCCAAGGAGAACAAACATCCCAAACATCCTAAACATCTCAGCTTCTGGGATAAGAACTATTTGACAAAAATTGCTGAGAAATAAGAGACAGAAAGACAGACAGACAGAGACAGAGAGAGGGAGGGAGGAAAAGAGAGAGAGACAGAGAGAGAGAGAGAGAGAGAGAGAGAGAGAGAGAGAGAGAGAGAGAGATGATACAATTATACAATTTACACTCAGAGTTCATTAGTTCTTTCTTTGGAATAGAAAGCGTTTTTTTACCACAAACTATTTTTGAATTGTTTTGCATCAGTGTATTGATCAGAGTAACCAAATCTGTCTTAATTGATCATAATTGCAGCATTGCTCCTTGTTCTCTCTTCACTTTGCATCAGTTCATATAAGTCTTGCCATAATTTTCTGAAACTATCCCCTTCATCATTTCTTATGGCATAATAGCATCCCATCACAATCATATACCACAATCATATAAGTTGTTCAGCCATTCCCCAAATGAGGAGCAACTCCTTGGGGAATTTTTTTAATGGAACAAAGAAGTTACAAGTGAAAATAGCCCTAGAATATACAACAAATAATTTCAGAATCAGAAAAAAATTCAAATTTAGGACATAGGATGTCCTTCCCATAGATTTGGAAGGGCCTTTGGAATAGTAATGTCAATTGAGAGGGGCTTTAGAACCTAGGACATGGAAAATCACAAATAGGAGAACCCTTAGACCAGAGAATGTCAGATTTGGGAGAGTCTTTAACACAGAGAATTTTAGACTAAAAGTGATCATAGGGACTAACTAATGTAAATACCTCATTTTGCCAGTGAAGATATTGGGGTCCAGTGGGGAAAAATAACTTGCCCCAAACCTAGCAGATGGTGACTAGAACTGGAATTCACATCTGGATCTTCCTATTGCACATTCAGTGTTCTTCCTATGTCTATTTGTACAAATGAATTTGCTGAACAGAAAGGTTTTCATAAACTGTCCATGTGAAAGATTACCATAATGGCCATCATCATCATTCGTCTTATTCCATTTTTTGTAAGCTAGCTTCTCCCTAAAAGTCTCCTGATCCAGACCTCTGCAGGTGACATTATGCAATGTTCCCATTATATTCCTTTTGGTTTCAAGTCAGGATGTGAAGCACGGGCAGGCAGCACCGGAGCCAGGCTTCTTTCTGCACATCCATTTGTAATACTGATGAATCAGGCCCTGCATCAGGGGCTCGGGTGGGCTGTAGGTAAAGAGTGCTGAGAATATTCATGAGGCAGGTCCAGCATTCCCTGATGAGGATCCTTTTCCTTTATGGTAAGATTATTCTAATACTTGTCAGTAGCTCTGAATTCTTGCTTCTGCAGCCTGGGTAAATATCCTCTTCTGCCTGCAACCCAGACTCCAGTCTTCCATGAGGACCCTCTAGCTATTTGTCAGTGGTCTGATGAAGTGTCATGGGAGTAATGTCCACTGGGGCATCATGGGAGTAATGTTTCCATGATAAAAGGGCAAGCTTGCTTCAGATATGTGCTAAGATGCTAGGATTCACATCTCTGGAGCCTTGTAGAGGACAAATCTCTCCCCTTGGGAGGTAGGAGCTCCTTGAGCCTGGTTCCAAATGGAAATCATTTGTTAAGAGCTGTAAGTCCTGTCAGAGACATTTGGGGAAGATGGCATCTACTTTTCTGCTTAATATCATAATCCCAGAGAAGGGACCAAAGCATCCTTCCCCTAAAGTCTCCTTGTAGAGATGAGCTGAACACACTTTTGTGTTCTTCACTTTTGTTCTTCAAGATCAAATGATCAGCCCAGCCGGATAAATGTGCCAGCATATCTGCATTCTATTTTAAAATGTCTTTAGGACTTCTGGTTTCAAAATGGCAGAGTGAAGAAGGAACCCTATGAAGCCCTCACAAATTCCCATCTAGTTCAACTAGAAACCTATTCAGGTCGAGGAGCAGAGAAGCAATTTATCAGCCCGGCAGGAAAGGTTTGTCTCACTAGGACAGGAGGAGAATGATGTTCAAGTGAAGCAGCAGAAGTAGTCAACCTCAGAGTAGAGGATCTACAGCAAGGGTCCATGCCTGGAGCAATCCACCAGTAAGGCCTCACATCCCCGGTAAACCAGCAGCCCCATGGACAAATGAACAGACCGTATAGCACAGCAAGGCCCCACCCTAGTAACCTGACTCCCCAGTAGAAGCCACCAACAATGCTTTGACCCTGTTGTTAACCAGTAGTAGAATCCTGCCCCAGGGCTGGCCAAAAGCAAGATCCTGCCCCTGGGCTCTACTGGAAAAAACAAAAACAAAAACAAAAACCTGTTTCCATAGCAATCCAGCAGCAGAGCTCCAGTCCTCCCTCAGACTAGCAACAAGACCCCTCTTCCAGGGTCAGTCACCAGAAAGATTCTGTTACTATAGCACATAACCATCAAGGCCCCATTCCTAGAGCAAGCCAGCAGCTAAACTCCACACTCAAAGTCAACAGGGATTTCCTACCTCCTAATATGGATCCAGAAGGGAAGCCCACCCTTATGAGAATGCAAGATGTTAATCCCTAAAACTCAATGAAAACCAGCAGTAAGACCCAGAGGCCCAGTACAAAAATCTTGGGACGGTGGAGAACCATAGACCAAATGGTACCAAGTCAAAAAAAAAAAAAAAGGCAGAAAAATGAGTAAAAAACAAAAACCAAAAAAAAAAAAAAGAAAGAAAGTGTTTGACTATAGAAAGAATAAAAAGGATCAAGGCATAAACTTAAAAGAAGATAATAGTATCCAAATGGCTTCATGTGAAGCCTCAAAGAAAAATGCAATTTGGGGCAGCTATTTGGTGTAATGGATAGAGCACCAACCCTGAAATCAGGGGGACCTGAGTTCAAATCTGGCCTCAGAAACTTAACACTTCCTAGGTAAGTGACCCTGGGAAAGTCGCTTAACCCCAATTGCCAATTTAGGAAAACAATATTTTAAAAATAGAATTGGTCAAATGGAAAGGGAAGTACAAAAATTCACTGAAGAAAATAATTCCTTAAAAATTAGAATTGAAAAAGTAGTAAACAATGACTATATGAAAAATCAAACTATGGTAAAAAAAATTGAAGTAAAAGAAAAATATAAGAAAATATGAAATTTGTCATTGGAAAAACAACTGGCTTAGACAATAGGATAGATAATAAAAAAATGATTAGACTACTACTAATCATAGTCTTAAAAAAGCTTGAAAAACATCTTTCAACAAGTTATCAAAGAAAACTGCCCTAATATATTAGAATGATAGAGCAAAATAGAAATTGAAAGAATCCATTCAATCACCACCTGAAAGAGATCCCAAAAGGAAAACTCCCAAGAACATCATAGCCAAAATCTAGATCTCACAGGTCAAGAATAAAGCATTGCAAGCAACCAAAAAGAAAGCATTCAAATATCACGACATTAAACAGTACTGATAACACAAGATTTGGCAGCTTCCACATTAAAGAACCAGAAGGCTTGGAATATGATATACCAGACAAAAGTCAGATTGCAACCAAGAATCATTTATCCAGCAAAACTGAATATAATCTTTAAGGGGGAAAATGTATATTTAATGAAATAGAGGGATTTTTGGATATTTCTAATTAAAAGACCAGAGCTGGATTTTTGAAAATGACCTCCAAATATAAGACTCAATGGAAACACAAACAGGTTAAAAAATAAACCAGAAAGAGAAAACATAAGAAATTCAATTAAGGTGAAACTGTTTATATTTCTATATGGGAAGATAATATTTATAATTATTGACAACGTCATAATTATAAGAGCAATAATAAGGAGAATATGTAGGCAAAAGATGTGAATATAAGCTGACTTTAATGGGTTCATACAAAAAAAAGAGAAAATAAATAAAAAGATACAAAAGAAAAAAACTACTAGAAGTAGGAGGAAGAGATTGAATGAGGTAAATTAGTCCACATAAAAAGAGGGATTAAAGAGTTATTACAATGGAGAGGAACATAAGACTGGGATGGCAGACAAAGCTTAAAACACTCTCATCAAAGTTGAGTTCAAGAGAGAATGATATAGTCACTCAGTTGCATATAGAAATCTCAAATCTCTTACCCTATGAAGAAATAAAAAGTCATGAGGATAATAGAAGGGAGAAAGGAGACTGATAAAAGAATGGATATATTGGGAAAGATAGTGATTAGAAGAAAAACACTTGTGAAAAGGGAAAGGGTTGGGGATAGGAAAGAGAGGGGGACAAACAAGCAAAAACTATCATGGAAGAAAACACACAGCTAGCTATTGTAACTATAAATGGGAATGGGATGAATTCATTCACAAAACAGAAGCAGATTGCAGAATGGATTAAAAATCAGAATCTTACAATACATTGATTACAAGAAATACATTTAAAGTAGAGAAGTACACACAGGAAAAAGATGAGGACTGAAGCATAATCTATTATGCTTCACCTGAAGCAAAGAAAGCAGAAGTAACAATCATGATCACAGACAAAGCAAAAGCAAAAAAAAAAAAATTGAGATAGAGATGTAATTAAAGGAGATAAAAAGAAACCATATCTTGCTCAATGGTACCACAATTAAGTCATAGCGACACTAAATATATATGCACCAAATGATATGACATCTAAATTTTTTAAGGAGAAATTGAATCAGTTATAGGAGGAAATAGTTTGATAATTTCATTAAAGAAAATGACAAGACACTATACCAAAATATATGGGAAACAGCCAAAGCAATACTTACAGCAAAATTCACATCTCTGATTGCTTATATCAATAAAATAAAGAAAAATCAGATCAATAAATTTGGTGTGCAACTAAAAGTACTAGAGCAATAGCAAATTTTAAATCTTCAATTAAACACCAAATTGGAAATCCTAAAAATCAAAAAAAGAGATTAATAAAACAAAGTAAGAAAACCATTGAACTAATAAATAAAATGAATTTTTATGAAAAAAAATTTTATGGTTTTATAAAAAAAAATAACATTGCTAAACTATTGGTTAATTTGATTTAAAAAAGAAAGAAGAAAACCAAATTACTAGTATAGAAATGAAAGGGGTGAATTCATTATCAATGTAGAGGAAATTATGAAAATTATTAGGAGGTATTTTGTCCAATTATATGCCAGTAAACTTGACAGTCTAAATGAAATGCATGGATATCTACAAAAATACAAATTACCCGTATTGACAGGAAAAAAAAAAGATACTCAAATCATTCAGTCTTAGACAGAGAAATTGAACAAGCCATCAGTGAAATTCTTAAGAAAAAAATCTCCAAGACTAGATGGGTTCACAAGGGAACGCTACCAAACATTTAAAGAGCAATGAATCCCAATACTACATAAACTATTTGGGAAAATAGGTGAAGTAATCCTACCAAATTCTTTTTATGATACAAATATGGTACTGATACCCAAAACAGGAAGAACCAAAATAGAAAAAGAAAAATTTAGACCAAATTCACTAATGAATACTGATGCAAAATCTTTAAATAAAACACTAACAGAGAGATTACAGTAATATATGATGAAGGTCATATGCTATTACATTGTGAGATTTATTCTAGGAATCAGGGCTGGTTCAATATTAGCAAAACTATCATAATTGACCATTTCAATATCAAAATCAACAGAAATCATATGATTAGAAGGGAGAAAAGTCTGACAAAACACAGCACTCCTTCCCATTGAAAATATAAGAGGGTAGAAGAATAAATGGAGCTTACCTTAAAATGATAAATAATCACTATCTAAAACCATTAACAGCATTATTCATGAGGGAGTAAGCTAGAATTCTTCCTCATATAATTGAGATGAAGCAAGATGGCCCATTATTACTTCTATTATTTAATATTGTACAAGAAATGTCAGCTATAGAAGAGAATCAAACCTAATTAAAGGAATTAGAATCAGCAATGAGAAAACAAATTGTTCACTCTTTGTAGATGATATAATGTTTTACTTAGAAAATCCTAGAATCATCTAAAAAACTACTTGAAATTATTAACAATTTTAGCAAAGTTGAAACAGACAAAATAAATCCATATAAATCATCAGCATTTCTATATATTACCAACAAAGTTCAGCAGTAAGAGATAGAAAGAGAAATACCATTTAAAGTAACTAAATAACAAATGAACAACATAAAATACTTGGGACTCTAAATTCTAAGACAAACTCAGAAACCATATAGACACAACTACAAAAACACTTTTCACACAAATAAAGTTAGATCAAAATAATTGGAAAAATATTAATTGCTCATGTGTAGGCTGAGCCAATACAATAAAACTAATGACTCTACCTTTATTAATGAATTTATTCAGTACCATAAAAAACTGTCAAAATATTTTATAGAGTTAGAAAAAATAACAATAAATTCATTTGGAAGAGCAAAATTTCAAGGATATCAAGGGAATCAATGGGAAAAAAAATTAAACCAAAAAAAAAATCCAGATCTCAAACTATATTATAATGCAACCATTATCTGGTCTGATACTAACTAAGAAACAGAATGTTGAATCAATGGAATAGATTAGGTATAAATTACATTATAGTAAATGACCATAGTAATTTAATATATGATAAATTCAAAAATCCAAATTTTTGGAATGAAAACTCATTATTTGACAAAAAACTGCTTGGAAAAATAGAAAACAATATGGCAGATACTAGGTACAGACCAGTATCTCAAACCATATACCAAGATAAGATCAAAATGGATATACGATTTTGACATAAACAATGACACCATAAACAAAATAAGAGAGCATGGAATAATTTATGTCAGATTTATGAATAGGGGAAGAATTTAGCAACAGAGAAGATACAGAGAACATTACAAAATATGAAATAGATACTTTAGATTATATAAAATTAAAAAGATTTTGCACAAACAAACCAATGCAAACAAAATTATAAGAAAAGCAGAAAAGTAGGGGAACTTTTTTTTACAATGAGCAACTCTGACGTTTTCAAATATATAGCAAAATGAATGAAATTTACAAAAAAAAAAAAAAATACAAATCATTCTCCAGTTGATAAATGATCAAAAGACATGAAGTTCTCAGACAAAGAAATCAAAGTTATCTATAGTCATTTTTAAATGCTCTAAATCGTGATTTATTAGAGAAATGCAAATTAAACATTCTTTGATATTTTCAAATATATAGCAAACAGAATCAAGTTTATAAAAAATATACACTCTGATAAGTATGAGATGACTATATAACAAAAGAGGAAAATGTCAGATGTTGAAGGGAAGAGAACACTAATGCACTGTTGGTAGAGTTATGAATTGACCCAACCATTCTGGAAAACAATTTGGAACTATGCCTAAAGGGCTATAACACTGTGCATACCCTTTGACGCAGACATAACACTAAGGACTGTATCCCAAACACATCCAAAAAAGAAGAACCCATATGTACGAAAATAATTTGTAGCAGCTATTTTTGTGGTAGCTAAGAATTGGAATCAAAGGGATGCCCGTCAATTGGGAAAATGGCTAAATAAGCTGTAATATAGGATTATAATGAAACATTATTGTACTATAAAAATGATCAGCAGGATTTCAGAAAAATACCTAGAACGACTTACATGAACTGATGCATAGTGAAGTGAACAGAACCAAGAGAAAGTTATACACAGTAATAGCAATATAATTTGATGAAGAATTGCAATATAATAATACAAGACAATCCCAAAGGACTAATGATGAAGCCTACAATTCACCTCCAGAGAAAGAACTGATATTGTTTGACTACAAATTGAAGTATATGTACTTCTCATTTTCTTTCTTTCCTTTTTCTTTTATTCAAGTCTCCTTGTACAAAATAACTAACATGGAAAAAAGTTTTAAATAGTTGCATATGTATAAGCTATATCTGATTGCTTACCATCTCAAGGAGGAGAGGAAAGGAGAGAGGGAGAGGGAGAATTTGGAGTTCAAAACTTTAAATAAAGGTGTTTTTAAAAATAATCTCTACTTTGGAGTATCTGGCATATTTTTGCATACTCTGAATTAAGTATTGATTTCTTGTAGTACTGAAATTTTTTATTCTATGACTTTGAGGCTCATGAGAACTCAGGCATCATATAAGCTAATGGTCTTTCCCACTCTGAAATTTCATATTCTAAGTCCTCTGCATGTTCTAAGGTTTCTTGTTCCACAGTCCTTTCCAGCTCTAACAATATGTATTCTTAGCTTCCTCCCACCTCTGATATTTCAGGTTCTCAGCTCCCTCACAGCTCTAACATTCTCCTGCTCTAAAATCCAACATCTGATATTCTAGGTTCTAAAGCTCTTCCTAGATCTGATATTCCCTATTCTAACCTCTTCCCAACGCTATTCTAAGTTTTCTTTCACCTCTGATATTTTAGATTCTAAGCTCTCTCCCAGCTCCAATACTCTCTCTTTTAAGATCTCCCCCACCTTTGAAATTTTGGATTCTAAGCTCTTTTCTAACTCTGACCTTCTCTGTTCTAAGGTCCCTCCCAATTCTGACACCCTCTGTTCGAAAGCCCTTCCCAACTCTTATATTCTCTATTCTAAGGCCCTTTCTAGCTCTTACATTCCCAGTTGTAAGGTCCTTCCCAGCTTTTATATTCCCTGTCTATAAGTCCTTCCCAATTCTTACATTCCCTGTTCTAAGGCTCTTCCCAGCTCTTACATTCTCTATTCTAAAGCCCTTCCTAGCTATTACATTCCCAGTTGTAAGGTCCTTCCCAGCTTTTATATTCCTTGTCCTAAAGCCCTTCCCAATTCTTACATTCCCTGTTCTAAGGCTCTTCCCAGCTATTACATTCTCAGTTCTAAGGCCCTTCTGAGCTCTGATATTCCCTATTTTAAGGCCCCTTCCCATTGAAGGTATTCTCATTTTTTTGTTTTAAAATCCCTCTCCACTCTAACATTCCCTGATTCTTTCACTCTATTAGAAGCTATAATTCTGGATTCAGAGTCATTCCACTTGAACATCAATACTCCTTGGCATCAAGGACAGATTAAAGCCACAGGTGGCATCTCAGTAAAAAGGACCATTGAGCCAGAACATTGGGTGGCTCATAAAAGTCTGGGCTGTGAAATGGGCCTTCCCTTTCTCATCAGCATTTAGAATCCAGCTTTCTTCCTTCCTCCCTAATAAGATCAACCAATGTATTAAAAGTCAGTCTAAGCCCCCCACACACACACTCTTTCCTCAACTTGATATTTCTTTCTCACTCCCTGCTTTCCTCTTTCTCCTGTATGCTTCTCCAAAGTAAAGGCAACTTGGACAAAATGCCTATTCTATAGAGTTCACCATCAAACTGCATCTTCTTTTTTTTTTCTTTTCCTTTTTTTTTTCTTTCTTTTTTTATGAGCTGACTTGTTCGACGTGATGGAAGATGTGGAAAGTGTCAGAGCTCTAGCAAGAGATTGGAATCGAAATGACTCTAATTACTTGTAATAATTTTTTTTGCATTCCAACATAAAACAATGTTACAAAAAATTCTATTACGATGGTTAAAAGACAAATCATTTAGCAAAGCCCTTTCTTTACGGCTTTATTAGACAATGTACATGGCAACATTTTGAACATTTGATTGGGTGATCGCCCAAGGCTATTCAACTGTAAGTCGCACTAACAGAGAGTTCATCCCTCGTCATTAGTCAGAAAGTCAAATGCAATCACTGTGACTCCAATTGGCTTGTCAAATTAGCCACCATTTCCCATCATTAGCATAGCAGAATCTCAGCTGCATCTTCTCCATGCCCTGACCTCCTCCAAACCTCTAGAGAGGTCTTTCCATTCTTCCCTGGCATCATATTCATTAAAGTGCTGTGACCCTATCTCCCTCAGACCCCTCCTCCTCCAAAGTTTTTTTAATGTGTCATAAAGGGCTGAAACTAATCATGATTCATTTCCCTTCAATGCAACAAGTGCCTGTTAAGCACCTACTGTATGCCATGAACTATATTACATTCTGGACTTAGAAACACAACACAAACCCAAAGTAGTCCCTTATCTCAAATATTGACTGAATTTTTTGCAAATGAGCACAATAAAATATAAAAGACACTGAATCTTTACTCAAAGGACAAGGGGTCATATTCTGATTTTGTTTCTTGACTCTTTGTGACCAGAGGCTAAACATTTTTCCTTTCTAGAACTTCAGTTTTCCCTACAACAAATTAAGTGGCTCGAACTAGATGACCTCTAAAGTCCATTTCCACTCTAAAACTATGCTTCTAAATCATTTTCATCTCCAGGTTCCTTATCTGGAAAATGAATGAATTAGAATCGGATCAAGGATTCTTAACCTTGGCATCATGCATGTTT
Source organism: Antechinus flavipes (assembly GCF_016432865.1). NCBI lineage: Eukaryota > Metazoa > Chordata > Mammalia > Dasyuromorphia > Dasyuridae > Antechinus > Antechinus flavipes. Next base: position 711,215,595 of record NC_067398.1, on the reverse strand, counting down.
TATTTTTAAAATATTTTTATTGTTTTTAAATATTTTGATAAACATATTTGAACATTATTTATTGCCTTTCTAATCTTATGTTTCATCTGATATACTTAGAAACATTATTTTGAGCAAGGAACTATTTGTTGTTCAGTGGTTTTCAGTTGTGTCCAACTTTCTGTGACCCCATTTAGGGTTTTCTTGGCAAAAAATCTACAGTGGTATGCTACTTCCTTAATCCAGGTCATTTAACATATAAGAAAACTGAGGTAAACAGGGAAATGACTTGCCCAGAGCCACATAGTTAGTCACTTTCTGAGGTCAGATTTGAACTCATAAAGCTGAGTCAAACTAATCCCAAATCCAGTGCTCCAAGCTACCATCCCACCTGTCCTGCAAGAGACTAGGCTTCAGCAGAAAGCCAGAGGGATCCATGATACACTAAAAAAAAAAAAAGATGACCTCCTAGAAGGTACCTTCCCAGTTGGGATTCCATGATTCTATTATTATATAAAAGTCTTACAAATCAGGGAAGAATGTCACAATCATGATAGGAAAGAGGCAAAATCAAGCACCAGCAAAGCCACAGCTAAAAATAGTGACAGAGCCTTGACTCCAGTTACCATAATATGGAGGGCTTTGTTTACTGGACTAGATTCAATACAGAATCGATTTTAGGGTCTAATTGGCAAGAATACAAATCAGAGGGTATCTCAGGTGAGTGAACTCTCTTCCCTTCCCCAGTCATGTGACCTCCCCAAAAGCATTTGAGAGAAATTTTGTGTTACTACCAACAGTCGACATTGTGTTTCTTGCACTAATGTAAAGACTTTTCTGATTCTGGAAACCAGGTCTAGAAGTATGAAGCCTGAACAACTACAAATGAGGGCAAAAACTAGAGAGGAAATGGGATTTCCACTAGGATTCATGGGTAAGATCTGCTGGGAGGCCACTGAGAGGCAATGTCTAGGTCCAGGAAAACAGCTAAATATGGAGCTTGAAGAGTCCCCTCACATCTTCATTCAGTTGATCTTGGAGGGAATCAGAATGGTTCAATGCCTGTGTGAACATGGCTGGCTCCACCTTCCATTCTTCCTGCTGCGGCTGTCACTCCCCTTGTTCTCCATGGCAACAGATAAATCCACACAGCATCCAAGAATTTCAGAGCTGCTGGGGCCCTCAGAGATCTTTCAGACCCAAGAATCCTGAAGTTGGAAGGGGCTTCAGGGGCCATCATCTCCAACCCAAGTCAATTCAACAAACATTTATTAAGTCCTTGTCATGGGCTAGGTAGGAACTGGGAGAACTACAGTTAAGTCAGAAGAAGTAACAGCCTTCGTGGATTTGAACAATTTAGCAAGACAATAGGATAAATTCCTACCTACAAAGCAATACATCAAAGACCCCACATTTCATTATATCATTGGGTATTGTATTACAGATAAATGTAATGAACAATATACTAAATGAAGACGGAGCTTTAGTGCATAAAAGGAGATTTGTAGCCATAAAGATTTCTGTATGCTACAGGCCAAGTCACAACCTTTCTGGGACTCAGTTTCCTCATTTGTCAAGGAGGAGATTGGACTCAATAACCTCTTAGGTCCCTTCTGACTATAAATCTATGATTGCTCAAAGCCCTTATCTCACACATATTAGATGGGTGATCATGGGTAAATTATCCAACCTCCTGATGTCCTCAGGTACCTCTCTGGGACTATTCATTACTGATAAATTTCTGAACTGCTTTGATGGAGTCTCCATATATAAATGAGAATATAGAAGAAGGAGAGAAGGTACCAGAAAAGTACAAAGACACTGGGACAGGTTTTTGTTGAGTGGGAAGCCAGAAAAGTTTTCTGAAAGAAGTCATGAGAGATTTCAAGAATGAACAGGAAATCACCAGGCATCAAACAAAGGAAACAGCATGAGTAAAGAGAGGAAAAGTTGAAGACTTTAATCATTAACACTGTTCTCTGAGCCAAAAACATTCTGGGTTTAAAATCAGGGATCTGAGTTCTAATCTCAGCTTTGCTTACTCCCTGATGGTATGATGTTGAACATCAGAATTGATCCTCATATATTCTTATTGTTGCCGTGTACAATGATGTCCTGGTTCTGTTCATTTCACTCAGCATCAGTTCATGTAAGTCTCTCCAGGTCTCTCTAAGATCATCATATTGACCATTTCATACAAAACAATAGTATTCTATAGCATTCATATACCATAATTTATTCAGCCATTCTCCAAATGATGGGCATCCCCTCAGTTTCCAGTTTTTAGCCACTACAAACAGGGCTGCCACAAATATTTTAATGAGCTTACGATCTAAAGGAGAACAAAACACGAAAAAAAAAAAAATAAGTAAGGAATGTACAGAATCTTGTTCTGTTAAGTTGAAACCAGAAAATCTGCCCTCTACAAAAGAAGGCATTGGGAGGGGGTTGACTCTTTACTCTCTTTATCCTTTCATCAGAGGGAAAAGAGGGCTTAGGAGGGTAGATAGAGCCTTTTCTCTGACCCTCAGTTTCCTCATCTATAAAATGGGGAAGTTGGATTAAATGATTTATGTGATTTATTAAATGATTTATGGCACTTATTCAAGCTCCAAATCTATACTAAAATCATTGTCTTTCCCCGAGTCTCATTTTTCTAATCAGAAAAACATTCCAGATTCAAGCTATGCTCCAATGCATCACATAATCAACAAGCATTTATTAAGCATAGAGAAGAGAAAACTCTTTTCCAGAGAAGAAGGATGAGTGTCATTCTGGGCGGCCCCCGTGGGCAGAATCAGGAACTGTGGGGGGAGCTATAAACAGGCCACATTAGGCTGCAGGTCAAGAAAAGCTTCCCAACATTGAGATTCAATTTCCAGTGGAATGGGAGCTCCATTAGTGGTGGTAAGCTCCATCCTCCGAGCACTTCAAACAGAAAGTGAATAATTGCTTTTATCTTATGTCGAAGATTCATTTCACTGAGGCAGTTGAGGAGCAAATTGGAGTAAGACCAGAGTTTGAATCCAACCCGAGATTGTGTGACTCTAACCTAGTCACTTCATTTTTGTCTACCTCAGTTTTCTCAACTTAAAATGAGGATACTGAAATCATTTGCCTTCCAGGGTTGTTACAAAGATCAACTGTGATAACGTGCAAAGTTCTTTGCAAACCTTAAACTGTTGTATAAATACTAGTTGTCGATATCATCATCATCGTCATCATCATCAATATTGGGTTGGACTAGAAGCTGTTCAATTCTCTCCCCCAAATTCTTGAACTGATGTTTGGAAGGAAAAATGGAGAATCAAATTCTAAGATTCTTCATTTTTGCTTCCAAAAATCAGTTCAAGTGTCCTCTCCAGCGTCGTACCCCTTTTTATGATTCCCTTGATGGCTCCAGATACTGGTTCTCTCCTCTTGCTTAATTCTCCCAGAAACATTCAAGAGGGGAAGAATTCTTTATTTCTCTTTCACCAAGCATGGTGCCTTACAAACAGCAGACACCGAGGAAATGCTGACTGAATTAAACTTAATTTAAGTAATTGTAGCTCAATGTTTGCCTCTTTGCTATCACACAAGCAAGACTCCCCATTTCCTACCTCTATGCCTTTGCAAAGGCTGCCCCTTGTGCCTAGAAAGCCCTTCTTCCTTATCTCCATTTCTAGGAATCATTCACCTTTTTTGAGATTCAGCTTCAGAGATGCTTTTGGGCCTATGTCCTCAGATGCCTGAAGGAAGGGTCTTTCCACTGGACCACACTGCTGGCTCCCATAGCCCAGTAACAAGCCTGATGGTGGGACACCTCCAGTCCTTCCAGAACTAGGAACTATTTGAGCTAGATCACATCTGATGTCTGCTTAGCATTATCAGTTCAGATCCAGAATGATTCTTAAAAGTAATCTATTACAACCTCTTCATTTTCTAAAAAAGGAAACTGAGGCACAAAGAAAGATCTCAAAGCTGGTAAGTTGCAGAGTCTGGATTCAGTCTCAGAGTGTCTGACTCCAAAGCCCTTGGTCTTTCACAAGATCATAGATTCAGAGTTGAAAAAAAATACCTCAGAGATCAAAATCCACATGCTTATTTCATGATGAGAAAACTGAGGCAAAGAGAGATCATGTGATTTGCCAGGGTTACTTTTGGAAGAAGAAACCAAGTCTTTCTGACTCCAAGTTCATTCTGTCTTTGTGGGATTTTGTGATGGAATCAATACTCCAGGATGAGGAGAAGCCAGAGGAGATGGAGGCAGAGAGGAAATGGTAGCCGTCCCTAGCTAGCTTCATCCTGAATCTGGTTGCTTGGTGAGAGATCTCCCTAAGAAATCTTCACTGGCCATTCCCAGTCAGTGAATACTGGAAGCTGGAGGAGTCACTGAGGCTCCTGTTACCATTAGAGCTACCCATCAAGGATGAGAGAAGCAGGAAGGGGAAGAGAAGAAGGGAACGAGCATCTATTAAGCAGCCACTGTGTGCCAGTGATTTACTACTACTGCATCATGCAGAATCTGCTGTAGAATAATGATACCAGTCTGAAAGAGCAGTGGGAGAGGTACAGGACACAGATTTAGGGAAGTTGTGGTGAAAAGGGCACTGGACTAGGAGGGAGAATCCTGGGTTCTATTCCCAGCCTTGATGATAAATCACTGTGTGATTTAGGATAAGTCAAAAAAGTTTCTGACCCTCAAATGTCCTATAAAATGAAAGAACTGGGCCAGACCATCTCTGAGACCCCTCCCTGCTCTGAGCCCTATCATCCCCTGTTCTAAAGCTCTTCTCACCTCTGACATCCCCTGTTCTAAGACCTCTCCCATCTCTGACATCCCCTGTTCTAAGACCCCTCCCATCTCTGACATCCCCTGTTTTAAGATCCCCTCCCAGCTCTGATATTGTTGTAAGGCCCTTCCCAGCTCTAACATTCTCTGTTCTAAGTAAATGATTTGCTCAGGATCATATAGCTGGTATATATCTGAGTTGGATTTTAAACCCAAGTCTTCCTGCCTTTAAGTCCTATGCTCCATTCACCATGCCACCCTGACTCATTTGGAATCCCAACAATTAGAGGATGGGAATTTGCAAATTCCCTATCTAATCCCCTCACTTTACAGATTAGGAAACTGAGGCACAGAGCTATGATTTCCACAAGGTCACCCTGAATCTCAAAGCCAGGTTCTCTAACTCCAAATTTAATCAGATCAAATTCTCCAAACATCCTGTCCGCATGCCAAGATAAAGGAATCCCTAGAGTATGACTCAACAGTCCCCATTGTCATGAAGATAGTCTTCTATCAACATCTTATGCTGTCATTGTTCTCTTACATTGTTCCCTGAGTGACTCTAAATCCTTAGACCCTATGGCTCTTGATGGCCAGGATCAAGGAATAAGAGAGGCTTCTTTTTTTTTTTTTTTTTTTTCAGAAAAACCTACAATGCTCTCCATTGGCAGGATGCTGCTATGATTATGGCACAACATGTGGACCATGCACTACTCCTTACCTCTATGGGGCCTTTTCTTCTCTGATATCCATCCTCCAGCATCCTCCAAGGGCTGGGGGATTTCCAAATGACCTTCAGCTTTGACTCTGTCCCACATACTCAGGCACACACTCTGGGGTGCCCTGAAGGGGGTCCTTTTCCATGGAGATTTCAGTTTTGAAGGAAATCCCTGAGGCTCAGTTTCATCTATAGAAGTGGAGAGATGTGAAGAAGTGAGGAATTCTGGGTGCAGAATAGTGCATACCCAGCGTGAGAGCTTTCAATATGTTAGCTAAACTGGCTTTGTTCCTCCTCTTTTTTATTCTTCATTTGAAAACAATTTTTTCAGGGTAAGAAGGCGGGATACATTGGGAAATACAAAGTGTTAAAAGCAAGATAGTAATTTTTGAAAAGAAAAACAAGAAAGAGGTTCTCATTAATCTCCAACGTTCCTTCTAAAGTTTGTTCCCGTGCTCCTTCACAGCTCAAGGAACTCTCCAAGGTACCTTCCATATGGGCTCGGCACTCTCCAAAACCATGATGGTGAATTCCTTTGAAACTCAGTTGCCCTAATTTTAAACAGAGGAAATTGGACTAAATCTCTGATGAAAAAGGTCCTCCTTCAGAGGGAGGATGTAGCAACTGAACACTGTCTCCATTTCTGTCCTATTCTACTCTGTGATTCATATAGGCTAGTCCAAGCAATATCTGTACTCGTAATAATAACCACAATAATAATCTCAACAACAAAACAATAATAATAAAATGACTATGACAACAAGAAAACCATAACGATAACAATAAAAGAAATAACAATAACAAGTATAATAATAACGATAATACTAACAAAATACTCTCTCTTTTTTTTTTAGCATTTTAAGACTTTTGACACAATCCTATAAGATTGCTACTGCCGAGCATCTTCCTCCCCCTTTTGCAAAGAAGAAAATGGCTGAGAGCAAAGTAATTTCTTTCATGTCACAGATTTAGTAAATCCCAGTGCTAGGACTCAATCCTAGGTCATCTGACGTCGTTTCTTGCAATCACATCTCAAAATCTCACCTGTTACCTGGATGCAGGAAATAAAGAGTCAGCTCACTGAGCCTCTGTGGGACCTATCAGCAAATTCAGTACAAAATCCCTGAAAATCAGCTGTAAATGGACTAACCCCAGAGACATAAATCTGTGAAACAGCCAAAGGTTTTCTATTGTTATTAGTAATGTTTGAGAGCTGAAAGAGACTTTGAAGGTCCTCGAGTCCAATCCTGAGTCCTTTGATGACTTTTCCAAGGCCCCACAGATAGGAAGCATCATAGATGAGATTTGAACCCAGCTCCATTAATCCAAAAGCCAGAGTCTTTTCCATTGTATGATGTCATCTCCCAAGCAATATGTCTTCAGACACCATAGTTATGGATTTCCCCACCCCTTCCCTCCTTGAATTCACCGTTTTAATTGGTTGTTCCAATTTCTAGAGCTTTTTGAGGTTTTCAAAGCACTTTCCTACAAGGTCACCAGTACAACTGTTACTATATCCGGTTTACAAACCAGTAAATTGGGGTAAAGGGACTTACCCAAGTCACACGTCTAGGACATGAATGAGCCTTGGTTCAGATCCAAATGTCCTCATTTGTCCAGCATTCTTTCTTCAATGGCACACTGGCATTAAAGCCAGGCTGACACCTTCATTGTCCCCTCAGACATCTTGGACACATAGCCTCCTCAGAGTGTTTATGTCAAAGTCTGAGAACAGCTGTATTCCTGCTGCTAGCAGCTGGTAGTCATGCCCTAGGCCTCTTTACAAAGTGTTAGGATATTTCCTATTGAGAGGCTGGAATAAAACAGTGTGGAGAGGAGAGAGTATTTATATAGGAGAGAGAGGGGAAAAAAAGAAGAGAGTTAAGATGTATCAGTGTTTGCAGCCCCAGGGTTCGGTATCTGCAAATACAAATTTCTACCATGGGAGGTGATGCTTTGTTCTGAGTCTTAGTCTTCCCAGACCTCTCCTTCACACACACACAATGACACTAATTGGCAGATTGTGAGGGGAAGGATGAGAAGCTGAACCGGGGTCACTTCTGTCTTACACATTCTATCTGAAGAGTCAATCTGAAGTTCCTTGTAATCTCTGAAGGGGAAGATAGAGTGCTGGGGAAGTGATGAGGGTCAGAGAGGAGGGCAGGAGACAGGAACCTGGAACTTAAAGTGTCAGGGATAGCAGTACAGAGAAGGATAGCAACAGGGAGATTCCTAACAGAGCTCAGACTACTTCTGATTATCCATCATGACTGGAATACATTTCTTATTTATTTCTGCCTCTTAGGATCCTTATCTCCTATTCCTCAAGGTTCGTCAAGCAACATCACCTTAAAGACTTTCCTGACCACCTTTCCAAAAATTATCCTGCACATGTAAGAGAATGATTCCACTGTCTCAACATCAATGAATAACATAATGAACATGATGAGCCCAGAGGATTTATTACATACTTATATGTGTAGATGCTGTCTCTGCCTAGTAGATTGTAAGCTTCTTGAGGGCAGAAACTAGCTAACTCATTTTTAAATGATGCAATTGTTTTTGGTTTTCATTTTATTTATATTATTCTGAACTCAAGAAATAAAGCAAGCATCTCCATCATATAGTAGAATAGGAAAAAAAGATGTTTGTACATGAAACAATAAGTTTCCTATGTATAACTTGCCATTTCTTTTAAATATGTAATAAAGTTATTGTGTTACTCTTTTTTTTTCTTTTGTTTCTTCCTTACTCTTTGTGACAGAGCTAGCTACTATTAGATACAAATACATGATTATATATACATACATATGTGTAATATGTATAGATATATGTATATATGTATTGTGTATATAAACACATATGTGTGTGTATAAACCCATACTGTGTGTATTTATAGCACATATTTATCAGTTCTTTCTCTGGATGTAGACAGAATTTTCCTTCATTTGTCCATTGCAGTATCCCTAGCACCCACTCCAGTGCTAAGTGTATAGCATCCACATTATTATTATCAACCCCCTCCAAAAAAAAAAATTTATTAGTCACCTACTATGCACCAAGCATTGTGCTAACCATTAGGGATGCTGATAAAAAGAAATACAGGCCCCATCCTCAAAGTGCTTACAATTTAATGAAGAGGGGAAACAATACATAAAAAGAGGCAGGAAGGCAAGGGTGGAGAAAGGAGAGATATCAGGGGTTAACCAGCATCTTGTCCATGGAATTGAAAACAATCTAAGCAGCAGATGCAAAGTAGAGTTGACCATCATGGTGATGGTCATCATTATTGCCATCAGTTATATAGTACATTAAGGTTTTCAAAGTGCTTTACATATGTTATTGATCCTCCCAATATCCTATGCAGTAGAGGCTATTATGATGCCCATTTTCTAGATAAGTAAATTTAGACATAGGGAGAAGTAACCTGTCTAGGATCACACAACTAATGGATGTCTTAGACAGGATTTGAACTTAGCTCTTCCTGATTCAAGGTCTTATGATCTAACTGCTCTAATAAAAACCTGAAAAACTGTTTGATTAGCAGAATTCCACCTCCCTTTAAAGTCCAGCTCTATCTTTCTTCTTCTAGCCTTTGTCAGTCACCCCATCACCATCCCCACCCCAACTCACCATGATCTCCCCCTCCTTTGAGCCCTACTGCCCGAGTAAGCATCTTTCAATTGCCCATTATCATAGATGGAGATGCTGTTGATCTTTCAAATGCATGTCTGAGCTCACCTCCTAAACTGTTAGCTCTGGAAGAGCTTATTCTATCCTACAGTGCCTACATAACAGGTTGGGCAACATTGGCATTTACTAAGTATCTAGTGTGTCCATATCTCTTGGTCTAGGTGCTGAAGAAGACATAAAGATTAGCTAAAATATGGTCTCAGATCTCAGGAAAGTTGCAGTCTAATAGGGACCACAAATTCAGTATGCCAGCATACCATGGGGCAACTAAGTGACACAGTAGCTAGAGCACTAAGTCAGAGTCAGAAAGAACTGAGGTCAAATGCCACCTCAGATACCCACTATGTGGTCTTGGACTAGTCACTTCACCCTGTTTACTTCAGTTTCCTCATCTGTAAAAATGATCTGGAGAAGGAAATGATAGACCAGTACAGTATCTTTGCTAAGAAAATCTAACTAGGGTTACAAAGAGTTGGACTCAACAGCAACAACAAAAGCTTGCCATAGGTAATGTACAATTGCTCCATTGTATAGGCAGAAAAACCGAGCCTAAAAGAAGTCATAGAAAGATAGATTTAGAGATTGAAGGGCTGATTTAGTCCAACCCACTCACATGTTACAAATTAAGGGAATCAGGCCTCAAGGGATGGAGAGATTTCCTCAAGATCTCACTACCACCACTATCATCATCACAACCAAAACAAACATCACCACCATCATAATAAACAGCACTGCAATCACCACCACAAAAACAACATCCACAATCACAAGAACAACTACCATCAACCACAACAAAAACAGCAACTATAATCAGAACAACCACAAAACAACAACTCCAATTGTAACAACGACAACCATCACCACCACAACAACCTCAACAAGAACCACCACCACACTACCATTATCACCAAAACAACAACCACAATCACAAAAACAACTACCATCACCACAACAACCACCATAAGAACTGCAACAAAAACAACAACCATAATCAGAATCACAACTACAAAACAATTACAACCATAACAACCACCATCACCACCACAACCTCAACAAGAACCATCATCACCAAAACAACCACCATAATCACAAAACAACTACAAAAACAACCACCATAACAACCATAACAAAAACAACAACCATAATCAGAACAACCACAATCACAAAAACAACTACCACAACAACCACAACAAAAACAACCATAATCAGAACAACAACCACAAAACAACTACAATCATAACAACCACAACCATCACCACCACAACAACCTCAACAAGAACCACCACCACACTACCATTATCACCAAAACAACAACCACAATCACAAAAACAACTACCATCACCACAACAACCACCATAAGAACTACAACAAAAACAACAACCATAATCAGAATCACAACTACAAAACAATTACAACCATAACAACCACTATCACCACCACAACCTCAACAAGAACCATCATCACCAAAACAACCACCATAATCACAAAACAATTACAAAAATAACCACCATAACAACCATAACAAAAACAACAACCATAATCAGAACAACCACAATCACAAAAACAACTACCACAACAACCACAACAAAAACAACCATAATCAGAACAACAACCACAAAACAACTACAATCATAACAACCACAACCATCACTACCACAACAACCTCAACAAAAACCACCATCACAACCAAAACAACCACCACCGCCACCAAAACAAACAGCACTGCAACTATTACCACCACCATCACCAAAACAACAACCACAATCACAAAAACAACTACCACCACCATAACAACCACAACAAAAACAACAACCGTAATCAGAATCACAACTACAAAACAACAACTACAACCATCACCACCACAACAACAACCTCAACAAGAACCACCATCACAACAACAACAATGGCTATTAGCTATATAGAACTTTCTCTGGGATGCACATTATGCTGAGAACTTTATAGATATTATCTCATTGATCCTCACAACAACCCTGGGTTGCAAGAACTATTATTATTTCCGTTTTATGATTGAGGAAATTGAGGAAAAGGGGTTAAGTGACTAGCTTAAGATCACATAGATAATAAATGTCTAAAGCCATATTTGAAGTTTTAATTCCAGGCCCAGTACTCTGTCCCTTCTGCCACCTAGCTGCCAACTACTAAATAACAGAGAATAGACATCAACTCATCTGTTGACTTTAGGGCTCTCATGCTATTTCAGTTAATCCCTTCTACCTTCAGATCCACAACAAGGGACTCCTAGTGGCCTATAAGCAGATACAGAAAACACTCAGAGCACTCAGAGAAGTCTATCATCTCTATGTTACTCTCCAGTAAGGTGAAGGGGACTTCAGAAAGTGTCGAACAGATGTCACTCTCACCTAAATCTGAACTGGCCAGGCAGAAACTCACTCAAATACCATATTGTCTGGCTAGTCAGACATGTCATCACCTTCCCCTCCAGGAAGGGATACCTGCAGGGATCCCCCGCCATTGGGCAGCACTCAGACCTTTCAGTGACCGTAGATCAGTTCAGCTCATGAAGACTGGAAGATTCCTGACTAGTTACTTGGAATCGGAGAAGGAAGCATGGAGTAGGAGACACAACCATATGGATCTGATAGGCAATCTCAGGCTCACCTAATCAGGCAGGCAGTGAACATTTATTAGGTGCTTAGAATGTGTTGCACACTGTGCTAAGCTACATGGATACAAAAAGAGGGAAAAGATCATCTTTGCCTTTAATTCACTCACAATCTAATGAAGGAGACAACAAACAAGCAAATATATACAAGCAACTATACAATGGACACACAGAAAGTATAAAAAGAGGAGCTGGGAAAAATGTCCTTTGGAAGAAGGAATTTTAATAAGGACTTAAAGGAAGCTCAGGGAAGTCAGTAGTTGAATATTGTAGGTACATGAGACAGCTAGAGAAAGTGTTAGGAGGGAGAGATGGAGCATCTTCTCTTCCTCTCTCTGGAAAGATGAAGGAGAGCTCCCAGAGGCTTCAGAGAATGAAAGAGAAAATGAAATAAACTTTGACTTCTTGTTTCAAGCCCATTGAGTGTTCAGCTATTTCTGGTCCAATTGTTGATTAACTTTGGTGTGCACAAGCATAAATACACACACACACACACACACACACACACACACACACACTCTCACCCCTCGGGGGTACAAAAGGATAAAATTAGGGGTCTTTAGTGATGCATGCCCTTCAACAAGAAACCTTATCAGGTGAGAACACATCTATTGAATCAACTAAAGGACATTTAACTAAGTGTGAATAGTTGACTTAATCAAGAAGGAGTAGAATGTTTCCAGCTTGGATGAAATGAAATAACAATACACAGGAAGTATGCTGAGATTGGTTGAAGAGAGAGTCCTTCATGTATACATATATTGTATTTAATTTTGTTAACATATTTAACATGTATTGGTACCTGTCATCTGGGGGAGGGGGTGGGAGGAAGGAAGGGAAAAATTGGAACAAAAGATTTTGCAATAGTCAATGCTGAAAAATTATCCATGCATATATCTTGTAAATAAAAATCTATAATAAAAAAGACAGTCCTGCTCTGTGGAATATATATAGAATAATAATTATAGTAGTGATGACAAGTAGCATTTATGTAGTGCTTTAAGATTTTCAAAGCACTTTGGGGCAGCCAAGTGACACAGGATAGAGCATCAGTCCTAGAGTCAGTAAGATAGGAGTTCAAATATGGTCTCAGATACTTGCTAGCTGTGTGACTCTGGGAAAATCACTTAATGCTATTGATTCCCCCCCCCCCAAAAAAAAAAAAAACCTTGCAAAGAACTTTACAATATTATCTCATTTTATCCTCACAATATCCCTGGGAGACAGGGACACCATCACCTCACCATCACCATCACCATCACCATCACCATCCCACATGAAAAGACCCCATTCTACAGGTCTGAGTCAGAGCCACTGGCAGGTGGCTCCCATATTACAACACTTGGGGGAGATTATGCAGATTGTTTGGAGGGCTTGGGGTATTTTTTAGCCGATTCTTCTTACCAGATTAGCTTAGTAATCCCTAAACTAAAAATTCATTAAATATTGTGAGGTAATTCATTTCAGCTGATACTGAAGGAAAATCACCAGTGGGGGCTCATGAGTCATAGAATCAAAGAAGTGACTCCCCCGCTTCCCTCCAGTGCCTCTGGGTTACTCAGAACATAGAGAAAGGCAAATAACAGCTGTCCTCTGAGGATCCAGGTGACCAATGAGAGTGGAAGTTAGGACCATAACTTCAGAGCCAATGCTAAAAATATTGGGAAAATAAATACGAGGTATCTGGGAGGGACAGGGGAATCACTGACATATGGAAGAGATATTTACAGTTGTGAAGGAAGTGGGATTATCCTGCTGCTATCAGACAGTCAAATCATGAAAAGGATGGGGGATGGTCTCAGTATGTTTTGATAAGGGAGGGGAGAGGAGGAGGGCAAAGAAGGCTTAAGAGATCCCCCCCCCCATCGCCCAGGCAGCTGGAATGAAGTTCCCAGGCTGTGCTGACAAACACTCAGCTCGCCCGGTGCCCTGACATACTGGATTTCTTAAAATACCAGCAGCTTCTCTGGCAGCAGCTCAGGAGACCGTTTCTCACACAATCAGACAGTTGCTAAGGTAGAGGACATCTCATTATTCACACTGTGGTTTAATCGTTGGGGGGATGGAAGTGGGAAGAACCAGTCGGAAGCCAAGAGAATTTCTTTTTACCTTTGACCTCCACACCAAAGTGCTGACAACAGCATCCAAAATCCATGGGGCTCCCCCTCCCACTCCTCCATCCTGCCCTCATCCCAATTGATTAAACAGGAAGTTTAGTCAATGCCCAATTGGAATGAGGCAGATCACTCAAATATTGCAGCCTTAGGTAATGGAATCAGCTCATGACTAAAAGTCAGGAGATCCAGGTTCCAATTTTGGTTCTCTATGACCTTGGACAAGCCCTTCTAATTCTTCAGGCCTCAGAGAAGGCCTAGAGGGAGTGGTTGTTTCTTCCCAGGTGAAGTTTCTTCATCTTTAAAATAAAAGGAATCATTTAGATGACTCTTAAGGATCCCTTCACACTCCAATTTTCTGGGTTCTAAAATTCCTTTTCCAGCTCTCTTATTCTGTTCTAAAAACTGTCTTTAAAGGCCTTTAAAATAAATTTTAAAAAAAAGAAATGCCATATAGGGAAGGAGGGGAATGGGGGAATTGGAACATAAGGTTTTACAAGGATCAATGGTGAAAAATTATCCTTATTTATGTCTAAAAATAAAATGCTTCAATAAAAAAGAAAAGAAAAGAAGAAAATTATTCTCTATTCAGTTATTTGTTTATACATCCAGCCCCTCTCCTAGACTCTAAACCCCTTGGAAGCAGAGACTTCAGGGTTTTTTGGGTTTCTCTCTGGTGCCTATAAATAGTGTCCAGCATATCACAGGCAGTCAATTAATCTATAAACATATGTTAAGGTCCCACTATGTGTCAGGCACTGTGCTAAGCAGTGGGGATACAAAAAAAAAAGTAAAAGACAGTACTATGGTTCCAGGAGCTAAATGACTTCCAGTGTATGCTGTAAAAGGTAGGTGGGGAAGAAGAGAAGAGTGGATGGTCAAACCTCTATGCCGGGCCCACTCTCTCTAGGATGTCTCTTTCAACTGACTGCTGAACCTGAGGGATTCAGGTTCCAAAGAAGGAGGAAAGGCAAGGGAAAAGAAGGAAATTAGGAAGGAAGAAAGAGAAGAGAGAAGAAAGGGAAAGAAAGGAAGGAAGGAAGAAAGAAGGAAGGGAGGGAGGGAGGAAACAAAGAAGGGTAGGAGAGAAGGAAGAAGGAAGGAATGAAAGAAAGAAAGGAAGGAAAGTGGGAGGGAAGGAGGAAGGATGGGAAGGAGGAAGGAAGGAAGAAAGGAAGAAAGGAAGGAAGGAAGGAAGGAAGGAAGGAAGGAAGGAAGAAAGAAGGAAGGGAGGGAGGGAGGAAACAAAGAAGGGTAGGAGAGAAGGAAGGAAGGAAGGAGGGAAGGAAGGAAGGAAGGAGGGAAGGGAGGGAAGGAAGGAGGGAAGGGAGGAAGGAAGGAGAGAAGGGAGGAAGGAAGGAGAGCAGGGAGGAATGAGAGAAGGAGGGAAGGAAGGAAGGAAGGGAAGGGAGGAAGGAAGAAAGGAGGAAGACTTCAAGAACTTACCATTGGACAATGAGTTGAAATCAGAAGGATAGCTTTAGAGTCAGAGATATTTAGGCTTAGGGTTAAAGTCAAAGTCAAAATTAATTTGCCTGGCAGAGGAATGTGGACTTCATTGAAAAGGCACTAGGCAGCCACTGAAGATTCTTGAGGTCATGATGAGACAAATGAATTAGAAAGATAATGGGCAGGTTTCGAGAGGATGGAAAGAGACTGGATAAAGGAAGACTGATTAGGAGGCTATTGACATAATTGAATCAAAGGATGAGGGCATTAACCCAGATGGTATCGGAGGGAGTAAATGGAGAGGAGGGGAGCAGGGATCCTACAAGAGAGAAGCAATGAGACATCTGTGAGTCCCAGTTTCCCCTGGGTCTAGCCGCCGCTTAGCTCTGAGGCCAGACCAATGTAGCCCAGGTCACCCAGCCCTGCTCCTTATGAGTTCCGGCTGCAATAGCCAGTGCCAAAGTGACCACAATAATGTCCACCAAAATCCATCATCCTGACACCGCGTCCATTACGGCCACTCATGATGTTAGAGGAAGTGCCAAAGGGAATGATGGTCACATGACTAATTCGGGGCTAAGTGCCGATTAATGACCAGGCCCCCTCTTTTCTAGCCATTTCTAGGTTAATGGCCTCATAAAAAGCAAGCACTGTTCTTTTCATTTCATTTTAATTTTATAATCATTGTGCTTAACAGCCTTAGGGAAAGCCAAGAGCTCCCTCCATCCTCCCAGAGTGCTGTCTGACCATGAGCTTCAGAGCCTGACCCTTCTTGAAGAAAAGCAAGACCTTTCGAGCAAGGAGAAACCTTCGAGTTCTTCTAATCCTCCTCTCTCTTTACACTAGTGAGCCCTTGTTTAATTGGGATGGGATAGGCAGAAATCAGGGAGTTAAGGAGGGAGTCTCTGTAGAATTAGAAGCCAGAAAAGGACTCTTGTGTGGAAATATACTGATGAAGTGGGGAGAATATTGGTCTTAATCCTAAAAGACAGAAGGCCTGTTCTGGGACTCATTCTCTTGGTGATCTGGGGCAACTTAGTCATTCCAGACTGATTTTTTTTAAGTGTTTATAAAATTTAATACGGGAGCAATGAAATCACAAAGTTTGTTTTTTATTTCCTTGTGAAGGTTTCCCCTCCAGAATTGTTCTACAGAGGTGCCCACCCAGAGAAAGGTCAACCTTCTTCTTAGAAAGGAGCCATGGTGATAATTATCACCTCCCAAAAACCATGAACATGCCCTGCCTCCCCCTTAAAGCCCCTCCTTTACAGGCTCGGCAGATAGCAACTTTGGGAGCCCTGGATTCCTTCAAAGTCCAGTTCAAATGCAAAGTATTTTCTACCATAACAGTGGTACATATATATATTAGGGTGGGGCTTCATTTCTGCCATGGGTTGGGTTAGGTGGTCAATGAGATCCTCTGGGATTTGGAAATCCTGTGATTATATCTGCCCCCTCACAATCACCTCACGTTTCTCTTCCTATACATACTGTCTCCCTTCAATAGAAGGGTAGGGATCCTGTTTTTGGACTCTCTTTTTATCCCCAGTCTTAGTACAGAGCCTGACATGTCAACAAGCTCACCTTTCTTCAGGGATTCTGACTGGAATGAGTATTGACTCTGAAGTCTCATAGACTTCCAGAACCTCAGAGTTCCGAGGGACACCTTAAGGACAGTTCACTTCTGGGCTAAAATGTCCAATAATATCCTAGACAAGTGGCTCTCTAATCTTTAATTAAAGACTTCCAGTGGGGGAGGAGCACAGCACCACACAAGCTAGCTAGCCCATTCCCTCTTTGGAAGGAAGATTAGGATTTTTTCCCCAGACATCAAGTCTACCTTAGGCTCTTTGTCATTTCTTTCTATTGTTCTTGATTCAGCAGAACCCACTGAACCCTTTTTACTGTTGGTCACCTTTTCAAAATCTTGAAGATGGTTTTCTTCCCACCCCCATGTCTTTTCTTCAGGCTGAACATTACCAATGGCTTCAAAACTGACCCTCAGGGGGCATGTTCTCTGATATTTTTCTGGACATGAAAGACCCAGCCTTGAACTCAACCATGGGACTTTTGCTTCATTAATCCCAGATACTTCTCTCACTGCAGCTTAAGCTTGCATTCGCTTTCTTGACTGCCATATTATTCCTTGGAAAAAGGAGATAGAGATCTTACAGATAAACGAACATCCAAGGTAGGATTTGAACCCAGAATCTCTGCCTCCAGAGCCAATGCTCTTAGACAGCTAAGTAGTCCAGTAGATACAACACTACATATGGTACCAGGAAAACTCAAGTTCAAATCTGGTCTAAAAGCCTTCCAAACTGTGTGACTCTAGGAAAGTTGCTTAATCATTATGTGCCTCAGTTTCCTCAGCTACAAAATGGGGGTAGTAATATCTCCTACCTCCCAAAGATTGGGAGATTCAAATGAAATAAAAATTGTAAAGCCCTTAACACAGCGCCTGACATATAATAGGCACTTAATAAATGCTTCCTTCCTTCCCTTTCCTTCCTCTGTATCCACTGTATTGTTCTGTTCAGGTCCATTCCAACTTTAGACCTAAGGACAAAGACACTCATGTTTGGATCCTGCCTTGGACATTGACTGGCTGTGTGATCTTGAGCAAATCACTTCTGAGTCTCATTTTCTTTAAATGCAGGTGGCCATAATTTGAGTGGCTATGGGGATCAACTGAGATCAAGAGAGACATTAAATGAAGCTTTAATGGATCTGTGATCTCATCAATAAATTTGTCCATCCTTCATTTAAATAAATCTCATAGCAGCTCTACATTTCATCCAGTGTGACTCATGTCTTTGTAAATATCAAGGTAAATATTTTATATGGAAGCTATCCAGCATACTAAGGACCTCTCTCTATAACTCTTGACTTAATGTAGAACCCAGTACAGCATGGGGGTGAGACATCTGTTTTCCCTCCTTGCTCCCGACTCCATTTCTGATCATCCCATATAGCTTCTATACGAAGGTCACCAACACATAGATTTAAAGCTGGAAAATATTTCAAAGGTCAACTATCCGACCTCCTTATATTTCAAAGGGAGAAATGAGGTCTGCGGATGTAAAGTGTAACTTATCCAAAATCACCAAGCCAGGATTCAAACCCAGAGCCCTTGATTCCACACCCATAACTCAACATCAATATCCTTGAATTTATCAAGTAATCGATCGGTGCCCAGAGAGACGGCTGCCATTGTTGTTCGGTCATCTCAGTCATTTCCAACTCTTCGTGTCCCCATTTGGGGTTTTCTCAGCAGAGACACTGGAGGGATTTGCCATTTCCTTCTCCAGCTCATTTTACAGATAAGGAAACTGAGGCAAACAGGGTTAAGGGACTTGCCCGTATTTCCTGGGCAGCAGAAATTGGAACTTCTGAAGATGAGTCCTCCTGATTCCAAGCCTAATGTTCTATCTACTGCATCATTTGCTGCCCACCACCAACGCTATCTTAATTTCACAAATAAGAAAAACAAAGCGATTAATTAAAAGACTCACAGAAGCAGAATTTGGTCACAAGTCCAGAACTCTCCGCCATTGCTTGTAAGCAACTCCCCATTGGCTGTATACAGTAGGCGTGGCAGTATACAGTAGGCGTGCTTTGAGATATCACAGATAGAGTGATTTTACAGGTGGAAACGAAGTCTTGAAAGGGGAATTGACTTGCTTAATCACTCAATCAGCCGATGCTTGGTAAGTTTTAGCTAGGGGCCAGCTGAGAAACTGCAAGGAGAGCCAGTGTCAGAAGGGAGATCCCCTCCGAGCCTCTCTCTGACACATGCTGGCTGTGTGAACCTGGACAGATCACTTGACCCCTAACCCTTCACCCCCAGGCAGCTCACCTCAGTTGCAGCACAGATGCTGATTTCCTTATCGGGGAGTCCCCATCCAGTGAAACCGTAGACCCAGCCCCGAACCCCAGTCTCTTCATCCTATCCCTTTCCTTGGTGCCAGATTCTGTGTTCCAGGTCATACCGCTGGGAAATGGGCAGAATTCAGAGCTAGGTCTCTCCTCCCTGCAGATGTCACTCCTTTTCCATTCTGTCATCATGACTTGGAAGCCATTACCCACAATGCACAGGGAGGAGGGAAACAATCGGCAGGGTCTCCTCTGGGAAATGAGCCCCTTCCTCTACCTAACCTGGGCAGGGTTCTGGGTGTACTGGGAAGCCACGGCCCCCTCACCCCTGTACCGGGGAAGGAACCGGAGAGCCAAGTCTTCCAGCAGTGTCAACAGCCACCAAGTGGGCCCTGGTCTAGGCAGATGAAGCAGGCGGCTTATTGGCGCTGACATAATTTAGATGAATGGTGCGGGCCATCCATCAGGCCTGCCGGAGTGTGCGAGAGCCCCAGGAAGAGCCAGTAGGGGATCCCATTACTTTACATGTGTTAACAGCCAAACTCCTTTGTATAAACAACAAGCCTACTCTCCTGAAAAGGCCGATTTCCCCTCATTGTCTGGGAAAGGACTAGCAGGTCTCAACATGATAAATGGGCCCAGAGCTGGGATTGGCAGCCGGGAAGCCTCCGACGCAGGCAGTGCGGCTGCGGCCCGCCGAGGGGAGCTACTGCGGGCAAATGGCGACACCGTGTGGCGGAACGCAGAAGTGTGGCTCGGCCTCCCCCTCGGCTTCCTCCCGGGAGCCCCAAGGCTGGGCCTAAAACCCAGGGAGCAACCTCAGAGAGCGTCCTCTCCGGTCGGCTCCTGCCTCGGGACAGGTGGCGGGGCAGAGGTCATCGCTGGCTGAATCCATCGCTCCGCCGTGGCTGAAGCTGTGCTTGAGGGCAGACCCCGGACGGCTAGACCTGAGAGGATGGAAATCCCCATGTTGGAGGGGCTTTTCCAAGCCCACTGCAGATTTGTCCATGGCCAGAGGAGCTCGATTCCCCGCCAAGCCCACTCAGAGCGCACGCATCCCCCACTCCCAGCTCCACGTTGCCTGGAGCCTCCTCTCAGCAACCCAGAGACTTACCTGAGCATCAGCGGGGCCTTTGAGAACAATGAAGATGGAAGAAATCCCTAATATTCACACAAATGGGCAGAGAGAGACAGAGATAGAGAGACAGACAGACAGAGACAAGACAGAGACAGAGAGACAGACAGACAGGGAGAGAGGAGGGAGAGAGGGAGAGAAAGGAGGAAGAAAGGGAAGGAGAGAGAGGGAAAGAGGAGGAGGGGGAGGAGGAGGAGGAGGAGGAGGAGGAGGAGAAGAAGAAGAAGAAGAAGAAGAAGAAGAAGAAGAAGAAGAAGAAGAAGAAGAAGAAGAAGAAGAAGAAGAAGAAGAGAAGAAGAAGAAGAAGAAGAAGAAGAAGAAGAAGAAGAAGAAGAAGAAGAAGAAGAAGAAGAAGAAGAAGAAGAAGAAAGGGAGAGAGGGAAGGAGAGAGAATGAATCATAGTTTCAAGGTTAGAAGACATTTTCAAGATTATCCAGACCAAACTGAATTGAAACAAGAATCTTAGTATCATAGACTGGAAGGAATCTTAGAGGTAATTGAACCCAGTCCCCTTATTCTATAGATGGACAAACTGAGGCCAATAAAAATGCAGTGATTTAAGATCATAGGGTCATAAATAGATCTGGAAAATCCTTAGAAGTCACTGATTCCAAATCTTTCCTTTCAGTTATTGGGGAAACTAAGTCTCACAGAAGTGAAGTGATTTTTTTTAGGATTCCAAAGCAAGTGACTGAAATGGGATTTTAACTCCTGTCTTTCTAAATTCAGTGCTCTATCAGGACATTATACTATGTCTTTCAATTCTTCCTATAATGTCCCTAACAAGTGGGCCTCCAGGCTTTGTTGATAGGGGGACCCTACTGATCCCTGGAGAAAACTTATTTTGTTGCTGGATAGCCTAATTGTTAGGAATTTTCTTTACCATTTTAAAAGTTAGTCTTACACATGGAAATTTATACATAGAGGTTCTATTATAAATATACACACTCAAAGATACAAAGATTAATTTAACTAATAATTAGAGAAGGAGGACAGGAAGGAAGGAAGGAAGGAAAGAAAGAAAGAAAGAAAGAAAGAAAGAAAGAAAGAAAGAAAGAAAGAAGAAAGAAAGAAAGAAAGAAAGAAAGAAAGAAAGAAAGAAGAAAGAAAGAAAGAAAGAAGAAGAAGAAAGAAAGAAAGAAAGAAAGAAAGAAAGAAAGAAGAAAGGGAGGAGGGAAGGAGGGAAGGAGGGAAGGAAGGAAGGAAAGAAGAAAGGGAGGAGGAAAGGAGGGAAGGAAGAAAGGAGAGAGGAAAGGAGGAAGGATAGGAGAGTTGAGCAGAGGAGAGGAGAAGAGAAGTAGAAGAAGTATTAATTAAGTTTTACTATGTCCTAAGCACTGAATTGAGCACTAGGGATTTTACAGAGAAAACTTAAGTTCCAGACAGGTTCAGTATCTTGTCCCTAAAACAGTGGCTATTCTCAGGAAGTTTATATTGTAGTAATGGCAGCTCATTGTATGTAGGGGATTAGTATGTAAAAAGAATTTTTTTGGCTTGAAAAGTGACAGAGATTGTGAGACCATATGGCATTTCCAATAGCAATTACAGTCTTGATTTCGAGAAAGGGGGAAGGAGGAAAGGGGCAGGAGATTTCCACATGGCAGCAAGACGGTGGTTAGAAGATGACTTGGGAATTAAAGGCAAGCTTGGCTGGAGCTGTCCTAGATATAATGAGTCACAAAAGGTACTCTCTGATATGGTAGAGAGAGCTCAGGTTGGAAGTTAGGAGGGGGAACAAAAGGGCAGAGAATCGTCTCTGAACAAGTGGGAAAGAGAAGATGGCCAGGAGGCAAAGGGAAGCATGGCAAGGACTAATTCAGGTGGAGTCAGCTTATACAAGACCCTCACCACTGGGACAGTAGGATTCTGGAGTCGATAAAAGTAAAATCTTCCAGGGAATACTCTCTGATTCCAAGTCCACATTTTATATGCTCCCTAATACTAATATATAGAGAAAAAGATAAAACCAGACACAAAGACACAAATCCAGAGGAACACACAAACACTGAGGCAGAGAAATATTAATGGAGGCAATGTAATGGGTACTCCTTAAAGGCAGGGAACGGTTTTCATTTGGCTTTGTACACCAAGAACCAAACACAGGACTTTGAACATAAGAAGCACTGTAATTGTCTTATTAGATTGGGTTGTGGGGGCCACACCAACTGGTTATTATTATTATTCAACTGAATAATAATCTGTGATGTTTCAGGGAGAGATAATTATAACTAGAAGACTCGAAACAAGCATTCTGAGAACTGGTTAAAGTAAATGGGGCGTTTAATCTAGAAAAGACTCTGGAAGGGATGCATTTGCGTACTTGAAGGACAAATGCTTTCACATGGTCAAGGGACTAGACTTGTTCTGCTTGACCCCGGAAGGTAGAACTAGAACCAATGTGGGGAAGTTATCAGAAGGCATGGTAGAAAAAGAACTAACTTGGACCCAATAAACCTGGGTTTGAATCCCAGTTCTGCCACATATTTATGATGTGAAATGATTTGAGGTCTTATAGGACACATAGACAGATAGAGAGAGAGAGGAAGGAAGGAAGGAAGGAAGGAAGGAAGGAAGGAAGGAAGGAAGGAAGGAAGGAAGGAAAGAAAGAAGGAATAGATAGATAAGACAGATGGATGAACAGACAGGATAGACAGGCAGACAAATAAATGATGGATAGATAGATGGTTGGACATCACAGACAGGATAGAGATAGATAAACAGACAGACAGATAAGACAGATGGATGAATAGACAGCTAAACTGTGGATAGATAGATGGCTGAATGTCACAGCCAATAGATGATAGATAGATAGATAGATAGATAGATAGATAAGATAGATGAATGAATAGACACAGGATAGACAGATAAACAGGGAAATAAATAAATGATGGATAGGTAGATGGCTGAACATCACAGACAGGGAAGAGAGAGAGAGACAGAGACAGAGACAGAGACAGAGACAGAGAGACAGACAGAGAGACAGACAGACAGAGACAGACAGACAGACAGACAGAGAGATGGATAGATACATGGATAAAAATAGATCTTTTTTATTCTATGTCCAGCACTTTATTCCCCATCTCACCAACTTAACTACTGTATCCAATACATATCCAATCTGTTTATGTAGCCCATCTCTGCTCCCTCACCCTTTGCTTGAAGGCAAAGACTACATTTTGTACCTCCAGCATCTAGCATGGAATCTTACAGTTTGAGGCAGATAGATAATACAGCAGATACAACTCTGGACCTGGGGTCAGGAAAATCAAATCCAGCTGCAGATATTTCCTAGCTGAATGATGCCGGACAAGTCACTTAACTTCTGTCCACCTTGGTTTCCTCATCTGGAAAATGCAGATCACTATAGCAGTTACCTAATGATAGTAGCTCCCTCCTAGAATTGTAGTGGGGATAAAATGAGATAATATTTATAATACCTTGCAAGCTTTAAAGTGCTGTATAACTGCTAGCTATGATTATTCATAATAAAACACTAATAGAGGCTTATTGGATTGTGTTCAGATTAAGGTATGATAGGGTATTTCTGGGCCAGCAAGAGTATGAATTAAGGCACGGAAACAGGAAAGTAGTGGAAGACAATGAAGAGACCAAGTTGGCTGAAGCTGAGGAGATAAGTGAAGGGATAGCAGGAGAGTGTTGAAAAGATGAGTTGAAGAGAGCCCTGAATGTCAGACTGAGTTTGGACTTTCTGCTGCATATTATGGACAGACTGAACATGCTCAGGGCAGACTTTGATCAACTCTAAGGTCCCAGGGACCATGTCTGTCATACTGTTATTTGACAAATGCTTCTAGCAGTGATAACTGGCATTTAATGGAAGCTATATCTTAGCCTCAAATAGGGTCTATGCCTGAATTCAAACTCATAACTTCCTGACTACAAAGCCAGAGACTGATCATTCAAACACGGCATAGAATGTATTTTGTCACATTAATATCCCATCCCCTACAACATATCTTGGTTCCAAAATATCTGGGGGAGCAATTGCCCATAATGCATTTCACTTTATTGGAATACTATTATCCACAATGTACACCAACTCAGCAGGATATTGTTTTCTAGTAGTGTCTGACTCTTCCTGACCGCATTTGGAGTCTTTTTGGCAAAAAGTACTAGAGTAATTTCCTTCTCCAGCTCATTTGCCAGATGAGGAAACTGAGGCAAAGGGAAGTGACTTACCCAGAGTCACACAACCACCATGTGTCTGAGGCTAGCTGTGACTCAGAAAATATATATTTTTTTAAATCTCTAATTCTTCACTAGATGGATGAATGGAGAGATAATGAGAGAGAGAGAGAGTGAGAGAGAGAGAGAGAGAGAGAGATAGTCAGATGGATAGATGAGACTATATCTGTGATTTCATTGGCACAGAGAAGTACCAAGTGAAGAAACTTCTATCTTCTCTTCAATTTATGATTGCACTCATTTTTTTTTCTCTCCTGGCTCTTTCAATTCATTTTACTCTCTGGAACCCCTCTTCTCCACTGTATCTGGTTCTCATAATGGAAAAAAATCTGGGCTGTCCTGATTGGTAAACAGTCTATCCAGATGACTATTTCAGGAAAAGCCCCAGCCATGCTCACTTCACTCAGCAGGTGAACACCCCTATCCCTGCTTTCTAGCTCCTCTTGATATGTTGTATTCCTCTATTAGAATGTAAGTTCCTTGAGGATAGGAATTGTCTTGCTAGCACTTAACACAGTAATTAATACATTGTAAATGCTTAAGAAATGTGCTTTCCAGGGGCAGCTAGTGAGTGCAGTGGATAAGAGCACCAGCCCTGAAGTCAGGAGGATCTGAATTCAAATCTGGTCTCAAACACTTAACACATCCTAGCTGTGTGAACCTGGACAAGTCACTTAACCCCATTTGCCTAGGAAAAAAAATTTTTTTAAAAAGAAATGTTTTTTTTTCTATCTATATGTGTGAATCTATTTATCAATTGATTTATCCTTCGATGTATCTATCCACTTATGATATTAGAGAGTTCCCTACATCAATGATAGATTACATAACCAGCTCAAGGTCACATTGTCAGTATGTGTCAGAGGTGTCCCTGTTCTTCCAAGTTTAGATTTCTGTCCATTACACAGCTGGAGTTAAACAAAAATGGGGGACCCATACACAAGATCCCATATATAAGGCTACATATTGATCCAGTTTTAAAATATAATGTTATTGATGATTTTGTTTTTTTTATTTATTTTGTTAATTATTTCCCAATTATATCTTTATCTGGTTGAGGGCAGTTTTCAGGCCACATGCTGCCTGAAGTCATGTGTTACTTCCCTGTATCCTACCTCACTATCTGGAAGGCGAGAGGCTACCCTGTGGAAAGAGAGTTTAAAGGAACTTGGAAATTCCCTATGTTGCCTTTTGGAAGGCAGAGACTAAGATTGCAACCCTGATTTAAAAAAATATAAAGGTTGTAGAAAAGATAGGGAAAGAGTTCATATTTAATCATTCTCTCATCTCCCCTGTCTTCCCCCAACCTGATACCTTGAGGGTTAGGACACTCGGCACAGAAAAACAACTGTTCAGAAAACTGGGGACCCAAGTTGAACCTGAACTCTAGCTTTTCCAGGCAATGATGAAGGAAAAATCATATGGAATGGGGTCGTTCTCTCCAATCAGTGGGCATTTATTAAATTTCTACTGTGTATTTTGGAGCCTAAATTTGACAACAATATCCTAGCTGTTCCCGCTGACTCTAGTCTCCCTGTTTCCACATATCTTGTAGTATTCTCACCTTCATCTTCAAGGTGATGCAATCTTCTGAAGACTCTCCTTACATCTTATTCTGGCTTCAGAAGGAAGACCTAGAAGTAATTAAAGGAGAAAATTGAAAGAAATAATTTCCTAACACATAGTGTGGGGAAGTTGTTAGTTTTATGTGGAAAAGTAATGTTATAGATTAGAGGGAAAGTAAGTATGATAATAAATAGAATGAAGGATTCAATAAATGATTAGTTACTTTTATTTGGAATTGCACCAAATTTTTGGTTTCTAAAACCAATGCATTATCCTTTAAAAATAAGAAAGTCATGGGTTTTAGGCATGGGTTCAAGAGTTAGCAGTTCTTCTGATGCTGAGTAAAATGAGCAGGACCAGGTGATCATTATATACTTCAACAGCAATACTATATGATGATCAATTCTGATGGACATGGCCACCTTCAGCAATGAGATGAACCAAATCAGTTCCAATGGAGCAGTAATGAACTGAACCACCTATACCCAGTGAAAGAACTCTGGGAAATGACTATGAACCATTACATAGAACTGCCTGCATTTTTTATTTCCTTCACAGGCCAATAATACACTATTTCAAAGTCTGATTCTTTCTGTACAGCAAAATAACTGTTTGAACATGTATACTTATATTGTATTTAATTTATACTTTAACATATTTAACATGTATTGGTCAACCTGGCATGGGGGTAGGGAATGGGGGGAAGGAGGGGAAAAAGTGGAACAAAAAATTTGGCAATTGTCAATGCTGCAAAATTACCCATGCATATAACTTGTAAATAAAAAGCTATAAAATAAAATTAAATTTAAAATAAAATAACTTTCTCGGGTATATAAGGAGATTTAAACTCCTAAGTTTAGACTCATAATCTAATGTGAGTCTATCTGTTGGGATCTTTCTCTAGTTTTCTCTTGATTTTAAATGGGAACCAAAGAAAGACATAGTTGTCCATCAGTTATCCCTCTTTGTCACAAAATGAATGATCTATCTTTTATTTCCAGTTACATCTCTTTAGTGACATCCTTGATGTCATTTGAACTCTTTTTTCATTTGTAATTTATTATTATCTGCTCCTACTAATTAAGAGTTCCTCCATAGGTGTCTGTGTGATTCCCATGAAGAAAATATTATTGTTAAAAAGATGGATTTCCATTTCAGGGAAAATATGCTTGGTGTTATTTAAAAGAATTATTGAGGTAATCCAGTCCATTTTCTTCCTCCTGGTCAATTTTGAACCCAGTTCAATGCTCATTTACAATGCTCTATGTGCCAATTGACCAAATTTATGGGTTGTCTATCTAATTTCCTGTCATAGTCCATTCTAAAAGCATTCTTCACCCACTTCATTTTCCGTGTATGGATAGTTAGTATGTAACTACTATATGTAAGTATAGAGTAAGCATGTATCTCATTTTAGAGAGTCTGCAGGATTCTAGGACTTGACAAACTAGTAGAATGTTGCTTGCAAATATGACTGTCTGGAGCACCTCACCATACAATCAATAAATGCAAGGGATTAAAAAAAAAGTTAAAAGATAGTCACTGCTTCTAAGTAGCTCATAGTCTAATGGGAAAGATAGCATGTAAACATAGAAAGAATTTTATTGTTAAAAAGATAGTCTTCTATTTCAGGGAGATGTTTGTGGTCATTTAAAGCACTACTTGGTTTTCTAAAGGCAATTCAGTCCACTTTTTTTTCAATTCTACAATGTACAAACAAGATACAGACAAGATAAACTAGAAATGATCATCAGAGAAAAGATATTCGTATTAAGAAAATAGAAAAAGCTTCTTGTGGAAGGTGGAATTTTTGACTAGGTCTTGAAGGAAGACTTAAGAAGGAGGTAAGTCCTTTCTAAATCTGATTTTTCTTGTGCAACAAGAGAATTGTATAAATATGTACACATATTTATATACTTTAAGAAATACTTTAAAACATGTTTAACATGTATGAGACTGCCTGCCATCTAGGGGAGGGGGTGGAGGGAAGGAAGGGAAAAGTTGGAGCAGAAGTGTTTGCAGGGGTCAAATTGCAGGGCAATAATTTCGCAATTTCCATGCATGTGATCTGCCAATAAAAAGCTATAATAATAAAAAATTTTAAAAAGGAAGGAGGTGAGGAAAGATGATATTCCAGGCATGAGGAACAGCCAGTGAAAATACACAGTCTATAGATGAAAGTTTTGGGCACTATAGATGAATCTATAGATGAAGTTGGGCAAGGAACAAGGAGGTCAATATCCCAGATTCGATGCTTTTTGCAAAAGTTTAAAATGACAATATCAATGGAAAGTAAAGATGTGTACCAGGAAGTAAAGATGTGTACCAGGACTTCAAGAGAAAAGATCTGAGTTCCAGATCCTGATCCACCATTGACCAGATTAGTGATCTTGAATGAGTCTTGATTCTTGTCAGTGATTTCAATGAAGGCATAAATATAATGTTTGTCAAATCTGCTGATGATAGCAAGCTAGTAGGACCAAGTAGCACAAAAGATAAGACAATATGTATAAAACACTTTACTATTGCCATTATATAATCCAGCCTGGAAGAGAACTCATCGAGTTAGAAACATGGGTTAAATCTATTTGAAATGAATTTTAAGAAATAAAATGTAAAATCCTATACTTTGGGGCCAAAAAATCAACAGCACAATGATGGAGGTGTTTAATTAGCTAGACAATAGTTCAAAGGTAAAAGACCTGAGTAGTTTATATCATTTTAAGATACATATGCGAGTAAACTCCATTTCATTCGGATCTTAACTTCTATGATCTTAAATTGCATCAACAGAGGCATAGTATCAGGAGGTAACAGTCCCTTTGTATGTATGCTGCTCTGTTCAGGACACATTCAAAGTATTGTTTGCCTCTGGGGATCAGAGTGTGGGAAAGCCATTGAACTGGCTAGCATCCAGAGGAAGGTGACCAGAATGCCGAAAGAGCTTCATATATTTCATGACAATAAGTACAAGGGACTGAGAATCTTTTCCTAGGAGGCATGGAAAGGGGAAATCCTAAGTGTGTATTTGAATGTCTCTGTGAATATAGAGATGAGTCCATCTCACTCCCTTCTTCAAAACTCTTTAGTAATTCCCTAGTCTCTATAATACATAGGCCATTGCCTAGCACAGTATTTCATATGTAGTAGGTGCTTAATTATTGCTGATTAAGTTGGGTTGAATTTGAAGTCTTCCCTAACATAGTTCCCATGTATGGCCCCAGGGTTGATATCATTCTCCTTCTCAATCATTCACTGAACTCTACCTTTAAAAAAAAGCCTAGCTTCTTTCAGGACTCACTGAGGAACCATTTCCTGTATGAGGCTTCTTCTGGTTTCCTCACCCACCAGTATCTCCCCTCCAGGATTACCTTATATAGACTCACTTTTGCTTCATGTCTTCCATAAGTAACATCGTTCCTGACACATAATAAGTGGTTAATAAATACTGATTTATGAATTGAACACAGACTGTTAGAGTAGAAAGGATGAAAAATGAATGAACGTTCCTCCAAACTGTGATCATTATCCTGATTAAATTGACCCAACTCATAATATCTGAATCTCTGAGTTTTATTATAAGGGTAAGGATCCAATGGAACAAAGAAAAGCCAGACATCTATTGAGCTATCAGTCAGTCAGTCAGTCAAAGATATAAGCTAGATATAAATGGAGGAAATGTCTTGGGATTCATTGAAAGAATTAGACATATCTTTGGCACTAAATATATAATAGAAGGAAATTTTAGCAAAAGATTCCGGCAACCCCTTTCAGAATCAAGTTTCATGAATGTGTTGAGGAACCAAACCTTTACTCCTGAAACCAGAAAGGAGAGAGTCTCTGTCACACACACACACACACACACACACACTCACAATCACAGACACACACACACACACACACACACACACACGAATACATTATCAAGGGATAATGAATGTAAAAACAAACAAACAAAGCATTCATCTGGGAGCTAAGCAAAGACAAACTAGACCTATCCCAGGAGAGCTTCTTAAAGCTTTCCTTTAAGAGTTTTAAATGACAAATGACAAAAAGGACTTCTATCCAACCAGAGCTGGGAGTTACCCTGTGCCGCGTGTACTTTTAAAGCTTCTACTCCTTGACCCCTAATATCTGTGTGGACCTGCAGGAGACTGGGTTCCAGATTTTTCCCCATTAGATCATGATCCCTTTGAGAACCTGTTTGTTGGTGTTTTGTTGGGGGGTTTTTTGTTTGTTTATTTGCTTGCTTTTTTTTTTGCTTTTTTGTCGGTTAGTTGCTTTCCTAGGTGCTTAGAACAGTGGCTGGCCCATATCACACAGCTTACTTGCTGTGTTAATTTTGAGAAAGCCAATTTACCTCTGTTTCCCTCTTCTCAACTGTGAACTGGTAATAACCATAGTACCTACCTTCCAGGTTTATTGTGAGGATCAAATCCAGATACTTAATAAAAGCTAACTACTATTATTGTATTACTCCCAATAATAAATACTTGCCTGACCAACAACTTTTGAAGAGATATTATCGTACTTTTGTCCTTATTTTATGTAAATAATCCTAGACAAAATGTTCATTGACATTAATCAGTTCATTGGCATTAGGGGTATATTAGTTGGTGGTAGATATGAGAGAAACACACCCAGTGGGGGTTCCTAAGCAATAGAGTACAATCAGTTCTACTCTAAAGTGACACCTATGCTCCCAAAAAAGGTAGCACTCTACAAAACCACACAATAACAACCATGGAGTTTATGCAGGAGATAGGTTTAAGGGCACAATGTTCACAAATGGTACACACACAAAAAATAGAAACCTAAAATGGTAGCCCAGTTTTATACATGTTCAGTGATTAAGAAAGGTATAAATACTTTTTTTTAACTGAGGCAACTGGGGTTAAGGGACTTGCCCAGGGTCACACAGATAGGAAGTGTTAAGTGGCTGAGGCCACATTTGAACTCAGGTCCTCCTGACTTCAGGGCTGGTGCTCTATTCACTGCACCACCTAGTT
The DNA here is from genome assembly GCF_016432865.1 of Antechinus flavipes. Classification (NCBI taxonomy): domain Eukaryota; kingdom Metazoa; phylum Chordata; class Mammalia; order Dasyuromorphia; family Dasyuridae; genus Antechinus; species Antechinus flavipes. Next base: position 711,184,431 of record NC_067398.1, on the reverse strand, counting down.
ACCCCTAGAAATGCATAAGTTCTTGAATAAATACAAGCCATCAGTGGTGGTACTTGGTCTTCAGCCTAACTAATTGGGTTGGCCTGAAATTTCTTGGCTTAGATCTGAGGCCAGAGTCCCTAAGGGAAGAAGGAAAGGATGAGGGTGAGGGAGGAGGATTCACACCAGCCCTCCTTTACTGCATCACATGATACACGATGAATGGGACACTATATCTTGACCTAAAATCTGCTTGAATTGGGGAATGGTTATAGCTTAGGAGTTATTGCAAAGTGTTTTCTGAATTCTGTAAGTTCCTCAAGAACATAATTGTGCAGAAGCAAACTTGAAATTGGAATTATGTTTGAAATGTTCCCTGATATAGCCATTTCATTAGAATAAAGCTGTGTTTCTCGCTATAGTAAGAACAGAACCCACAGAGCAAGATCTTAGGGTTGCCCCTAGAACCCTGAGGAGAGAAGTCATCATCAACCTCTGAGGATCCAGGTGCCCGTGGGAGTGATGTGTTCAAAAGTAACTCCAAAGAGAAAAACCTAACGTCACCAGAGCCAAACTGGAAGCAAACAGAATGAAGGGGGTGGCTTAGTAAGATGATGGGACTTCTAACTTTGGCTTCTTCAAAATGAGAAGCTCCCCAGATGTTTGTTTACAGATAACTGTTGGACTTCAAGGCTGAAAGATGGACCAGTCACTCCAGAGGATGTGCAGAAAGCCAAGAGCCCCAGCTGGATCCAGTCAGGAGAAGATCAATCAGGAATGAAGATAGAGAGACGCAGAAACGCCAGTGTTGGTCAACAGGGAAATAGGATTCAATTAAAGCAGAGTTTTTCAGGAATGGATGAACACTGAACATTGTGTAAGGTGAAGATTCGAGGTCTTTGACGAAAGAGAGACAGACCTCACTCTGCCCCTTCCTCCAATGTGTAGACATTTTTACTAAACATAAGACGATGGGGACTTTTGCAAGAGAACACAAAGGAAGAAGGGATTAAGCATCCTATTATGATGTTTTAAGACACAATAAAGTCCCAAGAGAGTTGGGTTCAAAATTTTGCTCTCTTATTTCCTCTAATTGTTCACAGCCTCAGTTTACTCTTCTGTGAAATGAAGGAGTTGGACCAGATGGATGAAAAGACGCCTTCAACCTCTAAAGGTGTCTATTTCTCACTCCTCACCAACAGACTGTGCAGAGAGCATCAAGCCAAGATTTGGGAGTCTTGGATTCTAAACCCAGACTTCCACTCACTCCTTGTGTGGCTTCTGATAAGGGATCTGATGCCTCAGAACAAAATGAGGGGCTTAGGCTAGAGGATTTCTTGGGATCTAGAGGGTTCCTTTAAGCTCTAGCATTCTGTATTCTCTGTTCTAAGACCCTTCCATTCTGACACCCCCTATTCTAAGCTCCCTTCCAGCTCTGACTTTTCCTGTTCTAAGCTCCCTCCCATCTCTGATATTCCTTGTTCTAAGACCCTTCCCAGCTTTGACATTCCTATTCTGAGGGTCCTCCGAGACTGACATCTATGTCTATGATTCTAATTCTCCTGTGTAGACAAATGGTCCAACAGCTTTCTGTGGCCCAAGGCTCCAAGCCCCAGCCCGCCAGCCCCTTATCTCCTGTCCTAGCCCTGCTCCTGCTCCCCTCTCTCATTGCTCCTCAGCATTTCTTTACATAGGAGCAGCATCGACCTTCCCTTTTCCCACAGCCTCCCTCCCTTCCATCCCTCCATCACATACCCACCCTCTCCCTCCCTACCACCCCCTTCTCCTTGTACAAAGGGTTGCCTAGGTAACCGTATCTCATAGTTTCCTCTTTGTCTGGTCTGATGTGATGAAATTCATGAGCGGAGTCTGGATCTGCTGACCCCTAGTGACCCTGCAGGGCAGCCTTCCCCATTTCTCCCCCCCCCCAGCATCCCTTCAGAGCTCAGAAAGACACCAGCCCTGCCTGCCCCCTCCCCACCCGTGCCTCTTTGCCACTTGCTAATGAACCAGGACACTGGACAAGCTGGCTGGCTCCAGGCAGGACAGTTCCATGTTGACCATCCCAGAATCGGGGGTCCTTTATCCCCCCCACCACCCTCATACAAATCCTGAGCAATCCTAGGATTCCCAGTCAGAAGAGGAAGCTTGCTGCCATTTTAAGAACACCAGGCCAGATCTCAGGAAACTTGGACAGGAACTTAGTGTCCTAGGTCTATATCTGGAAAGAACCATAGTAGCGGTGTAATTCAGCTTCCTAATTGTATGAAAAAAGGACATGAGATCCAGAAAATATGAGAGACTTATCCAAGATCAAATATGTAATAGCTTAGCAAAGGAAAGAAGTAGCATTTGAACCCAGGACCTAATCCGGGACACTTTACCATCATGGTCCTCTGCCTCTTACATTCAAATTTACACACCAGCTGCATGCCTTTTAGCAAAGTCACTTCATCCCTTTGGGTTTTGACCTATTACTGAAAGAGGGATAATAAGATAATAAGATTTGCCTTACCTCTACAGGGTTGGAGGCAGCTAATTAGCTCAGGGGATATAGCACTGAGTCTGGAAGATCCGAGTTCAAATCTGACCACAGACACTTAATAGCTGAGTTTTCCTAGACATGTCTCTTAATCTCTCCTTTACTTAACCAGAGAAGAAAATGGCAAGCCACTTCAGTATCTGCCTAGAAAAGCCATGGACACGATGGTCCACTGGATCATGAAGAGTCAGACATGACAAAATGACTAAGTAAAACAGAGTTGACCTAAATAAAAAACTTTGCAAAATGGTGGAGAGTATAAAACAGAAGTCAGTGTTGGAGGGCTGTGAAAAGGCAGGTACATTCATAGACTGTAAGTAGAGCTATAAATGTTGGTTCAACCATTCTAGGAAAAAAAATGTTTTGAATTAGCTTAAGGAAGTGACTAAAATACACAAAGTCTTTGACTCAATAGTCCCACTACTGCAATATTTCTCAAGGAGTTCAATGACAAATAGAAAGATTCCATATATACCAAAATAATCTTTGCAGAAAATTTTGTGATTGGACAGAATAACTTGTGACACATGGACCCATGGATAACTTCTGCCCCCCCAAAAAAAAACCCACTTTTCTAGTCTTCCTTAATCTTAGTGTCTTCTCTCTGAGACTACTCCAAATTTATTCTGTAATTAGCATGGTTGTATATAATTATTTTCACAGTTTTGTCCATTAGATTGGGAGCCCCTTGAAGGCAGAAACAGTGGATGGCACACAGTGAGCACTTAATAAATGCTAGATGGTTAATTTAGGAATTAATTACAGTAGCACAAGAAACAATAAAAAATACCAAGAATCTTAGGAAGACAAACATAAACTGATGCAGAACAAAGTCAATAGAACAAGAAAATGACATATACAATGATTACAATAATGCAAATAGAAAGGACAACCAAAAAAATCGAACATTGAAATTATAATAACCAAAAATGTCAACAAAGAACATGATTCCCTTTTCATGACTTTGAAAACAGAATCAAGTGAATTGTCCAGGGTCACACAGCTAGTAAGTATCCAGGGCTAGATTTGAATCCCAGTCTTCCTGATTCTGGGTCATTGTCTTTGTCCACTGTGCTACCTAAACACAATTGCTTTTGGAAAGCTGTCCTATCCAAGAGGTATTAATTCATTCAAGTTGGTTTGGCCACAGGGGCAGAAGGAAGATCAAGTCTGGGGAATGGGGAGGAATTTCAGAGAGGCAGATTTAGGTGGGATGTCAGGGAAAACCTCCTCATAGAGTGCCAAAGTGCCTTTTCAAGTAGTGAGCTCCTTATCACTGAAAGTCTCTAAGTGGTGTGTGAATCAGGATATGTCAAGAAAAGTAGAGAGAGAATCTTCAGTGGTGGATATGCTAAATGAAATGAAGGACTGATCGAGTCCTTCCTCAGAAACATCCCTTCTGTTTCATGTGGAGACTTCCAGGAAGGGGAAGCCCAATCTCTCCAGTGGCAGCCCATAACACATTGGGAAAGATCTGAGTCAGGAAATTGTTTACCCAAAATCCAGCCCAAGTCTGCCTTTCTGTGACTCCTACCCATTGTGTCTAGCTCTATCCTCTGGGGCCACGGAGAAGATCATGGCCAAATCTCACTGAACCTCTTTCTACATCTGTAAAATGGGAATACTAAAAGTAGTTCACAGAGCTGTTCTGAGATTCAGATATAATAATGCATGGATCCCCCTTAAAGTTAGTGCCTTCCCTCAGCTGATCATCTCCATGTCATCTTTTATATATTTTGTTTATATGTATTTGCATGTATTTGCTTACATATTGCACCCCTCTCCTTGGCATCTCCTTGGGGTTAGGGCTCTCTCTGGCACTTATCATAATGCCTAGCACACACTAGGCACCAAATAAATGCTTGTTGACCGATTGACTGATTAAAAATATCAGTTATTAATAGAGACAGGAACTAGCTCTGTTATTTCATTGGTATAACAAACTCCCTCTGACTTAAATGAACTGATGCTGAGTGAAAAAAGAACCAGGAGATTTTTGTACACAAAAACAACAAGATTATGTGATGATCAATTCTGAACGAGATGATCAGGCCAGTTCTGATGATCTTGTGATGGAGAGAGCCATTTGCACACAGAGAGAGGATTGTGGGAACTGAGTGTGGATCACAACATAGCATTTTTACTCTTTTTGTTGTTGTTTGCTTGCAATTTATTTTTTCTCCTTTCTTTTTCCTTTTTGATCTGATTTTTCTTGTGCAACAAGACAATTGTAGAAATATGTGTATATATATATTGGATTTAACATATATTTTAACATGTTTCACACATGTTGGATTACTTTCCATTTAAGGAGAGGAGGGGAGAAGTGGGGGAGGGAATTTGGAACACAAGGATCAATGTTGAAAAATTATCTGTGCATATGTTTTGAAAATAAAAATCTTTAATAATAAAAAATTCTAATGAGAGAGAGAGAGAGAGAGAGAGAGAGAGAGAGAGAACTCCCTCAGTTAAAGTAAATTGGAATGCTTTTGCAGCTTCTTGTCAGAGTTATCTAGATACTAGGGGAGTTAGATAACTTGGCCACAGTCATGCAGCCAGTAGATGCCAGAGACAGAACTTGAATCCAAGCTTTTATAATCCTTATATATGATGCTTAATTCATCTTAATGGAAAGGGTGGCTATATGATCATTAAGGGTACTCTCTTCCCATAAGTAAGCTAAGGGCGCCATAGTGCATAGAGTACCGGACTGAAATCGGGAAGACCCTTCTTCAGGAATTCAAATCTGATCCAAGACACTTACTAGTTGTGCTACCCTATGCAAGTCACTTCACTCTGTTTGCCTCACTTCCTTCATCTGAAGAAAAATTGAAGAAGGAAATGGAAAATCACTTTAGCATCTTTTCCAAGAACATCTCAAATGAGATTACAAAAACTCAGACTCAACTCAAAGCAACTAAATAACTACTTATTTTATAATAATGTATAATTTCATATTTATTTGTATTTGTAATTTTATAATAATATAAGTAATCTATAATAATTATGAGTAATTTGTCAGTTTTTGTTAGGTAAGTGCTTCATCAATCTAGAAAAAAATTATTAAGCACCTATTATGTGCCATCTGCTGAGCTCAACACTGGGAAAACAAAGGCAAGAGACAGTCCCTGACATCAAGGAGCTCCCAGTCTAATGGGGGAGATAGATAACAAGCAAACAAATATGGAGCACCAAGCTCTATATGGGATAAATGGAAAATAATTAAAAGAGGAAAAGGGCTAGAAGTAAGAGGGATTGGGAAAGACTTTCTGGAGAAGGTGAGGTTTTAGGTGGGATTTGAGGAAGCCTGGAGGAGGGGATGAAGAGCATTCCAGGCAGGATTACAGCCAGAGAAAATGCCCAGAGTCTAGAGTTAGGGCTTCTTATAAAGACACCAATTTTTTGTAAAGAGATCATGGAATCAAAGCAAAGAGAAGGGGAAGGAAGGGAAAATGTGAGAAATAAAAAGGCTGGAAAGTTGGGGGAGGGTCAAACTGAGGATTCTATTATTGCTCATGGAGGTGATAGGGAATCACTGGAGTTTACTGAGTAAGGGATGAGAGTCAGATTTATGCTTTAGGAAGGCTACTTTGAGAGTTGACTGAAGAATAAACTAGAGTGGGTGGAGGAGAACTCACACTAAAAATTAAAAATTGGCTCTCTGAAGAGCAGAGCCCATGTGTGTGACCACCAACCTTCTGTGAAACCCTTGGTGAACCACGACCTTTCTGAGCCTTAATTTCCTCATCTGGAAAATGGGTGAATTGTCCAAGTTATCTCTTAAATCACTTCCCAAATCCAGTCCTCTAATTCTAGTCCCAAATAAATCTGTAACACAGTGGGATCCCCACTACATCACACTCTACCTCAGGGTTTCAGTTTATACTTCCCTTTAGGAAGGGCCTTGATCTCAGCAGTTCCCTTGTATTCCGTGGCTCTGCCTTTACATTTCAGGCACTTGGTGTTCTCTGCACTGGTTATTTTCCTTTGAAAAGTGGGATTGGTACCTTCACCTCCTCGGCCATTAAAGTCTTTTTCTTTTCTCAATCTAGGCCTTTAGAATAAGTTGTCTGTCATCCAATAAAGAGAGAAAGAGAAAGGGAGGGAGCAGAAAAAGCAATTTCTTCCATTTCTTGGTTCAGTCCTTCATAGCAAATACTGTTAATAAGAAATAAAAAAAAAAAAATCAGGACTTCTCTGATCCAGAAAAAAGGCCAAGAAGAAAAAAAAAAAATGTTCAAGTGCGATCCAGAACCAAGAGGCAGTACAGGACATATATTTCTCAACTGGATAGAAAAGTCCTAGTGGAGGGAGAGGTCTGCCCTTTTGTTTTCTTCTCCCACTTTAGATAAACTCATTGGCAGAAGGAATCTTGGCATGGGGGAAGGAGGGGAAATGTCCCTCAGCTGTCAGAGGATGCTTGAGACCTTTAAAAAGTTCTTTTTTTTTTTTTTTTTTTTTTTTTTTGGAATTGGAAAGGTCTTAGAACAGGGAATGTCACACCTGGGTGGGGTCTTAGGAAAGGGAATGTCAGGGCTGGGAAGGGGCTTAGAACAGGGGATGTCAGGACTGAGAGGGGCCTTAGAACAGAAAATGGAAGAGCTGGGAAGGACCTGGGAAAGCCCTAAAAATTTATAATGGAAGACCTGGGCGGGAGGAGAGGGGAGCAGGGGGAGGGGGGAAATCTTAAAATAGTGAATGGCAGAGCAGGGAGGAGCCTTCAAAGTAACATAGTTAGAAAGGGATTTATTTAGAACAGGAAATCTCAGAGCTTGGAGAGACCTTAGAACAGGGGTATTTGAGTGAGGAGACACCTTAAAACAGGGAATATCAGACCTGGAAAGGGCCTTTCAACAGGAGATAATTAAATTGGGAGGAGGCTTTGAATATAGATTCTTAGAACAGGAAGGTCAAAATAAAGGAAGAAAAGGCCAAGTAAGAAACCCAAGGTTATATATGAGATTGACTGAAGAACTGGTAATCCAATTTAATTCCAAATTGATTCCTACTCCATTGATCTATATCAGCTTTAACATATGAATGGGATCATCAGAAATGGCTTCTTGGAGGCAGATTTTTGTTTTACAAGAATGATTTGAAGGGAAATAATCCTGAAAGACACCAAAATTCAGGACATCAGTCCAAATTTATTCAGATGACATTTAAAAAACAACTGTAAAGTTTTACATTTGGGTTCAAAAAATCAACATTAAGGAAGATGTCAATCAGACTGCAATTTATTTGAAAAGCTTCATGGGGATTTAATGGGCCACAAGTTCAATGAGCCAAAAGTATAATTTCTTGGCAACCAAGAAGACTTCTGAAATCTTAGCCAACTATAAGAGAAGTCTATCATCCAAGTCAAGAGAGCTAGAATGACAGGGGCAGATACTAGTTCTGGGCACCATATCTGAGTAAAGCAAAGGCAAAGAAGAAAATAATAAGCATTTATTAAGTATCTACTATGTAACAAGCACTGTGCTAAACACTTTACAAATATTATCCTATTTGATTCTCACAACTTTGGGAGATAGGAGTTATTATTATCTCATTTTACAGAAATTGGGGCAGCCAAAGGTAATGTGATTGCCCAAAGTCAAACTAGTGATTGAATATCAAGTATTTGAGGCCAGGTTTGAATTCAGGTTTTCCTGACTCTAGGCACATTGTTCTATCCACTTCATCACCTAGTTGTCAAGAAGAAATAATTTAGGAAGGCAGGATAGCTTATTTTAAATATCCCATGGAAAGGGGATTCAATTATTTGGTTTTTGGTTTAGTTGCAGAAAGAAGCACCAGGAACAATAACAAGGATGTGAAGAAGAGCGGGGATGAGGGATGGAAAAGTCCTAGAGGCTTATTTCAATTCTAGATTCATAAAATCATCTAATAATTGGAGCATCACACATGTGAAATATGGGGTAGTAGATCAATGATTCAAGCGTATATGGAAACATTCAACATATATGGAAATGGGATCCTTACGTAGATTGGACAAAACTACCTCTGAGGTCTCTTCCAGCTCCAGGAGTCTGTGTTTATGGTAGTCCATTAAACAGCATTGAGGACAGCCAGATGGCCCAGTGATTAGAGCTCCAAACCTGAAGTCAGGAAGATCTGAATTCAAATCTGGCCTCAAACACTTTCTAGCTTTGTGACACTGAACAATTTCACATAATCCTGTTTGTCTCCGTTTCTTCATCTGTAAAATGATCTGGAGAAGGAAATGGCAAATGATCTAGGATCTTTGCCAAGAAAACCCTAAATGGGACCATAAAGAGTCAGACCTGACTAAAACAACTGAACAACAGAAAAATGAAATTAAGGCAGATTATGAGATTTAGAGCCAAAAAGGCCTTAGAGCAATTCATGGGCATATGGATGGATGGATGGATGGATGGATGGATGAAAAGGCATTCATCAATCTATATAACACTGTCAAGCACTGAACTAAATTCTGCTGAACTAAAATACCAAAAGCAAAAGTAGATCCCACCATCATGGAACGTATATTCAAAACCAGAAAGGAGAACGTTCTAGCCTGAAAAGTTACAGGAATGATGAGTAAGGGAAAGCGGGTAGAGTGAATACTCCATCTTGAAACAATGTCAGACTCAATTTAATTGTCGTCATGGTTTCAGAACTATTGGGAAGAGAGGGTACCTGTATGCAGCCAAGTTAGTTGATGAGGTAATGGAGGAGACAGCCAGAGATAATTTGGTCCATATTCTTTATATTATAGAGAGGGCAATTGAGAACTAAAGAACTTATTTGATTTATCTAAAAAATCACATAAGTAGGGAGTGTCATAATTGGGATTCAAAATCACATCTCTGACTTTAAGTCCAATGCTCTTTTGATGGCAAAATGTTTCTCCAATAAACATAAATCCTAGTGTAGCCTATATAAGCTGTGAGACATCCTCATACCAACTTTCAATCTCCCTGAGGAGCAAAGTCCCAAGATTCTGGCTATATCTTCCAAGGATATCTCTGAAAAGTCAAGAGTGATATTCTAATGCCATTGGCTCAACCTCCTCCCCTCTCAAAAATATTAATTGGAAAGATTTAATCAGCCAGCCTTAAATAGTCTCTGGATATTTATTCCTCACTCTAGGCACCTTGTTCTATCTACTTCATCATCTACTTATAAAGAAGAAACAACTTAGGAGGACAAGATAGTTTTTTTTTTAATATCCCATGGAAAAGGGGATTAAAATGGTTTAATTAGTACCTTAAACACAATAAATTTTGTTGCTGTTTAGTGTTTTAGTCAGGTCCAACGCTGTGTGACCCCATTTGGGGTTTTCTTAACGGAGATACTGGAGTGGTTTTGTCATTTCCTTCTCCAGCTTTTTTCACAGTTGAGGAAACTGAGGCAGACAGGATTAAGTGACTTGTCCAGGGTAATACAGCTAGAAATTTGAGGCCTTATTTGAATTCAGATCATACTAACTCCAGGTCTGTTTTCTGTCTGCTGTTGGTTGTAGCTGATGCTCTGGACACTCCAGTTTTTTCAACATCTTTCCTAAATTGGGGATCCCAGCACTGACCCAAGACTCATATTTCATCCATGTGGTGACTCCTTCTGCCAATCACAAATCAAGATCCCGCCACAATTGAGTACACATCCCTTATAAACTACGGAAGCCAAAAATATTCATTTCCTAATAGCTGATCTTTATCATGAATCTGATACAGTACAAATAGAAGCAAAGATCTGAGTTCAGATTCTGCCTCAGATAGGAACTAGCTATGTGACTCTAGTCTAATGACTTTGTGTCACCATCCCTCAATTATCTCAATGAGAATAATAATATCCCCAAGCTTTTTGTGAGGATGGACGGAACTAACATTTAAGTACTGAGTGAACTTTAAAGTAACATAGAAATGTCTCTTGTTGTTGTTGAGCTAGTCTGTTGGCCGGTCATTGTCCTTTTTCTTGAAGAAGACCAAAATGGAATCATGTTGATGTCAAGGCACAATGTGTCCGACTGTGGCTGATCAAACCAAAACAAGTTTGGAACACTCTGCCCCGGGTCAGACACAAATAGTCCATGTGAACCTTTGGGTACAAATGTCTCTAAACTGATGCATCTCGTGTTTCTTTTGAGTCAGGGTGATTGGCTAGTATGGTCCTAAGATGACATTGGTAATGTTGCTAGGCCCATACTCAACAATCCTTCCACCTTAGCATGACTATCAATGGCTAGGAGTCAAGTTACACAACCTTGGAAAGCTTAGCATGACCTCCATTCTATAGGGAGACCCAGAGGAGGTCCATGGGCAAAATTTCAGTACAGCCTTATATACCCACTGGGAATCAAGGGACTTAGTGGATAGAGGAATAAGAAAGACCTGAATTCAAATTCTGCTGACTACCCTACTGGCCATGTGTAAGTCAATAAAATGGGAATAATAATCTGAATTACCTACTTCATGGCTTCCTTATGAGGCTCAAAGAGAAGGTTTGTAAAGTGCTTTGCAACCTTAAAGACCATTTATAAAAGTTCATTATTTCTAGTGATCCTTGAACTGCTCCCCCAATTCTTATATGCTCATTGTGAGGAACATACACTACTAATTTTAGAGTGTTCCTCCCCCTCTGTCTGTGTGTATCTCCACCTTTCTGTTTCTCCATCCCTTTATCTCTCTCTGTATGTCTCTGTCTCTCTGTGTGTGTCTATCTTTCTGTCTCTATCTCTCTGTCTTCTCTTTGTTTTTGTTTCTCTATCTCTCTCTGTGTCTATCTCTGACAGAGAGATAGAGAGAGAGAGAGGAAGAGGAAGAGGAAGAAGAAGAAGAAGAAGAAGAAGAAGAAGAAGAAGAAGAAGAAGAAGAAGAAGAAGAAGAAGAAGAAGAAGAAGAAGAAGAAGAAGAAGAAGAAGAAGAAGAAGAAGAGAGGGAAGAAGCGAGGAAGAGAGGGAAGAAGCGAGGAAGAGAGGAAGGGAAGGAGAAAAAGGGAGAGAAAGAGACAGAGACAAAGATAGAGAGGAGAAAGAAAGATAGGAGGAAGGGTGGGAGGGAGGGAGGAAGGGAGGGAGAGAGGGAGAGACAGAGACAGAGAGAAAGAGAGAGGAGGGGGGCTATAATAATTATTATTAGGCATGGGAGTAAGAGGACATCTATCTTGTTCCTGCAGCTAACTGCTCCTGCTGTAACCTGGAAGCTGAAAGAATAGGAAATCACAATAAGTCTCCCTCCTGGAGTATTTTAAGGCTTATGAAACACTTTCCTCAAAATAACCGCAGACGTAGGTAGAGCAAGAAGTTCTTGTACTGCCACTAATAGAAAATACAGATTCTCTTCTCTGGCATTTAACGCCCTTCCCAACTTGGCCCTTCCATCCTTATTACACATTTCATCCCTTTCATCATTCTTCATTCCATCAAAAATGACCCTCCCTGTGCATTGTCACCTTTCATCTCCTACCCCCTTCCTCAATACTGACAACCCCCCCTACCCGGGATGCTCTCCTCCTTACTTCTCAGAATCCCTAGTTACTTTCAAAACTCAGCTCACGTACAATCTCCTACACAAGCAATCTTTTCTGACCCCACCCTATGTGCTTATGCTCCCGCTTTCTAAATTACTTTGTCTTTATAGTCACCTTAAAAGTTTAAAGCTGCACTAAGACTTTTGGGACACCCTCTATAGTCAATATTCCATTTGGGGCAGTAGGTGGCACAGTGGATAGAGTGCCAGACCTAAACTCAGGAAGAACTGAGTTCAAACATGAACTCAGACACTTATGGGTGACACTGCAGGTGAAGTATCACCATGTTTGCCTCAGTTTCCTCATCTGTCAAATGAGCGAGAGAAGGAAAAGGCAAACCCTCTAGTATCTCTGCCAAGAAAACTTTAAATGGGATCACAAAATCATATATGACTGAAATGACTAAAAACCATATTCATTATCTTTACATATATAGAATGTTTTTCTCTTGATGAGAATGCAGATTACTTGAGGAAAAGGATAGTTTCAGGTTTGTTTTTCTTTTTAATCTATGTCTTCAAGTGCCTAGCATACAGTAGGTGTTTAATAAACACTTGTCACTTAATTATTTATTTCCTCTTAATGTAATGTAAGATGCTTGAACGATTATTTCTTTTTTCTTTGTATCCCCAGTACTTAGCACGATATATATTTTAAATCATAGTCTTTTATTTTCCAAATATACACAAAAATAATTTTTAACATTCACCCATGCAAAACAATTCCAAATTTCTCTCCCTCCTTTCCTCCCCTGTCCCCTAAACAGCAAATAATCTGATATATGTTAAACATATTAATGCAATATCTTGTATATATCAACTAATTAATAAATACCTATAAATTGACTGGTGGATTGCAAAGAAGCTTTTTCAGATGGTAAAATTGAGATTCAGATTAAGTGACTCACGATCACATAGCTGGTGGGCAGAATTAGAATCTGGAATTAACACCCACCGGCAGCATATCCCTAAATCCCATCTCCTTATGTTTTCTTCTTTTTTTTTTTTCTTTTTTAGTTGATATATTGGTCCATTAAGAAAACTCACTTTTTCCTAGGGTGCCAGAGTTCAACTCAATTTTCTCAGATTAAATAAAATTTCAACGTGTCACTCACTGGCAAACGAACATTTGGAAGGTGGCTGGTTTTTGTAACCTGATCGCTGGTCCAATTACAATTTTTAATCTATATGTAGATAATGGTGAACCAAAACCCCATAGAAATGTCAAGAGTGAGGAGGTTATTAGCTTAGTTTTAATTACTGTCTATCATTCTTAGCAAACTGGAGGGACTTGGGAAATGAGGTGACAGTGGCAGAGAGTTCAGTCGGTCCTCACGGCTGCATTTCCAAGCAGAGCTTCCTCCAGAGGAAGTGTTCTGAGGGCGAGGAATTGGAGCTTCCTGCTGGCCCAGTTCCCCACCTTCCTGAAGAGAGATGCTACTGCCCCTAGCAAAGTCAACCCTAAATGAACCGAACTGTCTGGATATCCCACTTCCTTCTGTATCTCCTCCAGATACAGATGCTCACTGGCTTCCAGAGCTATAGACTCATGGAATAGCAGAACTGTGAGGGGCCTCTGAGCATAGAATTATCAGAACGAGGAGGGGCCTTAGGATAGGGAATGCTTGGGGAGAGGAAAGAGCATGCAATCCGAGTTCCTAACACTGCAAAGAAAGAAACTAAACTCCATATAAATGAATTAACTTGCTCAAACTCACAGGCACAAAGTTTGAGTAAGGTGGAACAAGAACTGGGTTCTCTTAGCTCCAAGATTGCTGTGGAGGAAGAGAAAGAGAGAGGGGGGAGGAAGAGAGAGAAAGAGAGATAGAGGGAGAGAGAGGAATAGAAAGAGACAGAGACAATGAAGATGGGAGGGAAGGAGGTAAGGGAGGGAGACAGAGAGGGAGCCAGAGACAGAGAGACAAAGATGATGGAGACAAAGAGATGGAGACAGAGATACAGAGACAGACATAGAGACACAGAGACAGAAACAGAGAAACAAAATCAACAATCACTTATTAAGGGCCTACTTATTATACTAAATATTGGAAACACTCACAAAGAAGCCAAAAACATGGAATATGCCTCCAAGAAGCTCCCATTCTAATAGGAAATAATTATTTACCTGCAAGTTTTATACGAAATACTGTTGTTGCTATTGTTGTTAACTTGTTTCAATCAGGTCTTGCTTTTTGTGACCCTATTTGGATTTTCTTGGCAAAGATAATGGAGTGGTTTGCTATTTCCTTCTCTAGTTCATATTACAGATGAGGAAACTGAGGAGAGCAGGGTTAAGTGACTTGCCCAGGATCTCATAGCTAGTATGTGCCTGAGGCTAGATTTGAATTCAAGAAGATGAGTCTTTCTGACTCCAGATCCAACACTCTAGTCAGGTAACCTTAGAAGAAAGGTGTTAGCAGTGGAGGAGACTAAGAAAGCCTTTCTGAAGAAGGTAGGATTGGAGCAGAGTCTACATGGAGGCCAAAAAATCCAGGCAAGAAGAAGAAATAAAGGAGAGTAGTCCAGGCATTGGAGAGAACCAGTACAAGGGCACAGATTGAGGAGATCAAGTTTTGTGTTCCAGAAATAGCAAGTGACCTGTCATGATAGACCATAGCATACATGAAGGAGGAGAAAGTACAACAAAGCTAGAAAGGCAGAGAGGCCAAACAGAATATTTTGTGTTTATTCCCAGAGGTAACAGAGAGTCACTAGAATTTAGTGAGTAGGGAGTTGACACATTTAGAATAATGCTTTAGGGAAATTCACTTTGGTGGCTGAGTGGAGGATGGACTAGAGTGGGTGAGAAACCTGAGGCTACAAAGACTATTGCAAATGTCCAGGCAAGAAAGGATGACAGCCTGAACTAGGGGACTGGTGCCTGTGTGAGTGAAGATGAAGGGTTATATGCTGGAGGCAGGTAGAAACAATAAAAATATAGTAGAGAGAAAGAACAAAAACCAGCAGGACAAAATATATAACACTAAAAATAAAGAAATGAATTGATGAATAGATAGACAGACAGATGGCCAGATAGATGGAGGGATGGATAGCTAGATATGATAGACAAATGGATAGATGGATGGACAGATAAATAGACAAACTGATAAACATATAGACAGAAAGACAGATAGATGACAGATAAATGGATAGGTAGATAGATAGACAGAAAGTTGGATAGACAGATAAATAAAAAGATAGATATATAGATGGATAGATACATAGATGATGGATGAATAGCTAATTAGATAGAAAGATAGACAGATGAGTGAATAGAAAAAAAAAGACAGACAGATCGATAGATAGATAGGTAAAAAGATAGGTGGGTGGATAGATAGATAATAATTAGATGATGTATGGATAGCTAAATAAATAGAAAGATAGACAGATGACAGATAAATGGTAAAATGGATAGACAGACAGATGAATGGATGGATAGGTAATGGACAAATGGATGGATGGATGGATGGATGGATAGATGATAGATAGATGCATAGATAAATGGACAAATGGATGCACAAATAAAATTTTCAAAGAGAAACAATGAGAAGCAGCACACCTATGGAATCTTGAACTCTTGGGGAGTGAGATTGGGTAAGTATCTGATTCTGTTCCTACCTGCCTTTATTCAGAAGATAAAGCAGATCTGCCTCCATGTGTCACTATATCAGAGCCATCCGTTCATTCATTCACTTAGAAACATTCGTTAATTTCAATAGGTGCATCACAAATCTCTGTTGAATATGATTGATGGCAGGGCATTCAGTACTAATTTTTTAAGACCCTAAAATAAGTGCTAGGTGAAATACAAAGATGCACAAGCCATGGTTGAGTGGAAAGAGCATTAAATAAGTTCAAGTCCTGGTTTACTCATTATTTGACCTTGAGCAAATCATTTCTCTCTGAACCTCAGTTTCCTCCACTGTAGAAGGAGGGGATTGCCCTAGATGATCTGTGAGGTCTCTTTCAGCTCTGACTTTGCATGGTTCTTGTCCCTTCTGTAATATACCTGACAATCTATCCCAGGAATATTTCACAAATACCAATAATGCACTAGCATGCTATAATTGTAAAGCAATTAAAAGACACAGTGCATTTCAAGGACCAGAGAAGGAAAGTAGGTTTCCAAATGAGGGAGATCCAGGTCAGCCTCTCAGAGCTGACACCATATTACCGGATGTAAATAAATGCTTTACTTTCTACCCTTAGCTTAGAATGTTTCTGTCACCTCCCATCTCACACAAATGAAGTTCCATCTTTCAAGTAGCTGGTCAAATTGCCTTTAAGCACAATTAAACCAACTGTGGAATATGGAAGCTAATAGTTGAATAGCTTCCGTGTCTTTTTTCGAGATTCAGTTAAGGACTGACTCACTGACAAAAGTCTCTTTAACCTTAGTCCCTTCTCTCTGATTATCTCCAACTTATCATATAAATTCTTTGTGTTTTGTTGTTTGTATATCGTCTTCCCCAATTAAAATGTAAGCTCTTTGAAGGCAGAAACTGCTTTTGTATTCTTATCTCCCTGGCACATAGTAGGCATTTAATAAATGCTTTTCTGATGTGGGACAATTATCAGATTCAGGACTTGTAAAGTCATAGTCACTGGATGTTTGCCCAGTATCAATCATACTTAGTACCAGATTCCGTTTTGGTGACCACATTTTAGAAGGACATGGATGAATTGGAACTCATCCAGAGGAGGGTAGCTAAGATGTGGAAGAACTTCAAGATGATCTTATATAATAAATGTTTGGAGAAACTGGAGATATTTGATCTGGAGAAAACTTAATTGTCATCTTCAGTATTTTAACTATTTCCATGGATGTGAAAGAAGAATTAGATCTAGTCTGCTTGACCCCAAAGAGTAAAACAATGGGTGGGAGTAGGGTGAAAGGTTTTAAAAAACAGAGGGAAATTTCAAACATTTGACAATATCCTTGAAGAATTCAGTTGCTCAAGATGAAGGGATGAGGTGGGAATTCTAAGTATACTTGGGTAATAGCATTATCAAAGGCAGATAAAGAAGGACCGACTGAATAATAAGTTATGTCAAAATGGAATGGGGATGTGTTTCCCATCATGGAGGTCTTCAGGCCTTGGGATGTCAGAGAGGGAATTTTTTGATCAATTATGGAATGACTGAACAAGAATCTCCAGTATATCATCCTCAACAACGGTTCATTCAGCCCTTGTTTTGAGGTCCCTTTCAGCTCTGGGAAGCTCCATTTCTGACTCCTTTGCTGCTGGCTAGTAATGTTTGACAGCACAGCTCAGTTGAATGCAGCAAGGAGACATTGCTCAATGACCAAAAGATGCTCAAGACCTCCAAGACTTCCAAAAATTCCCTGGGAATATACTACTGGGGTGATTAAACATCAAGGAAGGAAATAAAAGAAAGATTAAGTAATAGAAATACCCTGAGCTCTGAAGTAACTTAGAGATCATTTTGTTACTCCTTTAATTTCATAGATGAGAAAACTGAAGACCATCGGGGAAGTGATTGGGCCAAAGTCACAGAGCAAATGAGTAGAAATAAAGCAAGTTAACAATTCAATTCAACAAACATTAATTTAGAATCTTCTAGATGTGAAGCTCCTCAGGGATAGAGATTATTTAACTTTTTTTCTTTCTATTCCCAGATGCTAATAGTCTTTGATACATAGTTTGTACTCTAGAAATATTGTGAATTGAAATGAATTGGAAAATCTGTGCAAAAGGCCCTGAAGAGCAATCTTTCATTTCATAGAAATGAAATCAAGAGGGATCAACTTGCTCAAAGTTATGTAAAAGCAAATAAGAGAACCACAAATTCAAATCTGATCCTCTTAATCCAAATCCAAGTGCACTATGATATCCCTCCACTGCCATCTATAAGAGGGCATCGCCTCTAGGCTGCGTGTGTAGCTCTGTCTGGGAACAGGGTAATAAATTAAATGACCTCTACAGCTTTGAGCTTCCCTACACTCAGTCCCAAATCCTGTTCATCCCTCTCTAGCAATGATTCTGAGGATAATTATTTAACAAGTCTTAATGAGGATTGATTAATTTATTAAGAAGCAATTATGTGCCCGATGCTTTCTGGTCTCTGTACCCAAGAGATTCAAGGACAGGAAGGGTATGGATTAAAAGGGCAGCATGAGAACATCAAGGGAGGATAGGGAGAAACCAGCGAGGGTATTCAATAGGTTGAGTGGGAGAGGGGAGAGCAAAAATAGAGGGATGACACAGGACAATGGAAAAAGCACTAGGTCTGAGGCAAATGGCATGGGTTCAAATTCCACCTCAAACACTAGTTACTTGTATGACTTTAGGCAAGCTGATTTACCTGTCGAGACCTCATTTTCACAGGTATGAAATGAAAGTGATTCACCAAGTGAACTCTGATGTCCCTTTATACTCCAAATCCATGATCCTGAGATATATTTTAATAATACCTTTTTATTTTCAAAATAATGCACAGATAATTTTCAACATTTACCCATGCAAAACCTTGTGTTCCAAATTTTTCTCCCTTCCTTCTCCCCACCTCCTCCTTTTGACAAAAAGTAATCCAATATATGTTAAACATGAGCAATTCTTCTATACATATTTCCACATTTATCATGCTGCACAAGAAAAATCAGATCAAAAAAGAGGGAAATGATAAAGAAAAAAAAGCAAGCAAACAACAACAAAAAGGTGAAAATACTGTGTTGTGATTCACATTCAATCTGCACAGTCCTCTCTCTGGATGCAGATGGTCCTCTCCATCATAAGTCTATTAGAATTGACCTAAATTACTTCATTGTTGAAAAGAACAAAGTCCATCACAGTTGATCATCACATAATTGTTGTTGTGTACAATTAAAATCTATCAAAGTTGATCATCCCATCATATTGCTGTTACAGAGTACAATGTTCTCCTGGTTCTTCTCACTTCATTCAGTTCATGTAAGTCTATCCAGGCCTTTCTGAAATCATCCTGCTGATTGTTTCTTATAGAACAATAATATTCCATACCATTACTTATTCCTCCATTCCCCAACTGATGGGCAGCCACTAAGTTTCCATGGTCCTGAGATCTTTAGAATGTACCTTCAGGTGAACATAACCAGAAGAACATTGTAGATAGTAACAGCAGCATGGTGTGATTTGATCTAAGAGAATTCCAAAAGACTTATGATGGAAAATGCAATCCACATATAAAGAAAAAACTATGGAGACTGAATGCAAATGGAGGCATACTATTTTCACTTTTCTTTATTTTTTCTTTCTCATGATTT
Source organism: Antechinus flavipes (assembly GCF_016432865.1). Taxonomy (NCBI): domain Eukaryota; kingdom Metazoa; phylum Chordata; class Mammalia; order Dasyuromorphia; family Dasyuridae; genus Antechinus; species Antechinus flavipes. The sequence continues at coordinate 711,165,152 of NC_067398.1, read as the reverse complement.
CCCTTTTTGTTCTGATTTTTCTTCCAAAATATGAATACAGTGTATCTGATTACTTAATGTCTTAGGGAGGAGGGCAGGGAAGGAGGGAGAAAAAATATAAATAAAAATCTTATAAAAGTAAATGTTGAAACAAAAAAAAATTAAAGAAAACTAAAATTTAAAAATGTACTTTCTGGTTCTCATTACCTTTTGTGGGGACCAGTGGGACAGTTCCTTATCCAGTGCTTCTGTGGCTGGAATCTCCCCCTCCACTTTAGATCATGCATGTGCTCAGATTTCTCTTCTTAATTGCACAGATCTTTGGTTCATAGTCTGAGTGATGGAAGAGATCTTAGAGGTAATTTAACATAAGCTCTCCTATTCTGCAGATAAAGAAACTGAGGCCCAGAAAGGTGAAACGACCTGGAATCAGAGACCAAAAATTAGAAGGCACTTCAGAGGCCAGTGAGTCTAATCCTTTGGTTTTATAGACAGGAAAACAGGCTCAGAAAAGAGTGAGCTGTCCTAGGAGTCCAATTAAATGTTATTTTCTACTTCTAGTCACTCTATAATATGCTATGAAATGAATATGATGCTGAGCAAAACAAGCAGAACCAGGAGTACATGTACATAATAACAGCAAGAATGTGCAATGATCAACTAGGAAAGACTTGGTTCTTGTCAGTGGTTTAGTGATCCAAAGGAATCCCAATTGACTTTGGACAGAAAATGCCATCTGTATCCAGAAAAAGAACTAAGAAGACTGAATGTAAATCAACACATGCTATGTTCACTTCTTTTTTTTCTGTTTTTTAATCTCTCCCACGGTTTTTCCCTTTTGCTCTGATTTTTTTCTCTCCCCATATGATTCGTAAAGTAACATGTGCCTTAGTTTCCTCATCTGTAAAATGAGAAGATTGGACTCCAAGGTCCTTTAAAGGTCTAAATTTGGAAGTTTATATGTTAGAATAAAAATATGTTGGAAAAAAACATGTTTTTTTTATTTTAAATTTATTATTTTTAAGTAACAAAAATCTATTTTCTCTCCCTTCCAATTTCCAAACAGAAAGAAAGAGAAACAAATATGCATAATTAAGCAAAATAAATTTCCCCATTGGCAAAAATATATACAAAAATACTCCCCAAATCCCAAAAATATACATCTCTTGCTTCCTGAGTTCATCATCCCTCTGTCAGTACTCTAGAACTTGGTTACTCATCATGTTGATAAGATTTCCCAAGTCTTTCAACTTGGATTGTCTTTACAATGTTTGCATTTTTTTTTAAATCATATGAATTGTTCTCCTGGTTCTGCTCACTTCACTTCACTCTATTAGTTCATATGTCTTCCCACATTTCTCTGAAACTTGACCCTTCATCATTTTTTAGCAAAATAATATTTAAGAATATTTTGATACCCTCAGACAACTAGGCAGCTTGGCGGATAGAGAGCCAGACCTGGAATCAGGAAGATTGTTTATGAGTTCAAGCCTGGTCTGAAACACTATCTGTGTGACTCTGAGCAAATCACTTAAGTCCATTTGTCTCCGTGTCCTCACCTGCAAAATGAACTGGAGAAGGAACTGGCAAACCACTCCAGGGTCTTTGCCAAGAAAATCCCAAATGTGAAGAGTTAAACATAACTGAAATGACCGAACAACGACAACCATAATTTGTTCAACCACTCCCCGATGGATGGTTACTCCCTTAGATTCTAATTCATTGCCATCATGAAAGAGTTATTACAAATGTATGTAGGAGATTATTTCTTCTTTCTTTTTGTTTTTTGGTATAAAGTCTAATCAGGCTATCAATAGATCAAAGGATATTCACAATTTAGTAAATTGGGGGCATATTTCCAAATTACTTTCTAAGATAACTGCACTAATTCATAACTCCAACAGCGTCTTAATGTATCTATTTCCCCACAGCTCCTCTAGTATGTCATTTTCCTTTTTGCCAACTTTGTCAATCCAATCTGATGACTATATGGTTGAATGGTTGAACATTAGAGTGACTTTAATTTTAATTTTTCTAATTATTAGTGATTTGAAGTATTATTTAATGTGGTGATTGGTAGCATGAATACCTTCCCTATAATATCATATGTCCTTTGATCATTTCTTAATTGGGGAATAGCTCTTACTCTTCTATGTGTTCTTAATATGTCTGTAAAATGAGACCCTAATAAGAAAAAAATTTGCTACAAAGATTTCTTCCCACTTATGATTCCCTTCTCATCTTAGTTTCATTTGTTTTGTTTTTGTAAAACGTTTTCATTTTATGAAATCGATACTATTTTCAGTGATTGTTTCTATCCTTTATATGGTAATAAGTTCTTCCCCTATCAGTAGATCTGAAAGCTATTTTTCCCTTGTTCCTCTAATTTGTTTTTGATGTTTTCTTCTGTAAATACATCATTTGTTTTGAGTTCATCTGGGTATTCAGTGAAAGATATCCTTTTATGCCTGTTTCTGTCAGATAACTTCCCCCCCCCATAGTTTTTGTTAAATAGTAAGTTCTCTACCCCAGCAATTAAGATATTTAGATATATCAAATTTGAGGCTATTGTATTAATTTACTTCTGCATGTTGTATATCTAATCTATTCCATTTATTAACCTTTCATTTCTTAACTTGTACTGCATTGTAGGTCCCTTTCCTTCTCTTTTTTCCATGGTTTCCTTGAGATTCTTGATTTTTTTTTCCAGATAAAGGGACCTCTAATACAGTAGCTTGGACTTTGATTGGTATGGAGCAAAATAAGTACTTTAAGTAATATTTTATTTTTATTACTGTGACTTCACATACCCATGGCCAATTAATATTTTCCCAATCATTTAAGTTTTTGTATAAAAACTGTTTTGTAGCTATATTCATATAATTCCCTTGTGTCTTAACAGGCAAGTTTTTTATACATTCTATATTGATTTTAAATTAAATTTTTCTTTCTGCTTGACTTATTGCAACCTATAAAAATCTTACAATTTGTATGAATTTGCTTTATATCCTACAACTTTTCTTTTTAAAAAATTCACTTAATTTTGCTTGATTCTCTAGAGTTCTTTAAATAAAGCAACATTTGTTGTTGTCTTTGATCTATATCTTAACACTGGACCCAGACGGCTCCAGAGAAGAGAGTAAGGCTGGTGACTGTGCTAATCTCCCTCACTTAAATACAAATCACTTGCAAGTCATGACATCATTTTCCTGATGTCGTGAGCATCTTCACGAATAAAGGCTAAACAGCAACCTGTGAGTAATAGTAGCTGCCCCACTGGGGACCCAACTGGTCAGGTCCAGTAGGGCCACACAAATGCCTCTTTTCCTCTGTCTCTCCATCTTCTTCTGTCCACATAGAACATCATACTCTTCCCTTCATATGCTCTGCACAAGAATACGTTTTACATAATGAAACTTCAAAAACCCTCTTTGGATTTATGAGCCACATTTCTTTCTTTAAAACCATTCCTTAAACCCAAAATACTGGATGTCATTGATTAGCCAACAGTTGGTCCCAGACCAAGATTCACTTGGTCATTGTTTGAGCACTGAGGCCTCAGAGTAAGTGCAAATAGTTATTATTTCTACTTTGGCCGGAAATCCTGAGGGTCTTCCCCTCCCAGACTGATTTTTTTGGACTAGGTAAAAGAAGCCATTCTTTCCCTCATTTCTTACCTACTTTTAAGCACAGAATGATACTGCCTCAAACTGAGACCTAGAATAGACCTTTATTTTAAAAGGTCAAGGTCTCCCTTTACATCCAGGGTCATCTTTAGTCATTCTGCTCTATATCTTGCCATTGGACCAAGATGGCTCCAGAGGAAAGAGTGAAGTTGATGACTTTATACAGCCCTCTCTCATTTAAATTCAATTCATGTGCAAGTCATGACATCACCAACCCAGTGTTATGGTCTTGTTGAGGAATAAAAGACAAATGGCAACAAAAATAGAATTTGCTTGTAAATCCATCTGGCTCCAGGGATTTTTGGTTTGTTCATTTTTTTTCCTTTAAAAAATTTATTTAAATACCCTATTTCTTGAGTTATAGTAAATATGTTATTTATATAACATATAAATAAGTTATTTATTATGCTCTATATAATAAATATAGAGTTATTATAAATAACTCTATATTTATTTAAATATAAATTTAAGTATATTTTATTTAAAACATATGAGTTAAAACATAAAATAAAATAAATACTCTATTTCTTGTTCCGTTTATCTGGACTTTTTAAAAATATAAAATCCATCTTTTTTCATCCATTAATTTAGGTTGTCAATTTTATAGGCATGTCATTGGGTGACATTTTTAATAATATCCTTTATTTTTTCTTCATGTATTGTGAATTCATCTTTTTTTTTTCATTTTGCTGCTGGTAATTTGGTTTCTCTCTTCCTTTTTTAAATCAAATTAACTAATAAACTATTTCATTTTGGTTTGTTTTTAAACTCCTAATTTTAATTATTAATTCAATTTTTTCCTTTTTTAAAAATTTTGGTTTTTTTGGAATTTCTGTATTAATCAAAAGACTTTAATTTTTTTCTAGACATCTTTAGTTGCATATCAAATTCATTCATCAGTTCTTTTTCTCTTTTGTTAATGAAAGTTTTTAGAGATACAAATTTTGCTCTAAAGACTGCTTTGTATACCATGTATTTATAATACAGTGCCTCCAAGTCGCTTGTTGTTTAGTGGAAAGAGTGCTGGATTCAGACTCAGAAAAGTTGGTTTCCAATTTCATGTCTAATACTTCCTCTGTATGACTTTGAATAAATTATTTAACCTCATTGGGCTTCATTTTCCTCCTTTTTAAGATAGAAGTGTTAGACTAGGTGATGTCTGAGGTCTGTGCCAGTCCTAGATAAGAGATCCAATTTTTTGATGATATGGTTCTCTCTTTAAGTCTTAGTCTTTTTCATTTATAAAATAAGATCAGCTAGCTAAGTGATCTTTAAGATTTCTTCCAGCTTCAAATACTATGAAATATAGATAATCACTCTTCTTCACTGGGGCCACAATTAGAGATAGGAGATAGGAGGGTTAATGACTATCACAGGAGGCTCCTCAGCTGATTTCTGACTATATCACTCTTCATCTCATTAATTAACTAAAGCAATGAAGACTTCCAGATTGAGCCCAAGACCACCCCTAAAGAGAAGTGCCATCCCAAGTACTGCTGTCCTCTACCCAGTCTATGAATCCAATAAGACATAGAAAGATAGGGCTCAGTCCTAGGAAAAGAGGCTAAAACTTTAACAAGGACAAGGCCAGTGGGACTCTGTCTCAGGGCATGGAATAAGGTTACTGAAAGCATGTGAATTCCTTCAGCAATTAATTAGGAAGAATAATTAAAATTAAAATTGGAAATTAACAGAAGGCCACATGGCATAGTAGATAGGGAGCTGGTTGGGAAGTTGAGGGTTTAACTCCTGACTCTGGAAGTTAGGGTTCTTCTTCAATTCTCACTCAGTGCCTCAGTCCTTAAGACTATAATTTTCAGAAAAGTTGCTTCCCTATATGGGGCAAGATCATTGAAATCACAGGCCTAAGGATCTTTTGCTTTGTTTTGTTCTGCTGTTTCTTTTAATGGGAGAAACCAGAGGTTTGGGGTAAATCCCTTTGATGTCCAACAGCAATTTTTATCTTGGATTGATAAGATCGTAGCTTCAAATCTATAAAGAACCTCCAAAACTATCTACTTCATTTTACAGGGAAGTAAACTAGGACCCAGAGTTACAGGATTTTCCTAAGGTCACACCGATAATCAATGACCCAAGGTTTGAACCCAAGTCCTCAGAACTGCAAATCTCCTGCCCTCCTGAATCAGTCTCCCCAATAGTGGCCTATGTCCCAGTCTTCGTCCTCTCCCACATGACCTTCCAAAATGGTAGCCTCGGTCTCCTCTTCCACTGCAGTCATGCCACGGAGTCTCTGCCTCTCATTGCCCTTCCCCTACTTACCTACTTGCCGCCATTTATCTCAGTCTAGTTAAAGTTTATAGTACTTGCGACAGACTCATGCAAAGTAATTCCTGGTTACGGTTCTGGAGGAGTAGATAGGGCGAATAGAAGAGTTTTAACCTCTTGGCTTTCTGTCACCCCAAAATACCTACCGGTACAGGCTTAACAAAGTCCCCTTACAAGTCCACTGGTAAAGGGTGGCTTTGCCCAACTGAGGCAAGGCCAGGAAGCTTCCCTATGTCCTGGGCTCTAATGTCATTGCTAGAGAAAAGAATGGCATCCTTGCATCCCTCCCTCTCCCTTGGGATGATGAGATTCTGACCAAATGACGGATTGGTCAAGGAGGTAAGAGCAGAGTTCTGCTCTCCCCGACACCTGGTTAACTTCCCATCAGGCTCCTGGGTCAGGAGGGATGGCTCAGATTGACAAAATGATTGGCCCGGGCCAGATAAACAGCCTTGTGTGGCTGAGAGAATTATCCCGGCAGGAGCGATCTAGCTGGCCGGGGGCCATAAGTAAGGCCAGTGGCAGGCAGCCGCTCGCCTATAACTCCTTATTATTTACACACAGACCATAGAGTTCCCAGAAGATAGTTACATTGATTTGAATGGCCCATCTACTGCTGACCCAAGCTGCACAGGTATCAACCCCAAGAAATGCCTGAGAAGCAGCGTGTTTCAAAGGAGAAAGTAATGCATTTGCACTGGGTTCAAATCTTACCTTTACCGAGTCTAATCTGTGTGACCTTGAGTAAGGTCGCTTGTTGTGATCTCGGTTTCCACATCTGTACAATAAGGGGATTGAATGAGATGGTCCCTGAGGCTGCTCCCATGGCTAAGAAATCTAAATCTTATGACCTAGAACCCAGATCCCTGAAAGAAACCATGGCCGGCTTCAAGTAGAGCCCTACATGTGGATGGAAGAGGTAACATCTGTGACTTGAGAAGTCTAAAAAAGTCACCCTTGGGTCCCAGAGTCTCCTTCCATTGGACAACCCTAGCACCAGAAACTAGAATATTATTTGTGCCTTTGGATCAATGTATGAAAATCTCCTCCCAAACTGTGCAATTGCTTCTTGAAATGAAGAATTATGTATAATATATATAGACACATACATACATATATATATATATACATATATATGTATATATATATATGCTTTAGAGCTTATAGAGCTTTAGAGAGATTTAGAACTGAAAGAGATAAAGAAAACACAGAATGTTAGAACTTAGGGTCCTGGCAATCTGTGTTCTTAGACCCTTCCAGCTTTGACATTTTCTGTTCTAAGGTGCCTCCTACCTCTGACATTCTATGTTCTAAGGCCCCTGCCCACTCTGGCATTGTGTGTTCTAAGAGTCCTCTCATCGCTAACATTCTGTGTTCTACAGGCCCTCCCACTCCCGACATTTCCTATTTTAAGGTTCCCTCCCAGCTCTGACATTCTTTGTTCCAAGACCCTCCTCGTTCTGACGTTCCTTGTTCTAAGACCCCTTCCCAATTCTACCACTCGCTGTTCTAAGATCTGTCTCAGATCTGACATTGTCTGTTCTAAGGCCCCTTCCAGTATTGATAGCCCCTGTTCTAAGGTTCCTCTCAGTTCTGCCATTGCTTTCTAAGGTCCCTCCCAGCCCTGATATTCTCTGTTCTAAAATTCTTATTATCTCTGATAGTCTATGATTCTCTAAATTCTCTTATTAGGTTCAAAAGGATCAGGAAAAACAGCAGGGTCTACCAGCAGACACTTTTCAAAGAAAGTCAAGACTCTTTCATGCTTCTCCCACCCCCCATCCCACCCCCAAATTAAAATGTGCCTCCAGTATAACTTGTTATCAAAAATAGAAGCATTTTATCTATCTTTATTGCAGAACAGAGATTGCATGGAGACATTCAATTTGGAGTCAATTTAAATTTCAATTGTCTGTGAAATCAAATCAATAGGCTATAGTTCAATGGCGCTTTAATAAAACAGGACATAACAGAGAAATCATTAGGGATTACATATGATAAGAGATTGGAAACAGTGCCTGGGTAATGGGGGAGGGCCCATTACAGATTTACCCCAAGCGTTTGCAAGTAAACCAAAGGCCTTCTTCTTCTCCTGAGACTGCCCTGAGACTTAATTGTCTGCCAAGCCTAAAAATACATCTCTGTCAGGCCCGTGTTTGGGAGACAATTTACAGTGAGTGACACAAGCTTGCGGAAACCAAGTCCCATTGGGATGAGCCAGTCCTGGCTTCTGGTCCAGTCAGTCTCTCTCTCTCTCTCTCTCTCTCTCTCTCTCTCTCTCTCTCTCTCTCTCTCTCTCCCTCTCTCTCTCATTCTCTCTCTCTCTCTCTCTCTCTCTCTCTCTCTCTCTCTCTCTCTACCTCTCTCTCTTTCTCTCTCTCTCTCTCTCCCCCTCCTTCCTTTTGTTTCTCCCTTCTTCCCTTCCTTCCTTTCTTCTTTCCTTCCTTTCTTCCTTTCCTCCTTCCCTTTTTTCTTTTCTTCCATTCTTACTTTTCTTCTTTCTTTCCTTCCTTCTTTTCTTCATTCCTTTCTCTTCCTTGCATATTTTTTCCACTTATCTCTATCCAGCCCCTCAGCTCCTCAAGGTCTCTGGATCTCCTGCCAGAGAGATTTCCCAGATATGGGAAATGGGAATAATGGGCAGCTAAGACTGAGAAGAGCTAAAGGGGGAGGGTAGTTCAGCTGGAATGCTGAGCTTATAAAAACAGTGTAAGACAGATGAGATGAACCTATGGAGGAAATCAATCATTCTTTGAGTCACTCATAAAATTACAGGTTTTTAAACCCAGAGAAGTCTTCAAAGATCATCTAGTACATGTATTTCACTTTACAGAAAAGGAAACTGAGGCTCATAAAGATGAAGGGAGATTTCTAAGGTCACACAGGCAATCAATAATAGAAACACTCTCTAAAAGATCATTTTTGATGTGGTCATTCCTCTTCTTCAGGAAGTATTTAACCCAAACTAGCCTTCTTCCATTCTTTACACGTTAACTTTGTTTCCCAACTCTGCTCCTTTGCCAGGTCCTCTCTCTTGCCTGGATTGCATTTGTTCGACTTCTCAGAATTCTGCAGTGCCTTTGTAAGATGCATCTGCCCATGTGAGAAATGCACATCCATATAAGGTGTTTAAATAAAGCTCACAAGAGGCACTGACAGCTATATCTGGAATCGTACCCACCCTTTTCTCCAAGGGAGACTTTGAGTTTAGAGGGATGCCTTGGTGGAGAGCAGAAGGAGAGTGACAAGGCTGGATGATCTTTCCTCTAGGAAATCATGAGAGTCCTGGACTAGAATTGGAACTGTTTGTTCCCCTCAATATTATGAGTCTAAAAGCACAAAAAATTCTTCCTGTCACTTGCTCTTAGTTTGTACTCACCAGTTTGGTTTCTTCCCACCAAATGCTAGTTACACATGACTATCACAAATTGCAAATCCATTTATATAAATAAAAAGCAAACAGAAATTGGAAATGCCCTGTAGATCAGTATATAGCAGGAAGTATACAAAAGTAAATGACCTATTTAGATGGGAACAAAGTGAGATCTCAGCTCCATGAAGGGAAAATTCCCTGAAGTCTCTAGGGAAGCATGTCAGAAAATCAAAGACATGTTGAGTGAGCTTTCCCTATGTGTTTGTAACTCTACCTATTTCCCTCCCTCCCTTCTCATCCTACCTCCTCCTTCTCTCTCTCTCTCTCTCTCTCTCTCTCTCTCTCTCTCTCTCTCTCTCTCTCTCTCTCTCTGTCTTTCTCTGTGTGTGTGTCTCTCTGTCTCTATCTGTCTCTGTGTGTGTGTCTGTCTCTCTGTCTCTATCTTTCTATATCTGTGTGTGTATGTCTCTCTGTCTCTCCCTTTCTTCTCTCTCTCTCTGACTGTCTCTGTCTCTATCTTTTTGCCTCTGTGTGTGTATGTCTCTCTGTCTCTCTGTGTCTCCATCTCTGTCTCTTCATCTCTGTCTCTCTGTCTCTGTCTCTCTCTAAATCAGTGACTTTATAATTGAGTTCAGTCATCTTGCTGAAAGCTGGTGATTCCCTGCCCCTCTAAACAATTGTTTCTACTCCACATTGGAAGGAGACAGTTAAAAGGGTTCCAACCACCACTGGTGGGAAGAGGAGGGTGGCTCTGAGAGCCTGAATCCCATGAGGATTCTAGGTTCCCTCCCAGAGGGGTAACAATGAGATAGAGTTAGTGTCCATCTAGGTAGAAAGAAAAGGAAAGGGATGTTGGTAAGAAGGTAGAGGAATAAGAGCACTCTGTAGCACTTGCTCCATCACTCTGCCATCTGGTTGGGTTCTCTGTGACCTAGGGGCAAGGAGAGAATAGAAACCCATATTCCTGCCTAAAGGCCTGGGCCATGGTCTACTTGGAGTGATGGAGAAGTTAAAGAGACTTCTTAGTTGTGACAGAGGAATGATCCTCTTGGCCAGCAATCCCATAGGTTGTAGGCCATCTTATTACATTATGTATTCATATGAAAGCCTATAATATAATATAAGCTCCTTGAAGGCAGGAATTATTTGCTTTTTTTTTTTGGGGGGGGGTCACTGTTTCTCTAGTATCCATCATGGGATCCAGCACAAAGTAGCAGCTTAATCAATGTTTGCTGAATGAGTGATTTAGCCTCTGCTTAAAGACCTCCAAGAAGTGAGGTGTCTCCAACTCCCCACTCCCAACTTGGAAACAGCTTAACTTGTTGGGAAGGTTTTCCTCTCATCCCACTCTAAATTAGCATCTCTAATACTTCTACTCTTGTTTTCCAGTTGTGTTCTCCAGGATCTAGCAGAATCTAGTAAACACTTGTCAAATAAAAGAATGATTAGATAATGGGAGGAAAATAGAAAATAAGAGAAATCATCTAAGCTTTCTGGGGATAACTCTGTGCAAACCACTTAAAGATGGATCTCTCTCTTTAATAAATGCTTGTTAACTCAATCTGACTTTATTTCTTAGTCTGTTTATTCCCATCAGCCAAATGTCTCTCTCACCTTTGGAGTTGGAAAGCATCCTCACTTCTTGGAGATGTCTAAGCAGAAACTGACTCAATCAGGCGCCCTCTCTGAATGACCCAGAGTGACTCCATGGTCATCCCAATCCCCAGAGCACAAAACAAGATCTTTACCCATAGATACAAAAGAGTATAATGTTAAGACTGACTCTGGAGGACCTCGGATCAGCCTAAGTCCTTGGTCTTAATGGAGGAGGCAGGAGACAGGAGAGCCACCAGGAGGATGGTCAAAATGGAATGTCTCATTTCTTAGCCCTTATATACCCTATTGCAATTACATCATTACAGCACACTGGGCATGTGTGAACTAGAGAACCATTAAATCACCATGCTAAGTACTAAGTGTATGTGAATTAGAGAACCATCATCTCATCAGTTACACTGAGTTAACACCTTGTTATAAGTATCCTTGTTTTAAGTATACTTCTCCAAAGTTCCCTCTGAAAGAGGGGGAAAAAAGAGTCTCCCTCTGAAAGAGAAAGAATCAAGTGAATTTAATCTGAGACTTGTCCAAAATTAGAATTGGCTTCCTTGGGGGATGGAGAGTTCCCCATTGGTGAAGGTTCTTGAGAAAAGGTTTTTTTTTAAATATTGGATCTTGGCAAAGATATTCATATTAGGAGAGTAAGTTTAGACTAAAGGACTTCTGTGTTCCCCATTAACTCTAAAATCCCGTGAAATCAGCCAACTCTGGATAATCTTTTCTAATGTGGGAGTAGGAAGCAGTGTAGATAATAAAAAAGATCATAAAAAATTTATTAACTTTGAGAATTTAGCTATAATCTTTTTAACCCCTTTCCCACCAGATTCATGTTCCTTATTATGCTTTCCTAAGTAATCTGTCCATATTGATGATTTCCCTGGAGAAGGAAGTCTTCATTCAATGCAGGTTGGCACCCTCCCTACAATGTACACTCTTAGAAAGTTTCCTGGGGCACTGAAATGTTACATGGTTAGCCCAGGGTCACATATATAGTATATGATGAGCTCTTCCTGACTCTAATGTCAATAAATCAACCAAATAGCCTAATAAAGGCACTGGGCTAAGTTCTAAGGTCACAAAGAAAGACAAAAGTGATCGCTGCTCTTAAGGAGTTTACATTTTAGTACAGGAGACAACATACAAATATATGTATATGTCAGTTATCTGCAGAGCAGATGAAAATAATCTGAAAGGAGAAGACAATAGTATTTTAGGGGACTGGAAAAGACTTTCAGAAGGCAAAATTTAAATTCACTTGAAGGAACCCAGAAGAGCTCTTTATCAACTATACCATTTTTTTCTTTTTTTATACCACATTAATATTCACTAGATTTGTGGTCTAGTCAGTAGAAGAGTCAGTAGAAAATTTATGAGTCTAAGGATCATGATAATGATAATAGCTAGCATTTATATAGTGCCTTAAGCTTTACAATGTATTTTCTGAATAGTACCTTATTTATCCTTACAACAACACAGGAAAGTAGGTGCTATTAGGTAGTTGCTATAATTATCCTCATTTTACTGATTAGGAAACTGAGGCAAAGAAAAATTAGGTGACTTGATCAGAGTCCCAGAGGTAGTAAGGATCATATCCATGTGCCACCAAATCAACCTTTAGTTAACTATCTCAGATCATTGCCAAAGTAGATAATCCCACAGTAAAATCATCTAGATTTGATTAAAGAAATAATTCAAATCAGTAACTGATCTCCAATCCCCCTCACAAACAAACAAGAAAATTCTTTATGCAAGTTCACATATTCCAGAACCCAACCAAGCTCAGCCAAGAGAAAATGATTACGATCCCATAATTTGGAAAAATCTAGTCTTATAAAATCTTTCTACCTATAATAATGGCTCTGGGCTGGTGAAAATCAGGCTGATCTGGAAGATGATTGAATGTATCTGCAAGGATGAAATAAGATGCAAGAAATCTAAGGCATCTAACATTAGGCTCTGACTACTGGCCCACTGATAGGCACATGATTCTTCACGACTAACAAGATTTATGAATTTGTGCAAATTATTAAGCAGAATCAAGGAATCTCAGCTCTACAAGGAGCTCAGAGAGCATCTAGCTGACCTTTAGCTTAAAAAGCCCAAGGTCTCCCATTTCATCTAGAGCCATCTCCAATCATCTTGATCTATATCTTGCCATTGGACCCAAATGGCTCTGAGGGGAAAGTGAGACAGGTGACCATGCACAGCCCTCCCTCACTAAAATCCAATTCTCTTGCATGTCATGGCTTCCCCTCCCTAATGTCATGGCCCTTTTAGAGAACAAAGGACAAATAACAACAACCTGAACAAAAAGATCCTCTATGATATCTATAGGGCAGCTAAGTAGTGCAATGGATAGAGCAATTGGGCCTGGAGTCAGGAAGACTCATCTTCCTGAATTGAAATATGGCCTCAGTCACTTGCTAGCTATATGATCTTAGTCAAGTCAAGTATCTTTGTTTGCCTCAGTTTCCTCATCTGTCAAATGAGCTAGAGAAGGAAATGATAAACCACTACAGTATCTTTGCCAAGAAAATCCCAAAGGGGTCACAAAGAGATGGACATGACTGAAAATGACTGAACAACAAATGATGTAAAATGATATACAGTGAAGGAAGCAGAACTGAGAAAACAAAATAAAAACTGAAAAATAACAATAACAATATGTGGTATCCCCAACAAGTGACAAGATAACCTGCCATTGCTACAACAGCTCTAGTAAGGGAGAACTCAGTATGTTCTACTTTGGTATAGTTCACATTTTTAGGTGGTACACAGAACATAGAGTCCGGGAGCCACGATCCCCAAAATCTGAGAGTCCCTGGGCAAATAAATCGTATAACTTCTTTGTCTCAGTTTCCTCCTTTGAAAAATGGGAATAATAATAATAGCACTTACTTTGTAGGGTTTTGTGAGGACCAAAAGAAATAATATATGGATTGAAAATCTTAGTGCTATATAATCACTAGTCTTTACTATCATCATCATCATCATCATCATCATCATCATCATTGGAAAATTTCCCCTGAAATCTGTTTCTTCATTTCTCCCTTCTACTCTTTGGGATAAAGTAGAACAAGACTAATCATTCTTCTATTTTATAGTCCTTCAAACATTTGAACATAGATATTATATGTTCTTGAGTTCAAACATACCCAGTTTCTTCAACCGATTCTCATATGGTGTAATCTTGACATTTAATTATTCTCATATATGTCCTCTCTGGCTTATTTCAGTTCACTCATCTGGAGTAACATCTTCAGTTCAGCATCCCCTCAAGAGGGGATATGAGAGCCATCTTTGAATGTTGGATTACAGGGGTGACTATCATGTGGTCTCAGAGCAGAATTAGGAATGCTGGGTAAAAGATGCTGAGAAGCAACTTTCATCTGGAAGTCAGGGACAATTTCCTAATGATGAAACATTTCCAAAGGTAGAATGTACTGCTTCAAGAGGTAATAGCTTGCCCCTGCTTAGAAGTCTTCAAGTGGAAACTGAATACTCATTATTCAGTTGGTGTGCTAGTAAATGTTTAACAACCAGGTCTCTAAAAAAACAAAAAAAGGACACAAAACATACATTTGAATTTTCTATTCATGAATGGGCATGTAGGGTCATTTAGGTCCCTTCAAACTCACAGATTCTGTCTGTCTCCATAAGCTGCACCACCCAAAACTCAACATAATACCCCACTATGGTCTCCCTAGAGCACAGGAAAGTGGGACTACGAGATCTCTCCTCCTCAAAACACTCTCTGAGATCCCATTGCTTTTCATGATTGCTGCAGTGCAGTGTTAATCTATATTGAGTTTGTGGTCCAAAGAACCTCTACATCTTTTTTTCTTCAAAGAAACTGCTATCTACTATCTTAAACTTGAGAATTTATTTTTTTTAATCCAAGTATAAGACTTCCCATTATTGGTCTCTGTTCAAATCCATCCTGTAACTTCAACCCAAATTCCCTTTTCTGAACCAATTTTTTTTAATTAGTAAAATCAGGGTAACATATGTGATGTTTACCTCAAAGCCCCATTGTAAAAAGAGATGAAATAACTTATCTTTGATAAGCTGCACCTCTGGATGCCTCAGTTTCCCCATGTGTAAATGAGGAAAATAATAGCATCTATCTCTACAATTGACTGTAAGGATCAAATGAGATAGCATTTGTAGTATGCTCTGCAAACTTTAAAGCACTATATAAATAGCAAAAGTATGATAAAAATGTTAGTTACTCTCCTTTGTTGTTTTTGTTGCTACACAACTCTAAAATATTATATAAGTGGGAAGTGTTATTTTGTACCAGGCAGACATCTTTCCTTCCCAATGAGACCAAAGAAATTATCCCTTTTTTTCTTTTCTTCTCTTTTCTCATTCTTCCTTAGTCCTGTCTCCTTTTTTCTTTCCTTTTTTGTTTTTTTTTCCTGTCTCACACTTCTCCTTTCTCTTTTCTTTCTATCTTATCTCTTCATTTTCTCTTTTTTTTTCTTTTCAATCTCTGCTAATACTGAATTACCCTTTTCTCTCCTTCTTTTTCCTCTTTCATCCTTCTTTTCTCCTTTTCGCTTTTCAGTTTCTCTTTCCCTTTCTCTCCCTCTCTCCCTCTCTTTCCTTCTGTCTCCCTCTCTCTCCTTCTCTCTCCCACTCCTCCAATGACACTCAATCTGCTGCTCCGATTCCGGATGATCTCCCTTCCAGGTTAGCAAGGTCTCTCCCTTGCTGTTTTCCCTTCCCTAAATTCACACCCATTGTGCCCCATCCCAGAGGCTTTGCATCGGCAGTGAGATCCAGAAGGGGCCTGCAGAAGAAACCTCCGCTGGAGATTTATAGCTCCCTCCTGCCATTAGTGCGGGCCCCCAAACTGCATTACTTAACTTTTATTTGCATTGAATAATAATTCATTTGCCTTGGCTAGTTGCAAATTATCACAATAAGACTCGAGGCAAGATTAAATTTCATCAACAGTTGGTTACTCACATAGATTATAGCATCATCTACATAGTAATGATGAGTGGAGAAGGACGAGAGCGAAGACAGAGCAATGATGGAAGGTATGGCTCGCTCATTCTGGACTTCCTCCCTGGCCCAACGATATAGTTCCTTTTGTTCTAAATCCAGCCTTTGATTACAGAGGGAGCGGAACCATGTTCGGGACCGTAGAAATTTGGGGCGAGTCTCTGTGCTTGGGTCTAGCTCTGTGTGTGTGTGTGTTTCTCTGTCTCTCACTTTCTCTGTGTGTGTCTCTCTGATTCTGCCTCTGAATTTGTCTGTGTCTCTCTGTCTCTGTCTCTCTCTGTCTTTCTGTCTCTCTCTCTTTATCTTTTTGGCTTAGAAAATAAAGTATTTGAAAAGATAATATCTGCAGTCTCTTCCTAGTCTGACATTCTCTATTCTAAGATCCTCCTAGAACTAATGCTCTATGTTATCTCCCACCTCTAAAATCCTATGCTCTAAGGTCACAGTTAGCGCTGCTGTTTTATGCTCTAAAGAAGCTTCTAGCTCGGATGTTCTCTGATGTTCTGAGAGTTTTGATACTCTGTATTCTACGGTTTCTCCCAAATCTGACATTCTCTGTTCTAAGTTCCCTTCCAGTTCTAACATTCTATATTCTAATGACTTCACAGCTCTGACATGCTATGCTCTGTCCTAAAATCCTTTCCCGTTTTCATGTTCTGTGTTCCAAGTTCTTTGGCTATCCCTTTTCTAAAGTCCCTTCCAGTTCTCACATATGATGTTATCGGATCCCTTCCAGCTCTAACATCCCATGTCCTAAAGTCCCTTCCAGTTCTCACATATGATGTTATCGGATCCCTTCCAGCTCTAACATCCCCTGTTCTAAAGTTCCTTCCAGTTCTCACATATGATGTAAGATCCCTTCCAGTTCTAACATTCCATTTCTAGGGTCCCTTCCAGTTCTCACATATGATGTTCTCAGTTCCCTTCCAGCTCTGACATCCCATGTTCTAGGATCCCTTCCAATTCTCACTCTGTGTTTTAGAGTCACTCAGTTTTGATGAAAAATACAATAACTCCAATAGAATAACAATACAAATACAAATACAATAACAGAGACAACAGTAGACCTGGTACTGAAATCAAATTCTTGAGGCTCATTATCCTGTTCCCTTTCCACTAGATCATTGCGCACCAAGCACCACCGTGATCTAGGCTCATTCAGCTCCTTCAAATTGATAAACATGTATTGAGTAATTGCTGTGTGTAAGGCCCTATGCAAAGCACTGAGAGAGATTCAAAGGCATCAATACCAGTGAGCTTGCTCTCAAAAAGCTCCAGTCTTATCAGAAAAGCCCATGTGCATGAAGAATGATGGTGTGGGAGAAGAGAATGTTATGGTGATAACTTGTGGTGTAATGAAAAGTATCATGAATTTGCTGTCAGAGGATCTGGGTTCAAATCCCCACTCTATCATTTATTATCCTGTATTTTTTTCCCCAGACATTGGGGGTTAAGTGACTTGCCCAGGGTCACCCAGCTAGATGTTAAGTGTCTGAGGCCATATTGGAATTCAGGTCCTCCTGACTTCAGAGCTGGTGCTCTATCCACTGCGCCACCCAGCTGCCCCTTATCATTCCTTATCTATGTGACCTCAGACAAGTCATGCTACTTTTATGAAAAGAAATCATACCAAAAATAAGGTGGAATTGGATTACGCTGCCTTCTAAGGGTTACCTCGGTACCCCATATGTATCAATCATCTGTGTGTATATAAATCATACACACACACACACACACACACACACATATGCATGTATTATATATTATGTATGTAATATATATGATGTGTATATATTGCCTTCAATGTATCAACATATAATATATAGTATGTTGAGATACATAATATATATCTGTGTGTGTGTGTATATGTGGGAGTGGGAGTGTGTGTGAGTGTGTGTGTGAGTGTGTGTGTATGTGTGTGTGTGTGTCTGAGTGTGTAGGTGTGTGTGGGTATGGGTGTGTATGAGTGTGTATGTGTGTGTGTGTGTGTGTGTGTGTGTGTGTGTGGGAGTGGGAGTGTGTGGGTATGGGTGTGTATGAGTGTGTATGTGTGTGTGAGTGTGAGTGAGTGTGTGTGTGTGTGTGTATGTATGTGTAGAATCTCACTCTGTCACAACGGTCCCGTTCTCTCATTATCTACATCTCGAAGAAGAGGAAATTGCAACCCAGAGGACTTCCGAGGATCCAGCAGGACGTTTCAGAGCGGGGGTCTCTGACAATTGGACCAATCCAGCTCCTCCTGCCTATGCCCTCTCCCGGGCTGAGCCATGTGGGAGAATATCCTGCCGAGAGGTAGAATCCCTCAATTATTCCCACTTGACCGCGCCAAAGTCTACGAGATGAGTGTGGAGCCAGAAAGGCCGGAGAACAGAATACGTTCGGAAGGACCGCTCGGTACCCTTTTATCTCAGCAGAATTCCCACAGAGGGGCGCCCACCTTGTGCAGTGAGCCGGCGTGCCGTTTGCAAAGGGTCCCCGTAGGTGGAGAGGCAGAGTCGGGAAGTAGAGGACGACCTGCTCTAGTCTCTGGAAAAACTTGCATTCGGGTCATACATCTGACCGGCCCTGACTGTGTGACCTTGGACAAGTCGTCAGCACTTTAAGCAGCACTTTAAGACTGTAACTGCAGGAAAAGCACCGGTCTGCCGCAATGCCTCAATGAAAGGTTTTTGTCCATTCGAGTGAAATTAGAGATCTGCGCTTTATCCCACTATGTGCTGGACACCAAGGATACAACCTTTTTTCTCAACAACTTTAGGCCACATCTCCTAAGTCCTGGGGGCCGGAGGAAGGGGGTCATCGAGGAGAGGGGGGTATCCCTCCCGTCGGGAAGTCTGTGTCTCTAAGCTGAGGAAGACATGCCCATGGGAAGGGGAGCTAAGAGAATCCGGACCCTGCCTTGTGCTTGACCTGTCACAATTCCAGGTCACAGAGTGTCCTCCTCCCTCAGGTGGAGCCCTGAGGTTCCCATGGCCCTCGAGCCACTCTTAGAACTGAGACACTCAACTGGCAGGTCTCCGGAGCGATCGGTGCCGACAACAGATAGAGAAACTCTCTCCTCCCCCGTCACGCTGGAGGGAAAAATCATGGGCCGAGGGGCTCTTCCATCACCAGGGAGAGGCCGTAGATCTGCCCGGGCTGTCACCCGCACCAGGAGCAGGAGGAAGATGCTGCGCAAACTTTACAAAGCAAACAAACAACTTTGCATCGTTCTCCAAGAGGGAAGAGGAAGCAGCCCAGGACGGGCCCTTTTTATGGTGTGTCCTCCAGGCCCCAGGAAGGACCATGGAGGGGGGCAGAAAGGGCATCTGACCGTGAGTCAAAGGCTCCTGTTCTAGTCCTGACACTGTGTTCCTCTGCCACCTGGACCAAGTTCTGCCCTTCTCTAGCCTTAGTGTTCTTAGCCACCAAAAGGTGGGGACGTCACAACTTCTAAGGTCCCTCCAGCTCTGAAAATCTAAGGGGTCCTCAAACTTTTTAAATAGGGGGCCAGTTCCCTGTCCCTCAGACTGTTGGAGGGCGGGACTATAGTAAAAACAAGAACTTTGCTTTGTGGGCCTTTAAATAAAGAAACTTCATAGCCCTGGGGGAGGGGGATAATCGTCCTCTGCTGCCGCATCTGGCCATGGCTGTAGTTTGAAGACCCCTGACTAAGCTCTCTCTTCCAGCTCTGATGTGTTCTAAGGCCCCTCCCCACTCTGATACCCATTGTTCGAAGGTTCCCTCCCAGCTCTGACATCCCCTGTTCTAAGGCCCCTCCCATCTCTAACATCCCCTGTTCTAAGACCCCTCCCATTTCTAACATCCCCTGTTCTAAGGCCCCTCCCATCCCTAACATACCCTGGTCTAAGGCCCCTCCTATCCCTGACTTTCCCCAT
Source organism: Antechinus flavipes (assembly GCF_016432865.1). NCBI lineage: Eukaryota > Metazoa > Chordata > Mammalia > Dasyuromorphia > Dasyuridae > Antechinus > Antechinus flavipes. The sequence goes on along the minus strand of NC_067398.1, from coordinate 711,145,320 downwards.
TTCTGATATCCCCTGTTCTAAGACTCCTCCCAGTTCTGACATTCTCCATCCCAATGGTCATTCCCATTCTCCATTCTTATGATGAAGATGTCATGGTCAAATATAGAGAATTTAGATTGTTTTTCCACATCGCAGTATATTTTGAGTTAGGACAAATTAGAGAGGCCATTGAGGGGTCTCAAGCTTTGGTGGTGGGAGAGGAGGACCCTATGTTGGACCAGATGAGTTCTGAGATGCTTCCCAAAGCTCACATGTTATGATTCTATTGGTGATCTTCAAGGTCACATGAAATACTCAGAAAAGACTTTCAAAGCAAACCAGAGCCAACCCAGGAGTCATTCAGAGGTAACAGGCACCATGGCGCAAGGGGGAAAGGCTGTATTTGGAATTGAGGACCTGGTTTCAAATTCTAGTCCTGCCAGTTCCTAAACTCATAGAGATTCATGGGGCTAGAAGCGATGGTATCCAGTTCTCTTCATGTTCCAGATCAATTAATCAGTATTTCCAGCCTCCTTGTATATTTTTTGACCCTCTCTCATTCTACGGTTCAGCCAAACTAGCCTTCTTTTTGTTCCTCCCAGATTTCCTGCCTCTGTGTCTGTGTCCTGGCCCTCTCCCATGCTTCACCTCGGCCCCATGTCTTCCTTCTCTTTCTTTAAAAGATGGGACCTTCCACATGTAGCCTTTTCTAATCCCCCCAACTTTTAATAGGCTTCCTCCCTCCCTCCCAAACCACCTTGAAGTTAACTTCTCCTTATGATCTTTATGCTTATTCTGAATATACCACTCTATGTACAAATTATCCCCCCATTAGAAAGTAAACTCATTTAGGGTAGAGGCTGTTTCATTTTTGGTTCTGTAACTCTAGGACCTAAGAAAAGGCCCTTGGACACAGTAGAAGCTAAATCAGGACTAAGAGTTTTCAGAAAGAGAAAGTCAGTGAATGCTGGAGTAGTTGATGAAGGCTTTGTGAAGATGGCGGGACTTAAACATGGGACTTTGCACAGCTCCGCCTCACTCCAATCCAATTCACTTTAAGTAAAAACATCCTCCTCCTGATGTCATTGGTCCTTTTTGAGAATGAAAGACAAACAACCATCTGTGTCTAGTAATAGCTGCCCTACTGGGGACCAAGTGATCACTTCTAATTAGGCAATCTTCCTTCCTTTTTTCCTTCCTTCCTTCCTTCTTTCCTTTCTTCCTTCTTTCTTTTCTTTCTTCTTTCCTTCCTCCCTTCCTTCCATCCCTTTCTTCTTTCATTCCTTCCTTCCTTTTTTCCTTTCTTCCTTCCTTCTTTCTTTCTTTCTTCTTTCCTTCCTCCCTTCCTTCCCTCTCTTCCTTTTCTTCTTTCCTTCCTTCCTTCTTTTTTTCTTCGTTCTTTCCTCCCTTGCTTCCTTCACTCCCTTCCTTTTCTTCTTTCCTTCCTTCCTTCTTTCTTTTTTTCTTCTTTCTTTCCTCCCTTGCTTCCTTTCCTCCCTTCCCTCTTCCTTCCTTCTTTTATTTCTTTCTTTCTTTCCCTCCTTTCTTTCTTTCCTTCCTTCCTTCTCTCCTCCTCTTTCTATCCACATGGAGAATCATAATCTTATATGTGGGTACTTTGCCCAAAAGATTATAAATTTTAATAACTGAAACTTCACAAGATGTCTTGCATATATGCAATATGTATATTCTGTATGTATTATGCATATGTAATGTGTCTATTATATAATATGTAAAATCACATAATAAGGGTTGAGGAATAATAGATTTGTAAGACACCAAGGAGACTATCGTGATCCTCAAAGTCAGGAAGACTGAGATTCAGTTACTGCTGCCAACTTGGCCTAGTGATCAAGACTGAGTTGAGTCTTTAAGACTCTAAGGAAGCAGGGCTGTACTACAGAAAAAATATTGTCTCTGGAGTTAGTTGGGTTCTAAGACTACCTCTTAAGTAACCACTAGGTAAAACCACAGTGCTCTATGCACTGGGCTTGGAATCAGAAAGGTTCAAATCCAGCCTCGACACTTCTTAGCTGTGTGACCCTGTACAAGTCATTTTACCTTGTTTGCCTCAGTTTCCTCATCTGTAAAATGTGCCGAGGTAGGAAATGGAAAAACACTCCGATATCTCTGCCAAGAAAACTCTGAATGGCATCACAAACAATTGGACACAAATGAAACAGCTCAACGACAACTACGTCTGACCCCTCTTACCTGTGTGTGACTTTGGACAGGTTCCTAGGTCTTGAATTTCCCTATCTGTAACAGTCACCTCTGCAGTTCTTTCCCTATCTACACCTGTTATTAGACTAATAAAATTAAGACTAGTCTGGTAGTTTGATGCTGCAGTGATTGTTAGATGCTGAGGTAGAGGGAGCTCAGGTATCTAGTTTTAGATGCTGCTTTGTTAAAGAGATATTTTACTGATGAAAAAACTGAGGTTCCAAGTGCCCCCAAACCCACAAAGTTGTCAGGATCAGACCAGATTTGCAGCTAAAAGAGACCTTGTCCAACCACTTTATTTTACAGCTGAGGAAATTGTTGCCAGAGAAGTATGGGGTTGCCCCCAGACACACAGGTTCATAGATTCATCAGATCGTTGGATAATGAACTTAGAGCCGGACAGAAACTTAGAGGTCGTTGAATCCAATCCCTTCAGATTCAGAGAAGCAAACTAACATCCAGAAGGGCAAAGGACATAAAAAGGAACAGAGCCAAGATTTGAACCCATATCCAGTGCTTCTCCAGCCGCCCGGTGAGACAAAATGGAGCCCAGGTCTGGTGAGTGTGAGTGAGAGGGTTAGGGAGGAGGCAAAAAGGAGATCTGGGCAAAACCAAGGGAGGATGAGTGACTCCCCCAGCCCTCTCCCCATCTCTCAGGCCCAAGTAGGCAGCCCGTCACCATCTCCAAATGCAGCAAGATGGACTTGGAGAGCAGTCAAGATGTACTTCTTTGGCCTTGCCACTGAGAATTACCGGGGATCAAGCAGGCAGGGAGGCTGCGGCCCAAGAAATACTACCACGCCAGGGCGGGAGCCTAATGAGAAAGAGAGCAAGAGGAGACGGAAAGTTAACAAGAATTACTGGACAAGGCCCCCAAGAAAAAGGACCTACAGCCTCTGCGGGCTCTCCCCCCGCCAGCGAGCCCCATTCATCGATCGGCTCCAAGGAAGGCGCGGCTGCCTCTGGAAAGTAGATAACCCGGGAGATATATGGCAGGAGGGGACAGACCTGATGAAAAGAGAAGGAGATGCTGCTTAAATCAAAGGGCAAATACACCAGGAGAGGAAAGATAATAGGATTTGTGTTTATGGGTAACAAAGAGAAGAGCGGCCCAGGTGGCGAAAGTGGAAGGTCGCTGGAGAACAACTGGAAAGAGGCAAGTTGGGGAAATAAAGCCCAAGAACACATAGTAGGTACAGAGACTACACTTCCCTTCAATCATTCAATGAGCGTGCAGTCAGTCTCTCCTGGATGCAGAATCCTGGGAGGATTGGGGACAGTCCTGTGTGGACATAAGATGAGGTCCCTGTCCTGGGGTTTATAGTCCCGCAGAAAGCTACAACCCACCATTATAAGAGCTGATATTACATTGGAGAAAGACAGTGTGGTCTAATGGGGAGAGAACTTCATGCTGAAATGATGATATAAGAAAAGACTTGACAGAGGGATAAGCTCTGGACAAAAGCTCATTTTTTTCAGACATGGCTGATTGTTTTGTGTAATTCTCTGTCTTAGGTTCAAGATCCCGGGGCTTGGGTGACCTCAGACCAGAAAACACAAAATGTTGGATTTAGAAGGACCTTAAAATCTAGTATGTCAGAAATGGAGGTAACCTTAACACAGAATGTCAGAGGTGGGAGGAGCCGTAGAATATGGAATAGCAGAGCTGGGAAGGGTCCGAGAACAGGGAATCTGCAGAGCAAATAAGGTTGGTTAGAATGTCAGGAGTGGGAGGATGTTATAATTATATAATTATAATTTATATATAACATCATATATAATATGTTATATGTTATATCTATTATATAATTTATAATTATAAACATAATATTATATAAATTATATAATTATAAAAATATCTGTGGGCATTGTTATTGAGGAAACTGAGGTACACAGAGGTGATGTGACTGGCCCAGGATTATACAGCTAGTAAGTTTGTGAGGCCGGATTTGAACAATCCGTGAAGATGAGTCTTCCTGATTCCTCGCCCAATGCTCTACCCACTGTGTCATGACCTTTAAATCCCAGTTCAAGCTTAGGGAGGTACATCCAAAGTTCAGTCTGATACGACCTGAGTGACTTGGGACAAGTCATTTATTTAATACCTTCCACTCTGAGCCTCAGTTTACTCATCTGCAAAATGAGCAGTTGGAATGGAGATTGGAGCAGAGAATGGAATCAGATGACCTCATAGGGCCCTTCCAAATGTAGATCCATCATCTTCTGGGGTCGACAGGACCTAGATGAGGTTTCCAGAGTCAGTGAGCCCAGAAGGCTGGCTGATGTGAGCATGGGGGCGGTGGGAGCGTCTGGGGGAGTGAGGAAGAAGGGCTGGAGGGTGTGGAGGAAGAGAAGGCAGGGAACTGAGTCTTCTGCACAAAGGGTTTGTGCCAAGTCTTCTGGATCATTTATAACCCTGCCACATAAAGGAGGTGCTGAAGACCAATTATCCCTTGACTCCGAGGTTAATTAGAGGAGTGGAGAGGTTTTTCTCCCCATCATCATGGACAGTCTCACTTTCTCTCTGCCTTTTAAAATGCTATTTTCTGTGATCTCTAAGTTCCTACATATTTGGTAGAAAGAAATAAGATTCAGTCCAGGCTGGGAATCCCAGCTCTGACACTCCTGATGGAAACTCGGGAAAGTCCCCATTTCTAAGGAAGACAATTTTCCTTCTCTATCAAATGAAAGGGTCATTGAAGACCCTCCCAGCTCTCTCATATTGGGTTCCTTTTTTTTTTTTTTTTTTTTTTTTTGCTGAAGCAATTGGGGTTAAGTGACTTGCCCAGAGTCACACAGCTAGGAAGTATTCAGTGTCTGAGACTGGATTTGAACTCGGGTCCTTCTGACTTCAGGACTAGCCCTCTATGCACTGTGCCATCTAGCTGCCCCTGGGCTCCCATTTAATATTGTTCAATTTGGTGTCTGGAAAGCTGGATTCAAATCCTGGCTGTATTACCTATGTCATCTTTGACACCTTTTTTTCCTCTCTGATTTTCTTATCTTTATATCAAAACTAGATCATCTCTAAGTTCCTTTTGAAAGCTAAAGTTCTACGATCCCGCCCATTCTAACACCCTGCATTAGACAGTCGAAAGTTCCACGTATGGTATTGTTTTTCTGATACATATAATACAGGGGTAGGGCCAGGATAAAGATGGGCTTGATGTAGGATGCTTTGAGTTGTACTAGAGACTCTAAAAGGCCCAAGTGGGGAGGATATGAGAAGCATTTGGTCCAAAGAGAGAGGGAAATATGAATGAGGATTAAGCTAGTTTACCTGGAATATAGAATGTGTGAAATGGAATAATGAAATAATATATAATTAGATTTGAAAGACAAGTTAACTATCACATGGGCTAATAAGACCAAAAAAAAAAAAAAAACAAAGGATATTGGATATTGGAGGATATTGGATGGGGATGAGGGAAAACTGAGACACTAATGCATTGCTGGTGGAATTGCAAAATGATCCAATCATTCTAGAGAGCAATTTGGAATTATACCCAAAGGACTATCAAACTGCACATATCCTAGAAATGCCACTGCTAGGTCTGTATTCGAAAGACATCAAAAAAGTTGGGGGGGAATCTATTCATACAAAAGTATTTCTAGCAGCTCTTTTGGTGGTGGCTACGAATTAGAAATTGAAGGGATACCCACCAATTGGGAAATGGATAAATGAACTGTGGCATAAGATTGCAGTAGATTATTATTGTACTATTAAAAATGACAAGCAGGATGGTTTCGAAAATTATTTCTGGTCTCTTTCCTGAATCCTTCAGTTCCAGCTTCACAATTATTTGTTGGGTATTTTCCCATTTCTTTCTAATTTAATTTTTTCAATGAATAAAAATTTGGAGTTTCTTCCCGCCTCTGCCAACCCAGTTCCCATGTTCTTAGGTCCCTCCCAAGTCAAATCAATGGCCAATTCTCTAAGTCTAGTCCTCCCCAGTCTATGTTCTGAAGTGCTTGGTATCTGTGACATTCCACATTCTGTATTCTAAGGTTCCTGCCAGTTCTAACAGGCTATATATACCCTTCTAGGACTGACAACCTATTTCCTATGATCCAAGGTATTTTACTTTGCTCCATTTCTCTATCCCTTCCCAAGCTGTAGAGTTGGGGGCTCTGACACACAGATGTCTGACTGCTTGTTTGTAAAGATGGACACTCTCTCTCTCTCTCTCTCTCACACACACACACACACACACACACACACACACACACACACACACCCTGCTGGGAAAGAAACATTTCTGGACCTTCAGACCATCCAACTGTGTTTCTTGTCTTCCACAACTAGTGATAATGAATGTTATTCCAATATCCCCCCAAGAGCCTGATAATTGGAATGCTAGCTTCCCATAATGGACCCCTTTACTCTCCTCTCCCCCACCATTCCCCATACCTCATTCCTTAGCAAGGCACATCCCTAGAAAAATTACCCATAGTGCAATAGGGTTTACATCTTCTCTCTTCTGGCCACAAGGTAAGAGTGAACTGCCAGGCAAAGAGAAAAAGTAACGACCCCACATTCTACCATCCATTATCTCAAAGATTTCAGGGTCCTCTGGTAAAGGGCATTTGATTAGCTGGTACTTTTTACCACCACCACCACTTAATGCTTTCTTTCATCCTATTCTCCCAACCCAGAAAAACCCAAACAAGCAGCTTTCTGAACCAGATGGCAGGTTGGGGGTGACCCTAACTAAATACCGATGATGGTGGTGAAGGATGGAATGGGGAAGAATTATCCTAAAAAGTTTATTTAGCCGAGGCACTATAAAAACTCCCTATCTTCACTAGTCTAGACTTGACAGACTAGAGCTATCCTGAAGACGATAGAGCTGCCTTAGGAAGTGGTGGGACGTCTCCAAGCAGAGTCTGGACTCTCGCTTGAAAAGTGTGTCAGAGTGGAGATTTCTTTCAAGCATGATTCTATCTGATGCTTCTAGAATCTCTTCCTCAAATTCTGTGATTCTCTAACTCATAGAATCAGACTTGGGGAGGATTGGAGCCAGGAGGGACTTAGAACATGGAATGTCAAAACCAGGAAAAACCTTTGAACATTCGATGTCAAAGCCAGGAGAGACCTTAGAACATGGAATATCAAAACAAAGAGGGAGCTTAGAACATGGAATGTCAAAGCAAGAGGGATCTTAGAACATGGAATATCAAAACAAGGAGAGAGCTTAGAACATGGAATGTCAAAGCAAGAGGGACCTTAGAACATGGAATATCAAAACAAGGAGAGAGCTTAGAACATGGAATGTTAAAACTAGCAGAGGGAACCTTAGAATATAGACTACAGATTGCCACAGATGGGAGAGACCTTAAAGTACAGATTATAAAAGTAAAGGGGTGGGAAAGGTGCCTTATAACACAAAATGTTAAAATTAGGAATAATGTTAGATTATAAAAGGTTAGCCAAGTGAACCAGTGGATAGAGCACCTAGGCCTGGAGTCAGGAAGACTTGAATTCACATCTGGTCTCAGACTAGTTAGTTGTGTGGCCTGGGTAAATCACTTTTCCCTGTTTGCCTCAGTTTCCTCATCTATAACAAAAAGGTGGACCATTCCAATAACTTTGTCGATGGGGTCACGAAGAGTTGGACTTGACTGAAAAATGGCTGAACAACAACATGGAATATAGAACTTTAGAACCAGACCAGATCTTGTAACATAAAATATAGAATATCATCAGTGGAAAGATGCATAATACATAGATAAAGAATTTGAGGGCTGAAAGAGAGAGTAGATAAAACATAATCCTAGTCCCCTCATTTCCTAGATAACTAAGATCCAGAAAGGAAAAGTAGCCTGTCCAAAATCACAAAGAGAGCAAACACCAAAACTAGAACTAGAAGCCAGATTTCAGATTTCTAATGGAACACGTGGAAGACATGGCACAGTGATGACTCCTATGGGTTGAACTATATAGTCACTGAGGTCCTTCAGATGCTCAAATGCTATGTTTCTATGGGTTTGTGTGATTGAATTCCGAACTGCTACCAGTTTATCATCTCAATCAACATTTATTAAGCATCTACTGTATTCCAGGCACTGTACTAAGTGCCAAGGATATAAAAAGAATCAAAAGATAATCTCTGTCCTCTGGGGTCCTACAGTCTAACGGGTGGACAACATGCAAACAAATATGTACAAAGAAACCTATATACACAATAACTGGGAAATAATTTTTAAAAGGGAAGATGCTAGAATTAAGAGAAAGCAACAAGCCCATTGTGAAATTTTCAGTGTGAGCATTTATACCTAGAAAGCTGGACTTGTTCATTATTTTCTTGATTGTCTGGATTGTCTGATGGAGAAGATGTTAATAATGCAAATTAAATTTAGAAGTGTCTGTTCTCCAGCCCCCCAAGCAGATTGTTAAACATTTACAAGTATTTACTTGAATACAGAAGTGATTGAAGAAATTTGAAAGTGTGAGTGGGTCCTAGGTCTCATCCAGCCCCTTGGGGTGGGGAGGGGAAGAGAGAGAGGGAGAGAGAGAGAGAGAGAGAGAGAGAGAGAGAGAGAGAGAGAGAGAGAGAGAGAGAAAAGGAAGGGAGGAAGGAAGGAAGAAGGAAGGAAGGAAGGAAGGAAGGAAGGAAGGAAGGAAGGAAGGAAGGAAGGAAGGAAGGAAGAAAGAAAGAAAGAAAGAAAGAAAGAAAGAAAGAAAGAAAGAAAGAAAGAAAGAAAGAAAGAAGAAAGAAAGAAAGAAAGAAAGAAAGAAAGAAAGAAAGAAAGAAAGGAAGAAAGAAAGGAAGAAAGAAAGAAAGAAAGAAAGAAAGAAAGAAAGAAAGAAAGAAAGAAAGAAAGAAAGAAAGAAAGAAAGAAAGAAAGAAAGAAAGAAAGAAAGAAAGAAAGAAAGAAAGAAAGAAAGAAAGAAAGAAAAGAAGACGGGAGGAAGGAAGGAAGGAAGGAAGGAAGTGGGACCCAGTACTAGGCTCCCTTCTTGTTAAATCTTGGCAGCCAACTCGTTTTGGTGAGACATAGTTTCCAGAGTTCAGGAAATATGTCTGAGCTCTTCAGATTTGTGGCCCATCTCCCCACTCCCACAGAGCTCCACATCTTCCTCTCCCTTCTCCCTTCACAGCTGTATTTGATAAAGAGCAAGGACAACAATCTAAATGGAGGGGGCAAGGAGAGAAAGAGGCAAGAAATCACAGAATGTGGGTTTGGGAGGGACCTCAGAGTTCTTCTAGGTTGGGGAAAACATGAACTTTTGTGTGCCTAGAACCCCTTAGCCTGGTGAAGCCTTTACCCCCTTCTCAGAATGCTGTTATTAAATGCATAAAAGATAATACTGAGGATTACAAAGGAAAGGTAGGGTAAATAAAGATGTATTTTTCCCATCCAACTTTCCAGGTTCTCTTTCCCTCCAAATCTATCTATAGATTCCTTGGGACATCCGTGGACTCCAAGTCAAGAATAACTGATCTGGAACTTATTTTTACTGAAAGACAGAGAGATTAATTAAAACATACAACTCTAAAGAGGTAAAGCCTGGATTGAACCCCAAGACCTCTGACTCCCAAACCATTGCTCTGTTCTATTGCTTACCTCTAAGCAGAGCTTTAGGACTTTCAAAGTTCTCCATCCAGGTTCCCTATACCAAATCATAGATCCAGTGGCCTTCCTACCTATACAGGAGGAACATAGTTTCCCCTCCCCACCTCCTGCAAGGTAAGCTTGTTGAAGACAGGGAGGATTTCATTTTTGCTTCCATGTCTTCAATGTCTGGTGGTGATTACAACATAGTAGGTACTTAATATTGAAAAATGCTAATTGTTGATCTGGAGATTCTAGGAGATAAAGGGAGAGAAGTCCATTTAAGGAAAGGATCTAGAAAGAAATTTTAGGAAAGGGGAAATAGGTCAGTTTGATTGGATACAGGAAGATTGCATGATGGCTCCTCGTGTGTGATGAGCCTGACACGGGTGAGACGATGGCAGATTAGGGAGGACTTTAAATGGGTGAGGAGATGGGTAATTTGGATTAAATCTTAGAGGCAGGGAAGAGAGCCCAAGGCCCACAAAAGTAATTTGCTTGACTTAGATGCTGCCCAGCTGGCGATTTTCCCAGCTAGACCAGTGACTCTCTCTGATAGAATGGGAGCTAAAAGTCATTGAGGAAAGACAGCAGAGGCTGCTGCAGAGAAAGAACAGAAATAAATAGACAATGGATGAATGGGGCAAATCCTTGAAAGCACAAGGAGACGGGGAGAGTGCTGGTAGGAGATACCAGAATAAGAGAAAGATGAAAGAACAAAAGAGATGAATCTGGGAAAGGTGGCAGGGGATGCTGGGAGGAGGTGGGACAGATTGCTTTAGGCAATATAAAGAACCAAAAGGGAAGCACCCGGTACCTTACTCTTACAGGAAATAATGAAGTCAGAGAAGGGACATGGCCCAAGGTCATACATAAAACAAAGCCCTAAATCTAGAGTTCTCTCCAGCATATCAGGCTGCCTTCTTTGCCTTGGTGAATACAAACACCGAGCTATGGAAAAGGGTCAAGACTTGAGATCCCAAGAGAAGAGACCCTAAAAGTAAGGAAGTTTGGCGTGGAGACTCTGAAATTAATAGATGGTTAAAAGTTGGGAAGTTTGATGGAGCAGAGTTGTGAGCCTCTATCTGCAAAATAAGAGGATTGTACCCCCAAAATCACAGACTTTTAGGATTGTAGATTAAGGCTGGGAAGAACCTCAATGATTATTTAGTCTAATATCCTCCTTTTAGATGTGAACAAACTGAAGTCCAGTGAGTGGTCACCAAGTCACCAAGGTGGTAAGTGGCTGTCAGGCCTCAAACTCTGTCATGTGAAATAGAAATGGGGTTTGGGATCAAGGGTCCTAGATTCAAATCCTTTTTTTAAATTATTTTGTTAAAGCTTTTTTTAATTAACAAAACCTATGCATGGGTAATTTTTCAACACTGACCCTTGGCAAAGCCTTCTGTTCCAAATTATCCCTTCCTTTCCCCCACCCCCTCCCCTAGATGGCAGGTAGTCCCATACATATTAAATGTGTTAAAATACATGTTAAGTCCAATATATATATATATATGCATATTTATAGAGCTATCTTGCTGTACAAGAAAAATCGGATCAAGAAGGAAAAAAAATGAGAAAAAAAAATGACAAAGAAAACAAAATGCAAGGAAATAACAACAGAGAGATTGAAAATGCTAGGTGTGGTCCACACTCAGCTCCCAAAATGCTCTCTCCTAGTGTAGATGGTTCTCTTCATCACTGAACAATTGGAATTGGTTTGAATCCTCTCATTGTTGAAGAGAGCCACGTCCATCAGAATGATCATCGTATAGTCTTATTATTCTTGTGTACAATGGTTTCCTGGTTCTGCTCATTTCACTTAGCATTAGTTCGGTCTCCCCAGACCTCTTGAAATCCTCCTGCTGGTAGTTTCTTACAGAATAATAATATTCCATAACTTACATATCCCATAACTTATTCAGCCACTCTCCAACTGCTGGGCATCCACTCAGTTTCCAGTTTCTGGCTGCTACAAACAGGGCTGCCACAAACATTTTTGCACATGTGGGTCCCTTTCCCTCCTTTAAGATCTCCTTGGAATATAAGCCCAGTAGTAACACTGCTGGGTCAAAGGGTATGCACAGTTTGATAACTTTTTGAGCATAGTTCCAAATTGCTCTCCAGAATGGTTGCATGTGTTCACAATTCCACCAACAATGCATCAATGTCCCAGTTTTCCCACCTCCCCTCCAACATTCATCATTATCTTTTCCCATCATTTTAGCCAATCTGAGAGGTGCATATTACATTCGAATTCGGACCTTTGTCATTGATTTCCTGAGGTTCTTTGCCCAGAAAATAAAAGAGTGGGACCTGATAAACGCTTCCATCTGAGCTTATGATCACGTGATTCATTCATATCTTCACAACAACCTGAGAAGGAAGCAGGCCATCATTAGTTCCAAGCAGATTGTTATAAGTATCTGAGTGAATCACAGGATTTATGGTGAAGCAAATAAAGAGAAGTTGAGTCAGCCCAGAGAGAAGAGACAGATTGCTTGCTCCAAGTTACCCCGTGTGTTGATGGCAAGAAACTAAATATAGAATCTAGATCAAAGGAGACGTAAGGGATTCTGAGCTGGAAGATCTTAAAGTTCATCTAGCTGAACCCTTTCCTTTACAGAAAAGGAAAGAAAGAAAGTAATTTTCTGAAAGTCACACCGACATTAGGAAGCCTAAGCAACTACCAAATACAAGTCCTCGGAGTCCACTCACCCCATACTATCAGCTGGATCGTAGCCCATCGTTCAGAGCTCTTTCTAAATATGCTGTTTCCCTCCTGTTTAAACTCTATCCTTCTTATCATTTATGCCATGACAGAGTCAAGAGTGTTTGTTTAATCCTTCACACCAGGATTGTAATAGAGAGGAGGCAAATGAGCCTCTTCCTCAACTGCCAAGGACGAAATGGATATGACTCAGCAAAGCCAAAAGCAAACATCTCCATGAAAGGACTAAGATCCAGACACCCTCTCTCCCTCTTTTCCTTCTACCTCTCCTTTTTTTCTCTCATTTTCCTTCTTTCTCTTTTTCCTCTCCTGCCTTCACTTCCTTCTTTCTCTCCCTCTCTTTTTCTTTTTTTCTTCCCTGTCCTGTCTCCTTCCTTCTCTCCTTCTCCCTCTTTGTTTCTCTCTCACAGTCTTCCCCCTTCTTTCTCTGCTTCTCCTCCCCTTTACACACACATACATACACACACGTCCTCTCCTTGCTCTTTCTGACAAATATGCTCTGTTCTGCTGTCACCATGGCAACCTAGCAGGTCAAAGGTGACTGCTTGGTATGCACATGATGCTAAACAGCCACTGCCCACCGTCAGCCCCTGTTGCTAGAGGCTGAGGCACCCAAAGGGGGGAGCCAAGACCCAGAGGCTGCCAGAAGGGACCGCCTGCCCACCAGTCTAACCCCTGACATGTGCCCTGAGAGCAGGGCACTCTGGGCCAGGCTGAAACATCTAGCTTGCTCCAGAGCAGAAAAGGAGAATGAAAGCAGGAAGTAAATCAATGTCCAAGGGCAAGGCTTCTATAGTGGGCAACACTGAAGAAACGAGGAAGGCCAGGACCTCATTGCAACCCTTGCCATTTTCCTAGGGAGACTGCAATAGCCTCATCTCCACACTGTTCATTTATACAAATACAGAAGCCAGAAAAGGGGAAGGATGAAGGAAGGAGGAAGGCAAGAAAGAAGGAAGAAAATGGTTGGAAGGGAGGAAAAAGGAAGGGAAGAAAGGAAATAGAATGGGAGGAATGGAGGGATAAGCAATGAAGAAATGAAAAGGGGGAGTAAGGAGGGAGAGAAAGAAGTAGGTTAAGGTAAGGAGGAAAAAAGGTAGAAGGGAAAGAAAGAAGGAAAGAAAAAGGTAAGGAGAGAAAGAGGAGGCTAAGAAGGAGGAAAGAGAGAAAGGAGAAAAAGGAATGAAGGGAAGAAGGTATGGAGGAAAGAAAGAAGGGAAGAATAAATGCAGGAAGGAAAGAAGGAAGGAAGAGAGGGAGGGAGGAAGGAAGGAGGAATAGAGAGAGAGAGGGAAGAGGAATGGCGATAGGGAAGGGAGAAAAGGAGGAGGAATAGAGGTAGGGAGGGAAGGGAGGGAAGGGAAGAAAGGAAAGGAAGGTAAGAAGGAGGAAAGGAAGGAAGGAAGGAAGGAAAAGAGAGAGGGAGGGAGGGAGAGAGGAACAAAAGAATAGTGAAAGGGAGGGAAAGAAGGAGGAAGGGAAAAGGGGACAGAAGGAGAGAGGGAGGAAGGGAGGAAAGAGAAATCATTTATTAAGCCTTTACAATGTACAAAGCCTGTTCTAATAATCACTGGGGAAACAAATTTAAAATATTGACAGTCTCTGTTATTTAAAGTAAGATGAGGGTACTCCAGAAGTCATATCCTCCAGGGGATGAAGACATATGACACATCCTCAGGCAAGGAAAGGAACCCCAGAAACCCTGAGGCTTCAGAAACAGGGCCAGAAGCTCAGCCAGATGGAACAGTTTCCAGCCTATCCCCAACACCAAGGCTCTAAGTATGGCCTCAAAGCTTCTGTTCATTGTGAGGAAGCTTTTCCTCCCATCTGCCTCTCTGTGCTTCCCATCACTCTCATCGTCTCCCCAAACACTGCACTCAGTACTACTGCTCTGTTGTAAGTAAAGTGAAAAGAACATGAGATTTAGTGGAAAGCTCTAGGTGTGAATTGTGCCACTAATCACCTGTGTGACATCACCTGTTTCTGAGCCTCAATTTCCTGTTGTGTAAAGTGAGGAGCTCTAAATCAAGGATCCTATGGTTTCAAAGCCCAATCCCTCTTTTGGGTAAATACTTAGATTAGTAGTCAGAAAAAACCTTGGAAGCCATGAAATCTTGTTCAGTAGATGAGGAAGGTGAGTTATGGAGAGGTTAATAAATGGCCCAAGGTCACCCAGCTAGCCAGGAAAGGTCAGAGGCAGGGCTCAATCTTGAAGACTCTTTTCCTGTCTTCACCAAGTCCTCTCTCCCAGCTCTGCCCATCCATGCTGCTGGAGCTTGCTTCCCTCCCACCTTAGTTGCATGTCCTGGATACTCTCAAACTCCCCATGGAAGTCAGGGAAGCCTCCTGCCTTAATGAGACTCCGGTTCTCTGCATAGTCAGAGCCCCTGCCCCCGCAATTTTTCTCTCCTTTAACTACCTGAATGTCCACAGAGCATGAATTATACTCTCCAGAGTTGGAAGGGAATGTAGATACTATGGCTCAAGGTCCTCATTTTGTGGAAGGGTAAATTGAGGCTTAGAAAAAACACAGTGATTTGCCTAAATTCAATCAGGTTGGCAGAGGCATTATTAAACACCTACTATGTGCCAGATCCTGGACTACAAACTTTTAAAATATTACTTACCTCATTTGATCCTCACAACCACCCTACGGAGGTAGGTACCATTGTTATCATCCCCATTTTGCAGGGAAAGAAACTGAAGCAGAGATTCAATTTGCTCAGGGTCAAATGAGCATCCCCCTCTCCCAAAAATGAAAGAAGGAGCCCACCTTTTTTCCAGGCAGCTTTACTCCTTCGAAAGTTCTTTGGCTTTTCCTTACATTTTACCTCAGATCAGCCCCTCTTGCCCCTTCTGTCCATCACTCCTAGTTCTTTCCTCTGCGCTCAAGCTGAATGAGTCCATTCCTTCCACTTATTAGTCCTTCAAATACTTGAAAACAGCTACCACCCCCTTCCCAGCTTCACCAGCCCAATCTTTCTAGGCTAAATGTCCTGGTTCTGGCAGTTGGTCTCTATAGTGCGTGATCTCTAGTCCCAGCATCCTCTTGGCTGCTTGCTCTGGATGCTACACAACTTATCAATGCCTTTCTGAAAGCAGGGCCCAGACCTGAACAGTTTTATACATAAGATCTGAGCCTGGTGGAGGAGAGCAATACCATCATGTCCTTTTCTTCTGTACTATGTCCTTCTAAGGGCATTCGGAGGTTGGTGTAGTGGGTAAAGAAGGTTAATCAATAAATACTTATTAAGCACCTACTATGTGCCAAGCTGGACATACAAGGAAGTCAAAATATAGTCCCTATCCTTGAGGAGCTCACAATCTGAAGGGGAGACAGCAAGCATCAGGAGGATTAATGGGAAATGATGAATAAAGGAGCAGGGAAAGACGTCCTATAGAAGACTGAATTTTAAATAAGACTTCATGAAAGCCAGGGAAGGAGATGAGGAGGAACAGTATTCCAGGCCCTGAGGACAGGTAGAGAAAATGCCCAGAGACAAGAGCTGGAGGGTTTGGTTTAGGGGAAAATCATCTGATCAGTCGGCATCACTGAATGGAAGAATACTAGGAGGTGCAAGAAGACTAAAAAGTAGGAAGTGGTTAAGTTATGAAGGGCTTAGAACGTGAAGCCCAGGACTGTAGATTTGATCCCAGAGGTGATAGAGCTGCTGTAGCTTATTACAGAGCAGGGAGGTAATATAGGACATATAGTAAGAAAGCCCTAAATTCAAATATAGCTTCAGACACTTACTAGCTGTGTGACCTTGGACAAGTAACTTAACCTTGTCTACCTCTGTTTCCTAATCTCTAAAATGGAAACAATAATAGCACCCACCTCTCAGTGTTGTTGTGAGGATCAAATGAGATAATATTTATAAAGTGTTTAACAAATTTTAAAGTGCATTGATAAATAAATACTAATTCTTCTTTGTAATACTGCTATCATGTCCATTAGCATGAACTGGCATTTCACACATATACCCAATATAAAGCACTAAAAATTTCCAGCTCTTTTTCAGAGCCTGCTAGCCACACCTCCCCCATTGCTCTCCTGTGAAAATTGATTTTTCTAATCCAAGTGTAAGACTTTCCATTTATCCCAATCACATTTCATCTTATGAGATTCTGCCCAACTTTCTACGATATGTCAATTTACTTTTGGATCCTGATTCTGTTTTCTTGTTAGCAATCCTACCCAGCTTCGTGGCATCTGCAGATTGATGTATGCCATCCATGCCTTCAAATAAATCATTTATAAATGTGCTGAAAGTGCCGATCCAGCATAGATCCCTAGGGTTGAGTACCCTCTGCCCAATAAGGAGAAATATATACCTCTAGGTGTGATGACTATGCTAGCACCTTGGATGCCTTAGAATCAGCCGGAGTCAGGATAAGCAAAAGTCCTTGGTCTTTATTCTTGGTCTTAGGGGTAGAAGTGAAGGGAATGGACACAGGATCTCCACGACCTTCTTCTCCTCGTCTACCACCAAACTGACTCTGCCTTGTCTTACTCCATCCCCTCATCCTTCCCACAATTCTCTGTAAACACCAAAAGATCAAGCCAGCACAGAATAATGGGAAGGGCCATTTTCCAAGCATATGCTAATAAAGTATTGTCCAATGGGTAATTAGCCTTAAGTGCTTGGTTGGCCAACCCCAGTGCATCAACTCAGAGTTTCAGACCTTTATATTTAGGTGTTTGGGACAAATAGATGGCACAGCGGGCAAGAAAGCTCATCTGGGAGTCAGGAAGACCTTCCTGAGCTCCTGGCTGTGTGGCCCTGAGCAAGTCATTTAACCCTGTTTGCCTCAGTTTCCTTATTACAAAACGGGGGGAAATGGTTATAATAACTACCTCCCAGAGTTTTTATGAGGATCAAGTGAGATAAACCTTAAAGTTCTATATAAATGCTATCCAATGCTTAAGACAGTACCTGTACATAGTAGGTGCCTAATAAATGTTTGTTGACTCTTTCGTGAGGGGACCAACCTTTACTCTGTCTTTAAGTGACTGTTACTCCATTCTGGGAGCAATGACAACAAAGCTCAGTCTTTGCAAATTGCTATAAAATCTTTCTTGCCTCCATAAGATCCTCCATCGTTTCCTGTTCTTAGAGGTCACTCTGGAGGCTGTCTGCTCTTCGCTGGGTTTTCTTGGATCAGATTTCCTTTTGGCAGATTTCCTCACCTTTTAGAAGCTATGACTTTGGGGATTGGCACTTCTCTGCTCAGCCGTAAAGGAAACAGTTTAATGCTCAGTTTAATGAAGCCATAATAAGATCATTGGTGTTGATGTGAGAGAGATCTTAGAAGTGTCCTACCCAATTCCCTCATTTTACAGATGAAGAAACTGAAGCCTGGGGAGGATAAGGGATTTGACCAAGAGAGTAACTAGTAAGAGGTGAGATTCGAACTTAGGTCCCTGACTCCAAAAACCAGTGCTCTTTCTGCCAAATCCCATAGCCTTCAGAGAATCAGAGTCCATGCAACTTTATCAAAATCACATAGATCTTAAGTAGCTGTGCGACTTTGGACAACTAACAACCTTGTCTACCTCAGTTTCCTAATCTCTAAAATGGAAACAATAATAGCACCCACCTCTCAATGTTGTTGTGAGGATCTCACAAGAAGCGAGACTCGAATCC
Source organism: Antechinus flavipes (assembly GCF_016432865.1). Lineage (NCBI taxonomy): Eukaryota > Metazoa > Chordata > Mammalia > Dasyuromorphia > Dasyuridae > Antechinus > Antechinus flavipes. The sequence continues at coordinate 711,127,182 of NC_067398.1, read as the reverse complement.
AGATCTATAAGCCCTGAGAAGGTCTCTTGAGGGAATTTACAGAGACTTTAAAGAAAAATGAGACAGACCAGAAACTGAAAGCAAAACACCTTTATTAGGGAATCTCTTAACCTCCCACCAGAGAGAATCAATGACTTAAGGGATTATCTAAGGGTGAGAAGAAGGTAGAAATCCAGCTCTGCCTCCAAGATGCATCATCTCTACAAATCCGGCCCGTAGGACTCCTCTAGTCCTACTGAAGGTTGACTGCCTTTTGGACAGCTCCAGTTGGATGTTCCATAGGAATTTTAAACTCAATTCCCTGACCCCAAAACCACCCTTCTTCTTTCCTTCCCTTTTTCTTTCTTCCATCTTTCCAGTCATTCAGGTTTATAACCTTGGATTTTAAATTCTGACTCTGAGCACATCACTTCACCTGTGCCTCAGTTTGCTCATCTGTAAAATGGGGATAATAATACCACCTCCCTCCCAGGTTTGTTGTAAGGATCAAACGAGGTATAGTCTATCGATGTTCACTAATATTTGTGAACTATTATTTTGATATAATGTAGAACTTTGGAAACTTTAAAACACTTTGTAAATGTTAGCCATTCTTATTCTCACATAAGATACATAAAGTGCTTTGGAAACCTTAAACCACTTTATAAACATCAGTTACTCTTATTCTGAAGGGGAGTCCCCATATGGCCAACTTTGGTGTGCTTGTGAAAGAGCAGCCCGGGCACAGACATTTGAGTAGCAAGGAAGGGATGGGGAAGGGGGGAATCAGACCCCATAGGGGCATCAGAGTAATTTCTAAAGAGGTTGAAAACCATTGGGAAGGAGCTTATTAAGATCTGTTCATTGGAGTTAATTGGATGCCTCTAATCAGCCAGAAAGTTAAACAGGAAAGGCAGAGAGAAGCCCCATTCAGAGCCCTTGTTTCTTGGAACCAAGGGCTGCTAATGGAGGCTTCATGAATATGGAGCAGGCCTGATTGGGTGGGAAAGGGCAGTCATTGAACTATAGACTCAGCTCTTAACAAACAAAATCTGATTATGAATCATATCCAGGCCACCCAGGAGAGTGGGCTGCTCCTCCTGATTCCCACCCACCCCCACCCATTTGTCTAATATATACAGGCTTTCAAAGCAAGCAGGAAGGGGAGTTGACTCCATGGTGGAGTGGGGAAGAGGACCAGGCTGGGAGTAAGGGCTTGGGGGGATGAAGAAAGGGATAGAGCTAGTTAGCGAGGTGACCTGTGGCAGATCAGTAAGAGCCTCTCGGAGTCCTGCTTCTTCATTGACCAAAGAGAGGTGATGATATCAGGCTCACAGTCTCTTTATTAGGATGCAACATATCGAACTTTTTTTTCCTCTACATCATTCTACTAGTATTTTGAAATTCAAGTTAGGAAAACTTCCGTCAATGTAAATTCGCACTCACTCTGGGGTTATATAGAACAAGACTGGGTTTGTCTCCCACTAGGTCATTGTCAAATCTCCCATACCGTCACTACCACAGAATAATATCCCCAATTCCTTCAGGGACTAGAAGGCGAAACACCCCTCGTATGGCCTGACGTCAGATTCCCGTCACGGTCAATCTCCTCTTGACATTTTCCAGTTCATCAATTTCCCTTTGGAAATATGGCCCCAGAACTGGACTGGACACCAGCGACTGTATATGACCAGGACAGAGAACAGGAAAACTGATCCCTCTCTCTAAGCAACAGAAAGGAAGACATTGGAATCAGGAAGAGAATCGAGTTCAATTCCTACCCACTCTATGACTTTGGACAAGTGACTTAACCTCTCAGTGGCCCAGCAAAGTTATACAGTATAGAAGAGTTGCTGATGTGCATTGATGAAAGGAGTTTACACACCAGGAGTCACCTAAAACTAAATTCCGGTCTAGTCTCCATCTCCCAGGGAAAAAAAAAAAGTTTCATTATCAATTGGCTGTTAAATCATGCTGTGGACTAATGGTAAACTTGTAGCCCTTCAACTGGGGCAACTAGCTGGAGCAGTGGATGGAATCAAAAGAACTTGAAATTAAATGTAGCTATGTGATCCTGGGCAAGTCACTTCACTCTGATTGCTTCAAAAAAAAGGGGGGTACCATCCCACTTTCTTTTGTATCACTTTCAAATTGCTCTATCAGAATTCTCTCCAAATACTCTATCAAATTGGAATGATTGCTGTCCAATGAGCGTATCATTTGCCCTCTAGCTTCCAAATCTGTTCCCTGTGCCCAGAACACCTCCTTTATGGCTAGTCATCAGGTGGCCATTCTTTAAGAGGATAAGATATCAAATACTCTTGCTCTGGAAAGACTTTAATCAGTCAATAAGAGTTTAAGCACTTAATCTACGCCAAGCACAAAGGTGCTGAAGACACAAAAACAAGAAATAAATTAAACCTATTGTAAAGGAGTTTACATTTGTTCTGGGGAGGCTTGTTGCTGTTGTCCTATCATTTTAGTCATGTATCTTATAAGTAGTTCCTAGCTGGGTAATCCTGGGCAAGTCATTTCACTCTGCTTGCCTCAGTTTCCTCATATGTAAAATTAAATGGAGAAGGAAATAGAAAAGCACTCCAGTATCTTTGACAAGAAAATCCAAAATCATGTCACAAATAGTTTGTTTCAACTGAAATTACTAAATAACAACAAAAGAGGGAGAGGAAGACTGAAAAGTCACTTTGATGGCCATATAGAAGATGGATTGAAGTGAATTGAAAAACTGGAGGCAGGAAGACCAACTAAGAGACTTTTGCTAGGGGCAATGAAGGCCTGAACTAGGGGGATGGCTATGTGAATGAAGCCTCCCTCAGAGAATAGCCTTTCCCATAGCAATTTGGGGTAATTGTATACAATTATATAATTGTATTACTAATACAAAAGGGTATATTATTGCCATGTTTTGGCAACTTATTACCCTTGTAGATTATAAACTACTTGAGGGAAGAGACCAAATCACATATAAATCACACATACATATACATTTTTATATACAGGTTCATATACATACATATATATGATAGATAGACATAGATAATGAAGATACAGACAGACAGATAGATAGATGAATGTATGGACCATATACTGAAGTACCCAATAAGATATTCTACATACAGTAGGTGCTTAATAGAGTCAATTAGATGAAACAATGGATAGAGCACTAGATCTGTATCATGAGTTTTCTATGAAATGCTGATTTTTAAACATCACCTAGATGTTGCAAGAGATTGAGAGCAGTTCTTGGAGTCAGGAAGATGTGCGTTCAAATCCCACTTCAGATGCAAACTAGCTGTATGACTCTGAGCAAGTCACTTTAGCTCTAATTGCCTCGGTTTCCTCAACTATGAAATGGAGATAGTAATGGTATTTATCTCCCAGGATTGTTTTGAGGATCCAATAAGATGTCTGTAAAATGTTTTGCAAATGTTAAAGCACTATGCAAATGAGAGCTAGAATAATATATATAATTATGTAAATTGTGTTGTTATAATTAAGTATTCAGTGATTTGAAAGAGGATCTTTCTCATGTAAACTTTTATCTGGACATGGCTCCCCTATGTTGGACTTTTGATTCTCTAAATCATGATATGGGGTTTTAAATTGATCTATCTTAAATTCCATCCCATTAGATAATTTTGACCCATTTTTCTCACCTGCCAAGATTTATTTTTGGATTACTGTTCTACCCCATCAGCACACCATTTCAGGGCCTCATTTCCTACAGATCTGATAAAACTTTCAATTTACACTCCCATATATACCACATCTTTACCCAAAGCACATCTTGCCTCTCACATTTGTCTTTTGGAGGTTACGTGTATGTTTCTCTCTCCCCAACTGGATTACAAAATCTCGGAAGGCAGATATCTCTTGACATCCCAAAGTCAAGCTCCGAGTATTATTATGATAATTGCCATTTCTCTAGCAAATGTTGGTATTCATAAAAGATTTATAGGCCTGGATAGTAAAACCGTCAAAGACAGATATGTGCCCATTTCATAGATGAAGATACTGAGACACAAAGAAGACTTCCCCACAATCATACATGACTCAAAACACTAGATCCAAGACTCAAACTTGATCTGTCTCCTGGGCTGACCACTCTTTCTCCTACACCATTTTGTCTTCAATTAGCCAACAATCAAACACTTTTGATGGAAAAATGATATGGAAAACCAATTTTGAGCCAAAGGATGTACTCTGACCCAACCCAGTAGAAGGCTTTAATTAAAATGCTATTGATGGTTGAATTTATTATGAGAGTTTGGTGAAGTCTCTCGGTAATTGTTCGGCCCACCTACAGTTGATTTCAACCTTTCTTTGATTTGGTATTCTATGGCCTCTAGGGAGAGGAAAGGGCCTACAAAGGGGCTTACTTAGCCCATGGCCCAAGTATATTGTCTTGCCTGGACAAATACCTCTCTCCACAAGAGCCTGGTAGACCCACAAAATGGACGTCAAGCCATGCTGACATACTTCAGGAATGGCTAATTTCTCAAATTAGACCCAACCAGTCTATTTGTCGATCCCCCATCCCCCAATGCAGCTTAATGTTCTCATTAATACATAGCACGGCAAAACGAAGCCATAATTAGATGCTAACTGAGTTTGCCGTAAAGTCAGGGGGGTGGAGGTCACCAAGGTATAACTGGAGTCAGCTGATTGTTATTATCAATCAATAACCTATTTATTTTCCAACATTCCTATTAACCTCTGCGAGCCAATCACAGTTTCAATTTGAAAAGGCTGCCGTTGGGTTTGCTGACTGGACGAATCTGATTGAAAAGGGAACCGGGACACGACCCCAAAGGCGAAATCCAATTAAAATCATTTTCACTCACAGATTAATATTTTTTAGCATGTTCTACATCCCTTGCTCCATCATTTCACCCAGTAACTGATGTCTTGTTATGGGAGCAGTGGATGGCAGTTAATAGAATCCTGAAAAGGAAAAATCATCCAGAATGAGGTCGTCAGACAACGAGAGTTGTCTTTGTTGGGGACTTGTTTGAGCTCTGGGGCTATCTCACACAGAAGCCTAGTTAAGCTGGTCTTGTGATGGATTCAATAAAGAGGAGGCGTGGAATGGATGACAAAGGCAGCGGGAATAGGAAATCCAAGGCATTCTGGGTCACTCCATCTCCATGCGCCTCAGTTTCTTTCTCTGTAAAATGAAGGGATTGGCCTCTGAGGTCACTCCCATGGATTTAGAAATCAATGATTCTATGATTTTATACCTATATTGTTTTTGGAATCCTATCATGAAATCCATACCTTCATCAATGATAACATGTCACCAACCTGTACTTTGTCCCACTCTGGATTATCTCCCTCGAACTTGCGCATCACAAGTTAAGAACACAATCTAAAATCAGAGGGGATCTTATAATTGTAGAGCGTAAATTATTTGAGCTGGTGTGGGCTTTAAAATGGAGTTTCAATCAGCAGGCTGATTTCAGAAAAACCTGGAGAGACTTAACATGAACTGATGCTGAGTAAAGAGAGCAGAACCAAGAGAACATTGTACACGACAATAACAAGATTATTTGATTATCAACTGTAATGGATGTGGTTCTTTTCAACAGCGAGGTGATTTAGGCCAGTTCCAATGGACTTGTGATGGAGAGAGCCTTCTGCAACCAGAGAGAATTATGGGGACTGAATGTAGATCACAACATAGCATTTTCACTCTTTTTGTTGTTGTTCACTTGCTTTTTTTTCTTTCTCATTTTTTTCCCTTTTTGATCTGATTTTTCTTGTGCAGCATGGTAATTATGGAAATATGTATAGAAGAATCGCATACATTTAACCTATAGTGGATTGCTTGCTTTCTTGGGGGAGAAGAGGGAGGAGGGAGAGAGAAAAATCTAGAACACAAGGTTTTGTGAAGGGGAATGTTGAAAACTATTTTTGCATGTATTTCAGGGATCTTCAGAATGGGATCTTAGAATGTCAGGGCTGGAAGGGACCTTGGAACAGAAATGTCTGAAATGGGCCTTAGAAGTTAACTACAGTTTTTGAATGCCAAGCACGTGCCTGTAAAAAAGGCTATTTTATAGGGAACTCACACAGGGCAAACACTCACACAACAATCAGAAAAAGTGATACGAGGACACTCTCAAAGTTTCTCTTAATAGTGTTGGAATTGGGGCAGCTAGGTGGTGCAGTGGATAGAGCACCAGTCCTGAAATCAGGAGGACTTGAGTTCAAATCTGGCTTCAGACACTTAACACTTCCTGGCTGTGTGACCCTGGGCAAGTCATTTAACCCCAATTGCCTCAGGGGAAAAAAAAAGAATGTTGGAATTGAGTGGGGCTGACACAGGACTGCCCAGCATGGAGTGCCCTTGTCAGAGAAGATGCTACAAAGCAGAATTAAAGTGAATCCAAAGAAATGTGAGATGTGCGAATTTAGAAAATCCATCCCAATATTCACCTGGACAATTTGTGTCCCAACCTGTGGCAGAGCTTGTATAGATCTGGACACACTATGATCTGACTCTAAATAGTGACATCATTTTGATCTATTTCAAGAATGAAGGACAACAACCAATTAAACCTAATCATTTTTGGGGGGGTGGGGGGTGTTGGGGAAAATGCTGAATTCAAGGAAAGGAACTCTCCCAAAGGTAATTCCCAATGCCATCATCAAGTGGTGGTAGTGGGACTTGGACTCAGAAGACCTGGGTTCAAATTCCTAATTCTTTTCATTCATTATACACTGTTGCCCCATGATCTGGTGAAATACCACTGGCTTTCTACAGAGAATCCAATGCTTTCTACAGAGAATCCAATAGCCTGACCTTCCGGATGGCAAACTCCATCAGCAAATGGACAAATCTAATTCCTCTAAAGGGAAAAAAGGCTGCCAGGAGTTTTGAGGACCACTCTATTTCAAGTGAGAGAATCCAAGACTGTCAGTTTTCTGAACATGGTCCAAGCCACCCTCTTTATCAGAAATAAAGAGTATTTATGTTTTTGGTATTTTTAACAGAAATAGGAGTGTGTATATATACATATATATACACACATATATATGTATATATATATTTAACTGAAATAGGAGAATATACATATGTACATTGGGCCAACTTCTCATATAGAAATGTTAGTAAAAGAGTCTCTAAAGAATTTCAACAGGCTTAACTTATCCTACCACATCTGACATCTTTGGAAATGGGGCTATTCCCAAACATATTCTGAAGCAGAATAAGGAGATCTATGTTTTATGTATTAAATGTTTTTGAAATACTTTATATAAAGGCAAAATTACATGTTTGATTTCAAAAGAATCAATTCCCTAATTATGGGATATAGATTGGGGATACAAAAAGGGGCAAAATATATTTCTCAAGGAGCTCACAGTTTAATGGGGGAGACAAAAGGCAAATGAATATGTACAAATAATCTCTATGCATGATAAATAGGAAATAATTAATAGAGGGAAGGCATAGTCTGAAGGTCATCTAAATCTATGAAATCTTATGGTCCCCATTTAATATTCTCTGCTTCCTTTCCCCTTGACTTGCCTTCTGAGAGGAGTATTGTTGTGATACAGGAGGCACCTGCCAGTGGCTGCTGAAGATCTAACTCAGACCTGAAGAATGGATCTCTTCATGTGAAAGGATGGATGATGATGATGATGATGATGATGATGATGATGATGATGATGATGATGATGATGATGATGATGATGATGATGATGATGATGATGATGATGATATTGCAAGGAGACTGAGAGGCCCTTGCAATCTCTAACCTCTCTCCTCTTCCCTCTTGCCTCCAATTTATTTCATTCCCAATCCACAAGGAACACCTGTGTCAGCAAAGGCTGCCCTGCAACTCCTTCAGACGTTATGATCCACAGCTGTGGAGGATCTCAGAGAACTGACCTGCCCCTTCACTTAGGCATAGTCCTTAACAGGGTAGAGAGGGTATCTAGGGAGGACTTCTGGTGTGAAGGCTGCTGAGCCCTTTTCAAGGCTGTTCATCTATCTTCGGTGTCCACTCACTCTCCAACTCTCACCTGGGAATCCAAGAAGCTGCCACATATGCAGTGGCCAAGCCCATTACAATTGAATTGGCAGATGGGGTAAACCAAGTTGAGGGTAACTGACAGCCCTCAGACTTCTAAGTGACTTGAAGGAGTGTCTATTCCAAGTACATGAAGATTTCTTATGGCAGAATGGGCAGATGAATACTTTGTTCTAATGTCCATGAAGGCAGCTGAAGCAGGTGCTGTGGAGCACTTAGAGCTTGGTCAGACACTGAGGACACTAAGGTCATCCCCTGCCTCTTGGGCCATTGCTAGTCATCTTGAAATTTGTCCCGCCACTGGTCTTTAATGACTGGGAGAGAAAGTGGGGCCAAAGACTGTGGCACTTAAATCCAAATCACTTGAAAGTTAAGAGATCACATGTGTGTTTGAAAAGGAAGGATAAAGGAGCAGCTAGTAGGTGTAGTGGATAGATCACCAGCCCTGAAGTCAGGAGGACCTGAGTTCAAATCTGACCTCAGACACTTAATGGTTCCTATCTGTGTGACCCTGGGCAAGTCACTTAACCCTAATTGAGGAAGGAAGGAAGGAAGGAAGGAAGGAAGGAAGGAAGGAAGGAAGGAAGGAAGGAAGGAAGGAGGAAGGAAGGAAGGAAGGAAGGAAGGAAGGAAGGAAGGAAGGAAGGAAGGAAGGAAGGAAGGGAGGGAAGGACAAGTAACAACTTCTGAGTAGGACAGAAGGGACTGACAGGGACATCTGACCTAAGACATCACAAAGATGTAGATTAAAAAGTTGACTCACCCCTCAAATATGACCAGCAGCATTAAGCTGTGAAAATAGCTGAGGATCACAAGATTGGATGCTTAGAATTTAATTTTGCCCCTCCCTATTACTCACTGTATAACCTTGGATTAATAACTTCCTTTCTCTGTTCCTTTCTTTCTCCATCTTGTAGCACATTGCTTGTAACTTTCACCCCCTCTTTACCCAGGCAAATTGAATCCCCAGAGAGTCCCTGCTGCTTTGACTCTAGTGGGGTGTGCTCCATTGAAGTAGCTCACAAGTCCCCATTGATTATCAGTTGCTATCTACTTATATTGACAGATAATCAATTCGTCAGGCAGACTTAAGCTTTTAGAAAGGGATATTTATAAAGCTAGTGGAGTGAGAACAATTGAGGGAAAAAACACTCCCTCTCTCCCCCCAAAAAGGTCTGTGATAGAATCTCCAACAAGCACACGCAGAATCCAGAAGAAAATGAGATTGAGCTTAGAGGACATGTGGCAATGGAACCAAAAGGACCCAGATCCCAGAAGTCATCAAGATGTTCCCCTCAGGTATAAAGCAGATCGTGAAGTTTTACAGCCGCTTTTAATAATAATGATCGCTAGCATCTACTATATGCTACTATGCGGAGGGCTTTACAGATATATCTCATTTGATCCTCACAAAGCCCTGAGAGATAACTATTATAATTATTAAAACAATTTTACAACGGAAGAAACTAGGACAGGTATATATTCAGTGACTTGCCCAGAGTCAAGTATCTAGGACATGTCTGATTTGGATTTGAACTCAGGTGTTCCTGATTCTAGGACAAGTACACAATTTATCCCCAGCTCTCAAGGCACACACTTCCATTCCAGGGTGGTTCCGGGACACCAAGGGGAAATCCCAAATCTTCCAGAACCTTTGAAACTCACAAAGTCCTCCTCTAACCAAAGTGTCCTCTCCCCTAAGCAATCATCCTCAAGAGCTTGATTGGAATCATTTTCACCATAAAGTTGCCAGATACTCTAATCCTCGCCTTCTGGGAAAGCTCACTATTTTGTTCAAAAGTCACAGGATGTGAGCAAATTGTTTCTAAACCATTTTGACACACCTCCAATGTAGTGCCACTCCATTTCATTCTGTGGATTGAAAAGATTTCTCCACCTTACCTGATGATCTTGACTGAGTGACTGGTTTAACAGAGGTGATTTCACCTGGTTAACATATCAGGGCTAGAGTATTTTTCTAGTTACTTTAAGCAAAGTGGAACTATGGATTAATGATTTCAATCAACATTACCCTAATGATCTTTGAAATGGGGATAAGAATCCCTTTTGAAGCCTGTCTCAAAAATGGGTTTTGAGAATGAAATGGGATAATGGAAATGAAAGGCTTTGAAAAATAAAGATCATAGAATTCAGGCCTTATAAATCAGTTAGATCAAGCCTCATTATGTAAATGAGGAAATGAAGGTCCAGATTCAACAGATATTGGTGTCTAAAAGATTCTCCTACTGCTTAAAAAGAACCATGAATCTTGGATTCCACCTGTGGGCTTGGGCAAAAACTTTCATTGATTTCCTATTTCCTCTAGACCATGATACAAAATTCTTACCTTGGGATTGAAACCTTTTCTCATCTGATTCCCCCTGCCTTTCTAATTTGGTACTGTTGTTTGGCAGGATGCAAGGTACTTTATTCCAAAACAAAAACAAAAGAATCCTTGTTTTTGAAGCGTTTGAGGGAGAAAGAGCGATATGATGATATACTGTGTACACAAATGAGTAAATATGCAGAGTCATTTAAAGTGGAAAACAATGACAGCTGAAATAAGTGTTTTGTGGAAGGGATAGTTTTTGAAAAGAGCTTTAAAGGAAGCAAGCTTTGAAGTGAAGGAAGTGGCAAAGGTGAGAAAGGATTAGAAAGACATGAAAAGGCACAGGGGAAAAAAAGAAAATCAAGTATTAGGAAAAGCTAGGAGACTTATTTGATCAGAATAGAAGGCGAGTGAATGGGAGTAATACTAAATTGGGGTGTAGGGTGCGTTCAAGGAGGACTAGCACCTCTGATGTGAGCTTACCAAGCATTCTTCAGGGCTGCCCAACCACCTTTGGTGTCCATCTGTCACCCAACTCTCATCTGTGCCTCCAAGAAGCTATAGCACGCACAACATCCACACCCCAGTAAAACTATCTCAGCAGATGGACTAAACCAGGTTGAGGGTAATCAAGAGATCCCAAACTCATCGGTGAGTTAGCCGATGTCTACCCCAATCATGTGAAAACTATCAGTGGAATGACTGGATGAGAACAATTTGTTCCAACAGCCACAAAGATGCCTAAAATACTCCAGTCCTGATACTTTAACCAGGAGAAGTCATCGCTATTCAAATAGTCACTCAGTCAAAATCATTAGGTAAAGTGGGAGAAATCTTTGCAATCCCCAGGATGAAATGGAGTGACACTACCTTGGAAGTGTGTTGAAATGGGTTAGAAACAATTTGCTCACATCCTGTGACTTTTGAACAAAATAGTGAACTCTCTGAGAAGGCAAGGATTAGAATATCTGGCAACTTTGTGGTGAAAGTGATTCTAGTCAAGCTCTTGAGAATAATTGCTTTGGGGAGAAGACATTTTGGTTAGAGGAGGACTTTGTGAGTTTCAAAAGTTGTGGAAGATTTGGTATTTCCTTTTGGCTTCCCAGAAGCAGCCTGGAATGGAAGTGTCTGCCTTGAGATTTTGTAATGGGCTGAGGCTCGAGTGGATGCACTGAGATCCCAAGAACATGAGGCTAAATAGTAATTGGACCATACTCTATTACTATATAAGCTTGGAGAAAGAATGGCCCCCACCCACTCTTTGTGCAAGTCTTGATGTGTTGTATAGGAAATGATGATTTTGGTGAGTAGAGGCAGGGGAGTGGAAAGGGAAGTGGAAAGAGAGACTGCTGGCTGGTGTCTTGTCACAGTTGCTCACATTGCTATCATGACTGCCCTTCACCTCAGATCCCTCTCTGCTAGCTGGCTTCCTGTCGCAGCTGCCCATATTGCTATCGCAATCCTTCTTTACCTCTATTGAGAATAAAGATTGAAGATTTTTCCCTTAACCTTGACTCTGGGCAAGTCACTGAATATATATATATGCACATACATACATATATATGTAGATATATGTATATGTATGTGTATGTATATATATATATCTACATATATATGTAGATATATATGTACACACACACACACACATCTGTTCTAATTTCTTCAATTATAAAATTGTGCTAATAATTATAGTCATTATCTCCCAGAGCTTTGGGAGGATAAAATGAGATATATCTGTAATAGCATATAGTAGATGCTAGCTATCATTATTATTAAAAGCAGCTATAAAACTTCACAATCTACCCTTTAACTTATGACCTTGGTCATACATTAAAGACACAAAAGTCATCCACTACATCCTGGGTCATCACCAAACAGCTTGACTTTTGTCCTTCCTCTGGATTTGAATGAGTCTTCTCTTGAAGAGAGAGTGAGGCTACTGGCAACTGCCTCACTTAAATCCAAATTTGCAAGTCAAGATATCACCCCCACCCCAACATCAAGATGTCACTAGTTCTCTTCCCCCCCCCAAAAAAAAAGGACAATAACAATACCATATTGGAAAGGCAAGGGGAATTAGATAAGAAAATGTTTAATGTCAAGTTAAGAATTTTGTACCCTAGTCTAGAAGAAATAGGAAGTCAGTGAAGGCTTTTGCCCAAGTCCACAGAAGGATCCAAGATTCCCTGATCTTTTTAAGTAGTATCAAGAGTCCTTTGGGCATCCAGGCTGGCCCCTGGCCTCTACATTTGCTCTTTTCTCTTCTCTAGGAATAAGAGCCTCTGACCTTGAGAGTTTCAAAGGTTAGAAGAGTGCTCTGGCATCCTTTACTTTCAGTCTGAACTTCAAAGCCACGACAGCCTTAATGCATCAAGAAACAAGAAGTGAACTTTGGGAACTCTGGGACCCCAAACCAGTTGTGGTTGAGATAAGGACTCAAGTGGCAAAGATAGCACCATAGAATGGAGATTTAGTGGGACCTTTGTTATGTTACTAAATTTTGAACCCATTCTTCCCAGAGAACAAGATAACATGGGGAAAAGTATCTTCCCGAAGTACTGAGGAAAACATTTGTGCTTTGTTCTTTCTATAACCTTTAATAAATACTTTTAATAAGCAATATTTAAATTAAATAAATAATAATTTTAATAAATAATAAAAACACAGCCAATGGGGGCTCAAACTGATAGCAATGAAAAAAAGACATTACACAGACCCCTCAGGATACCACAGAACTCTGAGGGGCAGGGATGGAGCCAGCTCAGCTCTGGGAGAGAGAACGGAATATACAACCATAACAAAGAATCGACAAGACTTCATCAAAACAAGGTCAGGCCAGGGAAATCTCATTTCCCTTTTTGACAGTTACCAAAGTGATAGATGAAGGGAATATTGAAGATATAATCTTCATAGATTTAGCAAGGCCTTTGATGAAGTTTCTTGTATTATCCTTGGGGAAAACATATGGGGACTCCATGACAGTATAGTTAGGTGGATTCAAATCTGGTTGAAGAGTTGGACTCTCCTCCCCATCCCCACCCCCACCAAAAAAAAAGGAGCCATTAAGTGATTCCATGTCAGTGGAACCATTAGTTCTATGGCTTTGGAAAGGGTATCTCCATTGGAATGCCATGGAAATCCATGTTTTTAGCCTTATTCTAATTAAGATTTTTTAATCAATAACTTAGATAAAGGCAGAGGTGGTATGATTTATTTTCTAATATTTGAATGACCCAAAGCTGGGAGGGATGGCTAATGTATCTAAATGATGGAGTCAAGATACAAAAGTCCTTGACAGGTTTGACTATTTGGGGAAATTCAAACAAAATGCAACTCAATAAGGATAAATACATCTTACATCAGAGTTCAAAAATCATCCAGATAGAGAAAGTGTAAACTCAAATCCATGTCATGACTATAGTTGCTTGACCTGGCAAGAAATCCTATAAGCAGGAGTGCAGCTGGAGAGCTGTTTTCAGGTATTTGTAGATCTATGAAACAGCGTCTGACTAGAACTCCCAAAAAGGCTAAGTAACTTCCCCAAGTTCACTGAAACCATTAGCAAATTCAAACCTAGGACTTGTGAATCTAGATCCATGTTCCTTCTCACACTGCCCCTCAGTGGTTGAGGCCTGAAAAGTCCCTTTATAAGAAACTGTTGAATCATTTTTCAGTTGCAACTTTACAGCCCCATTTGAAGTTTTCTTGGCAAAGATACTGGAGTGGTTTGTCATTTTCTTCTCCAGCTCATTTTACAGATGAGGAAACTGAGGCAAAGTTAAGTGACTTGTCCAGGATCACACAGCTAGTAGAGGCCAGATTTTTGAACTCAGAAAGATGAATATTCCTGACTCCATGCCAAGGGGAATATACACTATGGAGTTACCCAGCTACCCTTACAAAGGACAGAGACACATAATTTTCCAGTGCTTGGTAGCTGGAAGGGAGCAAGTTATGTTTCAAAAAGAAGAGATTAGGGAAAAAAAGAATATTTAGGATGATAATTTTTGTGACATGGGCAAATTAATTTCTCTCCATGGGTCTGTTTCACCATCGTGCAATGGATCTATAAGATTGCTAAGAGTCCTCTCAAATATCAAGTACTCAAATGGCCCTGCAATCTCATTTCTTACAGTACAGAACACAATCCTTCCATTCCTGCCCATTCTGTTCTGTTCAACTCTCCCTCTCCTCATATTCCATAAACTTACCATAAGAAATTTATCCAAAGTGCTGGAAGAGTTCCTCATTCTCTCCTGACATCATAAGAATATAAATTTAGCACTTACAATGTCCACCTCAATCGTACCATGTGACCAGCCCAATTTTTCTTCCTACCATACATTTCCCTCAGTGACAGCTATTACTTTTAATTTACAAAATTCTTCAAAAATATTCTTCTGCACCAGCCATGAAGTCAGGAGGACTTGAGTACAAATCCAGTTGCAGACATTTAATACTTTCTAGATGTGTGATCCTGGGCACATCACTTAACTCCAATTGCATCAGCCAAATAAATAAATAAATAAATAAATAAATAAATAATAAATAAATGAATGAATGAATGAATGTATTCTTTAGCCTATTCACACCCACCATGTATCTCTCCATTGCCTTTTGTATGACATTCATTTTCTATCCTTCTGGACCTCTTCTTGTAGTTACATAATAATAAAATACTATTGGTATTTTTAAAAAGATAGACCCTTTGTTTCTGAAGTTTTGAGTCATAGTAGGGACTTTGCAATTTCCTGAAGGCAATCCAGCCTGATTTTCTCTTCCTGTTTAATTTTCAGCTTAACATGTTATTAATTGGTACTACCTATTCCAGATATGTCTACATTTCATAAGCCACATACATTGACAAATTTCAAAGTCAGCCAATACGTCATAATCTGAACAAAGACTTTTTCCATTCACTTGATCTTTCCCATGTAAATGGCAGGATGAAATTCTTTTGAGTGGCTATGGACCTCTTCCAGAAAAGGATTCTATAATATTCTGGAGCTCGATGCAAGCAGCACAGTGTCAACACACAAAATGTAGAGAACCTTGATATCCATAGGAAATACCTCTTCCACTTGGATTTTAGGTGAGATCTCCTCCTTCATAGCAGCTAAGAGCTTTGGTGAAAGAAAAAATATCTTTTTTATTAGTTTTAATCAGGTTTTTATTAATAAGAAGGACTTTGAACAAGATGATTTCTGGCATAATAAGTACTTAATAAATGCTTTATCTACTTACCTATCTATCAATCTATTATCTATCCATCCATTATCCATATATCTACCTTTCTATATATCTATTATCTATCTACCTCCCAGCCCATCTAACTCCCTATCTACCCACCTATTATCTATCTACCTGTCCATTTACCTAATCTACCTATTATATATCTACTATCTATCCATCTATTATATATCTATATAGCTACCTATCAATTATCTACTTCACCTATCTACCCAGTTATCCTCCTATCTATCTATTATCAGTCTATATGTCTACTTAGCTATTCACATATATATATATATGCATATATATATATATACACACACACATACACTACATACACATACACACACACATATACTATATATATACAAATACACACACACACACACACACACACATACACATACATGTATACTATATATATACAAATACATATATATACATATATTTATTTGGATGTATATGTGTGTAAATATATCCAAATATATTTAATATAGGGATGGGAGATATTTGGTTAGAAGAAAATCTTTAGGCATTTTCCTCTACTGAATGAAATGCTTTTAAAAAAATAAACAATGAGCATAGTGGACTCTACATCTTTCAGTCAACTGTGTGATGGTAAAGACATCATTTGTAATAGCTTGCCTATTCCTTCCTAATACTTTCACCCAGGATGTCTATGATGTTTTCAAATCTAAGTGTCATGATTCTACTATAATTGATGGTCTTTTATAAAAAGAAAATAAAGAGATAAAAGATCCCTCTCTTTAATCTTTTGTAGATGTAGGAAGTTCAGGTGGGTGGAACATTGCATATACATTGGGTTTTTTTTTTCAGCGTGTTTAACAGTTTTACTTATTTCTTCCCTTCTTAAAGAAAAAATAAAACCTTTTTAATAAGGATAGTTCTAAGCTCCCATGCATAGAGAAGAGGGAAAAAATGCAGGGGAAAATGTAAGTGATATAAAGACAAAATATATTAATAAAAATCTATAATTTTAAAGTTTGCTATAAAAATCATTGCAGAACTTTTCTGATTTGTTTTCCTCCTTTATTTTCATCTTTAGATATCCTTATAACGATTGTATTTAATTGAATTTCTTGCCAAGTTTTTTTTTTTAACTTGTTTTCTTTTCTACTCATACTCTTCTCTACTTTATAAGGTAATACTATTCTTAATCATCCAACATGAATTTTAAAGGATGGATTGAACAAATGAATAAAGTGGATTGAATATGCATTGAAGTGCCAAGAATGTGTTGGTCTAGGAAGGAACAAATAGAAAACTGAGACAGTTCCCACCCTCAAGGAGTTTATATTTTAATGAGGAAGGTAATACATATATGATATGGTCTGGGAAGTTGTTGGTGGTGGTGGTGGTGGTAATAATGGTGATGGTAGTGGTGTTCTTGTTCTTGTTGTTCTTGTTCTTGTTGAATGATGCATAGAACAATAGGACATTCTATTAATATATCATTTTCTGAAGTGAATATAATGGTGGATTACAGAGTTCAAAGAAGAGCTAGAGGAAGAGAAAAATAGATATTCTGTGCCAGGACAACAAATTGCCAAGATGAAGATGAGGTTGCATGGTCCCAGCAAGTATAGACTCAAGTGGCTTAGCTCCTTCCAGGCTTGATCTCTAGAGGTCTAATTTGCAGGGTGAAACAGAGCCAGGTGCTAATTTGACCAAATGAAGAGGAGGGAAGAGTAGAATGAAAAAGCAATGCGTCTCCATATAGCACCTACTATGTGCTGAGTACTGTGCTAAGCCTTTTTTCTTTAATATCTCATTTGATCCTTACAACAACTTTTTGAGGTAGATGTTATTATTTCCTCATTTCATGGTTGAGGAAACTGAGGTTAACAAAAATTAAGTGATGGTGTTTGAGGCCACATCTGAATTCTCAAAATCTATCAATCTAACCATGACTCCAACAGCTGCCTCTGAGAAGTTCCAGAGAGAGAATGCTGGGATTTTTTTATACAGAGCAGTTCGTATGATAAACTCATATTGTCTCTGGCTGCCATGTCTCTCCACTTATAATGTAACGAAGAATCTGTCTGCTGCCTCTAAGTTTTAGGTTCTTTGGTCTGCTTGTTATAAAGATTGACTTACATCTGGTTAGACTTCTTTATAAATTTATAGGCCGAGAAGCAGTATGGCATAGTAGAGAGACAGCTTTCCTAGGCGCCATAATGGACCTGGATTCATGTACCACTCCTGCCAAATCTTAATAACAAAAACAAGCAAGCTACTATCTGCTGGTCATTGGACTAAGCTCTGAAAGACAAAAATAAGTCCCTGCCTTCAAGGAGCTTCCCTCCTAATAGGATAGAGAATATGCAAACAATTATGTACAAACAAGATATAGATAGAACAAAGCAGAGACAATTTCAGAGAAAAAGTAGTAATATTAAGAAGGAAGGGGAAACAATGCTGGCTGGTCTAAGCCAAAGCTTTTTAAACTATGGGTCATGTAACTAAATATGAGGATCATACAACAGTTAAAAGTTTCTGAATATACAACAATCAAAAATTAATTCAAAATCAAATGCACAGATGAATCCAAGGTGTTTCTGGCAGTGCTTGTCCATATTGCATCACGAGACCTCACTACAGCTTTGATTCTGAACATAAAATTTGCACAGTTTGCACTGTGCGTCCACAAATCCACCAGAAACAGCTCAGATCTGAGATGGGATAAAATTTCTCAGGAAAAAAGGAGTCACAAGTAGAAAAAGTTTAAGAAGCTCTAGTCTAGGCAGTTCCCTAATATTAAAAGTTGTACCAAAAGAAGGTGCCAACCTGCCCTGGTAAGGGGATTTCCTCCTCCGGCTCTGTCTTCCAATGAAATTACAGATTCAGTCTCCATTAAATTATGATTGTCCATGCCTTTGCTGCAGCTCATGGCTCGTTTTTCATTTTCGATTATTTGTTTAAATAATTCAGGATTTAGTTGTTTCAAATGCATGCTATGTCTTTTTTCTCATTATTATTCTAGGGTCTACCTTTTACCAACTGCTCAAAGACCTGATTTTTTACTAATTATGACCTCTGTGCTAACAAGTCGATGGTCTGTCTGTATACCAATAGCTAATTCAGGGATAATTCCCATATCGTTAATGAGTCCTTTCCTGTCGGTTCAAATATAATCGATTTATTTTTGTGGCTGCATGTAAGGTTATTCAGTTCTTGCCACATCTAGCATTTACTAATTCTTTTCTTGAAGCAAGTATCTATGATGTAAAGGCATGGTACATTTGTATCATCTACAAGTCTTTGACTCTTTCTCCATCCTTCCTGATCCATGGTTTCCCATATCATCTGCAACCCTCCTAACCTTTGCATAGAAATCCCCAATTATCAGAGTGGATGTTGATTTCACTCAGTGGATGTTGATTTCACTCAGTGGATGTGAATTTCACTCAGTAAATGCTGATTTCACTTGGTGGATGTGGATTTCACTCAGAGGGGCTTAGTTTATTCCCCACAGAATTTCCCAGTGTTGATTTCTAAGTTACAATTCTTCCCATTGTGGGTTTTTTTGGCAACTATTTGTGAGGAGCTCTTCAAGACAATGTAACCAAGTGTCCTGAAATGATATTTCCTTTTGGAATAAAGCCAACCACTTTCTTTAAGTCTCCAGAGAGAACCTAGGAGCCATCTTTCCACGTACTTTCAATTTCTTTCTTTCTTCTGATTTTGTTTATAGTGAGAAAATCAAGAGTGAGATGACTCAGCTCCCTATCCATCTGCCCATTCTTCCACATTAAAATACATTTTCACATCAGCCCAGTTTTCACATTAAAATACTCTTTAACCATTGATGAACTCCTCTGTATTTAATTAAACTGGGTCTCAGAAAGCTGACTCAGTCCATGCCAAAACCACACCTGAACTCTTTCTGGTGTGATAGAACTTACTAGAATTTACTTTGCACTGGCAGAGCATCTGAAAATCCGGGATCATTCCTTGTCACAAGAAGACAACTGAGTAAGACTTGAGCGAAGGAACCTCTGAAATCCCTTCCACATCTGAATTTTATACCAAGGGCCTTTTAGTTGCCTCTAAGATGATATCAACAGCCGGGTACTTTCAGTCAGGGCTCTCCCTTCACCTTATTGGCTAGGTAAATACCAAAAAAAAAAAAAAAAAGTCTATCACTTAACTGGCCCCACCCAAAGAACCCTACCACTAGCTGGTGCTGATCTGAGATTGAGACACAGAGAAAGAGACAGAGACACACAGACACACAGAGAGAAACAGAGACAAAGACAGAGAAAAAGACACAGAGATAGGTAGAGACATATAGAGAGAAACAGAGTCAGAGAGATAGAGATACACAGAGAGAAAAAGAGAGACAAAAACAGAAACAGAGGCAGAGACAGAGAGAGACAGACACAGAGAAAAATCAAGACAGAAACCAACACTGTCAATTTATTCCTATTATATTTTATCTCATTGAATGCAACTCACTGTTTTAGCCTATTAATAGTCTTCTAGATCCTGATTTTGTCATTCTCTGTGTTAGAATGACCCTCCCAGCTTGGTGCCAACTGCAAATTTTATAAGGATGCCAGTTGTCTTTAAGTCATTGATAAAAATATTGAATAACAAAGCTTGGGGCACTCCCCTAATGATTACTCTAATGCTGTGGAACGAGCTAGGCTCAAGAGTCAAAGAACCTGGATTCAAATCTCACTTAATATCTCTATTACCTGGAACAAGTAATTTAACTGTCTTGTGTCTCAGATTCTTCATCTACTTCTAAATTATGCTCCTTGTACTTCATATATTATCCTTAAGCTCCATCCTTCCTCACCACTAAACTAACAATGCTATCAAACTGGAATCCTTCCATGTTGATTTAGAAAACTACAAATTAACATTATCTATGTTCTATTGTATTTTTCTTTATTTTATAAAACATTCCCTGAAGCAGTTAAATAGTCCAGTGAATAGAGTACTGGCCCTGGAATCAGGAGGACCTGAGTTCAAATTCAGCCTCAGATACTTAACACTTTCTAACTGTGTGACCCTGAACAAATCAAGTAATCCCAACTGCCTCATCAAAAAAAAAAAAAAAAAGTAAATTTTTAAAAGTTAAAATATTCCCTAATTACAGTTGAATTTGGTTGCAATCTATGGCCCTTCAAGTTTGCCACTTCTGCCTACAACCTTTGGTACATAAGATTTCACTTTATACATGCTTGGAACCAGGTTTCAATGGAGGGGTACTTGCTACTTCCCAAGGCAGCTCATTCCCCTTTTGGACATCTCTAATAGTGAGAAAATTTCCATTTTTTTAATAGCATTAAGCTTACATTTGTCTCTGCAGTTGCAACTCATCATCCCTGTCTATGTTCTCAGGCCAGATACAACAAGTCTAGTTTTTTTTCCAGGTATCTCCCTTTCAAATGCCTGAAAGCAGCTATGATACATACCCCTTCCAAGGCTAAATATCCTCAGTCCATGCCTGATCATCATATGATATCAAGAGGAAGATCTCACTCCCATCTTAAGGAATAACATCTTTTTAATAACTTAGGGACATAAATCTGTATTTTACTTAGAAAAGAAGGAATAGAAAGAAGATATTCAGTGCACAATGTGATTCAGGTAAGGGACAAGTAATTTATTCCTATATCCAAAAGAAATGGTATCTGTAACGAGACTTACATTCTCAAAAATAAACTTAAAACAGGATTCAATAACTTTATAACTACTATTACAATCTTCTGGAAAACTGATGCCTGTATTCCATCATAAAGTAGTTTTGCAGACCTGCTAATTTGTTATTTTACATTTCACTTTGCTTCTGCACTTTCCAAACAATTCATAGTCCGTGTGTGCTAGAGAGAAAGAAACAGAGACAGAGATAGAGACACAGTGAGACAAAGACAGAGAGAGAGACGGATAGAAAGACAGAGAGAGATATAAACAGAGAGACAGGGAGAAACAGAGAGTCAGGAAGACAAAGACAAAGAGCCAAATTGTCTAGGCTTGCACCAATCCTTTTGTTGGTCTATTCCAAGAGCATTGGAATAGTTTCTAGGGATTCATCAGCTGTCCCGACACATGATGAGACATCTGGATTTTTTTTGAACTCACAAGGTCACCTCTAAATCTCGATAGATGCACCTTAAGTTGGGTAATCATTTCCCTAAAATCAAGAAAAAAACAAACTCAAAAGAAAGAGCCAGAACACAGGTTTGGGCAAGGTTTTTGCTTTTGATGACATATTTCTTGGTCCCATGGTAACCTGAAAGGTAGAGAATAGAGCAAACCATCCACATTTTAGGAAACAACTCAAAACAATTCATAGCCAACAGAGGCTTAGGAGGTGGTCATTCCTTTTTATGTACTCACTGAGTCATCAGCTCTTTCAGATCCCCAGGCAATAAGGCATGACAACATGCACCAATCACTCACTAAGCACTGACTACATGTCAGGCACTGAACTGAGCACCAGGGATACAAATACAAGAAAAAAGAATCCCTGACCTCAAAGACCTCAAGTCCTCTCTATTCTAGTGGAGAAAGACAACATACAAAAGGGAACTGAAAATTGAAAAGAAAGGATGTGTATCTGTGTGTGTATGAGAGTGAAGAGACAGACAGATAGACAGGCAGGCAGGCAGGCAGACACAGAGACAGGGAGAGAGAGAAAGAGACAGAGAGACAGAGACAAAGACAAAGACAGACAGAGACAGAAACAGAGACAAGAAACAGAGAGGGAGGGAGGGAGGAAGGGAAAGAGAGAGAAGGAAGGAGGGAAGGAGAAAAAGAGGAAGGGTTAGGGAGGAAGAGAGAGGGAGAGATAGAGGAAAAGAGAAGAGAGGTAGGGAGAGAGAGAGAGAAAGAGTGGAGAGAGACAGAGAGAGAGAGAGAGAGAGAGAGAGAGAAGTAGAGAGGGAGGGAGGGAAAAAAGAAGAAGGGCGAAAGAGGAAGGGAAAGAGGGAAAAATTGAGATGTAGGGAGAGCAATAGATGTTCTAAAGTGAAGAGAGTCTTCATCATCTCAAAGTGGAAAGCCTTCATCCCTGAGCTACACATGGCCAGAAGCAGGCCTCAAAGCTTGTCTGTGGTCAATTAGAATCAGGAGTATTATATGGAATAACCCGGCTAATACAAATGAGAGGTGAGATTTGAATGAAGGCTTCCCAAGTCCAGCACTCTCTTCACTCCTTTGCAAGACTTCTCCATCTCAAGATGAAAAGGGGTTTTATGGGAAGGCATTAAACTCAAAGGATTTAAGATCATTTATTCTAACCCCATTAATTTTCAAACAAGGAAGCCCAGAATATATGAGTGACTAACTTAAAATCATCCAGGTAGCAGAACTGGGATTGGAAATTAGGTGCTCCTCTCATAAACACAGTGTTTTCATCACTGTATCACACATCAGAGTTTAGGGGCAGAAGGACCAGGGTCATTACCAGGAGCTCCAGCCACAGATGTCCTACCCCTACCCCACTACCCAACAAGCATGGACTGACCACTGGCCAAGTGCCCAAGATCCCTAAAGCTACGATAAACCCGTGACCTTGAAGACTGGGCATTTCAGTCCCAGAGCATTGTTGGGAGGTGATGGGGAACTGAGATTCCTGAAGGAGGGAGAAAATTCATATTTTCCAATATGAGCTTTGAAAATCTAGTGCTTTTTGATGCAACATCTCCATCTGCTGATTATAGCTGGTAAGTGCAGAGTCCACTTCAAGAATTCTCCAGAAGTCTGTCCACTGGGATGCCAAGGATGAGACCAACTCGCCAAAATGGCAAAATGGAAAGGAACTTAGAGGTTATTCCAATCCCCTCCTCCAGAGAAGAAAGGTCACTTGGGCAAGATCACAGAACACCAGTAATAATTGACCATTATATATGTCACTTAAAGGATCACAAGTACACTTATAACAATCCCACAGGGCTGGATGTTCAAGTATTATATCTCCTTTTATAAATGAGGAGATTGTGATTCAGAGAGGGGAAGTGGCTTATCTAGGATCACCTAGCTAACCCATTTCCTGATTTCATTGGTTTGATCTGTTTTATGGGGCACTTTGGTCAAAGAACTCAGCACCCAATAATCAGCCTTTCGGTGATGAGCCTTCTGACAATAGAAACAGACATACAAGCTGTGGCAGAGCTACTCTTGAAAGTATATACAGACCTTTGGCCCTTGTCAGAGCTTGCCTTCTGCTGTTAGAGTCTTTGGCACTGACAGGATCACCTTGATGTCTTAGTGAACGCTTAAGAGAGTTGGCAAAGGGATTGAAGGAGCATTGCTGGCTGGGAAAAATGTGCTGTGTGCACAAATGCTTTGATTCATGTCTAATATTATGATTAAAAACTGCACATCAATACCTTTTGATCTGACAATGTCTCTACTGGGTCTGTATCCCAAAGAGATCATAAAAAAGGAAAGGACCCACGTGTGCAAAAATGTTTGTGGCAACAAGGAACTGGAAACTGAATAGATGTCCATCAGTTGGAGAATGGCTGAATAAATTGTGGTCTATGAGTGTTATGGAATATTATTGTTTGGTAAGAAATGACCAGCAGGATGATTTTAGAGAGACCTGGAGAGATTTACATGAACTGCTGCTGAGTGGAGTGAGCAGAACCAGGAGAACATTGTACACGACAACAAGAAGATTATACAATGATCAGTTCTGATGGACATGGCTCTTTCCAACAATGATTTGATTCAGACCAGTTCCAATGATCTTGTGATGAAGAGAACCATCTGCACCCAGAGAGAGGACTGTGGGAACTGAGTGTAGATCATAACATAGCATTCTCACTCTTTTTGTCGTTGTTCACGTGCATTTTGTTTTCTTATTCATTTTCTTTCCTTTATGATCTAATCTTTCTTGTGCAGCAAGAATATTGTACAAATATATTGAAACTACCACATTTTAACATGTATAATATATATTGGATTATTTGCCATCTAGGAAAGGGGGTGGAGGAAGATAGGAAAATTTGGAACACAAGGCTATGCAAGGATCAATGTTCAAAAATTATCTGTACACGTGTTTTGAAAATAAAAAAAAGCTTTAATAATAGAAAAAATGGGGGGGGGAAACTATCTTTGTATGTATTTGGAAAAATAAAATACTATTTAAAAACTGCATTCCAAAGGGTCTTCTTAAGAACTTTACCTGGAAAATACAAGATAAGGCTTCAAGAAAGAAATAAATAGAGTGGGGAACAAAATATGATCTATTTTGGAAGAAAATTACACCAAAATTATACCCTCTGTACACAAGAATGGCAACATCACCCTCAAAAGGATGGAGCCATGAGATGAGTGGCAATCAGCTGAAGAAGAGCTGGAGTGACTCAACGAAAGCTTTGTGGCTGCCCAAATGACCTCTGGTGTGGAATATCCCACAGAGGGCAGTATGACATGGTGGATAGAGCACTAAACTTGGCACTGGGTTTGAGTCCTGTCCCAGATATATATTAGCATGTAGCAGGGGTCCTCAAACTTTTTAAATAGTGGGCCAGTTCACTGCCCCTCAGACTGTTGGAGGGTTGGATTATAGTAAAAACAAAAACTCTGTTTTGTGGGCTTTTAAATAAAGAAATTTCATAGCCCTGGGTGAAGGGGATAAACATCCTCAGCCGCCACATCTACCCACGGGCCGTAGTTTAAGGACCCCTGGACCTATGTATGTTTGTAGGCTGTCCCCTCCATTTGATTATAAGCTCCTTAAGGTCAGGTACTCTCTTTTGACTCTTTTTCTATCCAAAGCACTCAGCATAGTGTCTGGCACATAGTAGGCATTTAATAAATATTGATTGATTAGACAAGATTATGGGAGTCTTTTCTCTGTGTCTCAGTGTCTTTATCTGTAAAATGGGAATGGTTATAGCCCCCATTCTAACAAGATTGTAGCGTAACTAATGGGAGATAATGTATATAAAGTGTTTTGCAGACCTTGAAGAATTTAAGTATAAGCCACCTGTCACTGAGGCTGTGGCTGAGTAGATAACATAGGCTATAGCAGAGGACCCGGCACAAGTCCTAGCACCTCCCACAGTCTTAAAAAATACACATGAGAAGCAGCGTAGTACAGTGAAAAGATATGCATGACCTGGAGTTAAGAGACCTTGGACAAATCACTTAATATCTCTGAGTCTCAGTTTGCTCATCCATACTATACTTATTGATCTCACTTCACAGGAGATGTTGTTACCAAAAAAAAATCAAACTGTAAAATGCTTTCGAAATTTAAATGAACTACAGAAATATCAGCAATCATCATTAAACTGCACCAGCGCCATTTGTCCCAAGAGCTATTTTAAGAACTTGAGCCTTAATTTCTTTTTTCTGTAAAATGAGGGAGCTGAAATAGATGGTCTCTAGTGTCTCAGCCGACACTCGTTCTCTGGTCCTAGCTTTTAATGCTAACAAGTCCTTCAAACTCTCTTAGCCTCAGTTTCTCCATCTGTAAAAATGAGGGGGGTTAAACTACATGATGCTAGAAGTCCCTTCCAGCTATAGATTTATGATTCTAGGTACCTATGCTACACTAAGGGGATATTTGATGGTGCAATAGGGTGTTAGACTTAGAGTCAGGAAGACCTGAATTAGATTTCTGTCTTCAATACCTACAAGCTACCATAAACAAGTGACTTAACTTCTCTCAGGTTCAGTTTATTCATCTGTAAAATGGGAATAAAAATAACTATAAAGATCAAATAAGATAAAATATGTGAAGGACCTTGCAAACTCTAAAGTGCAATATAAGTACTGCCTGGCTAATCTTTGTTCTCCTCTCCAACCCAGTTCCTTTTTGTCCCTTTTCCTCTCTTCTTCTCTAGGTCCATTGCAGGATGTGTGGTCAGAGCAGCTGTGGGACAAGGAGGAGATAAACTGGAACATTGGTATCAATGAGTTGGAGATGGCCTAAGGATGAGAGACAGGGGAGAGTTCTTCAAAGGCCATCATCATCCCTTTCTCTTTTTCATGATTCATTGGGATAACAAATCAGAAAAGTCCTTCCTGTGTGACACCTTCAATAAGCTGGATGGTATAGACTTCCTCTGTGCTGTCAAAATCATATGACCTGGAACATCTAGATCATCCAGTGGACAGAGCACTGTCCCTGGAATCAGGAGGACCTGTGTTCAAATCCAGCCTCAGATACTTATTTACTAGCTCTGGGATGCTTGGAAAAATCACTTAACTCCAATTGCTCCAATAACAAAAGCCAAAACAACAAAAAACATATTACTTAGAACTAGCAAAGACTTCAAGTGATCACCCAGGCTAGATTTTTGCCTTCAGGCAACTAAAGATTCATTCTTCCCAGTTTTGCAGATGAAACAACTAATTCTAGAAAGGGGAAATGATTTGCACAATGTCATACAAGTGAGTGATTGAACTGGAGGGAGAAGCAGAATTCCAGAATTTCTGAACTATGAAGGATCCTTAAAGTCCTGTAGACCTGAACAAAAACTACCTCTAAAATATTCAGGCTCTGGTTAAAGATGATCAGTAGTGGGGGAAACTTACTACTTATTCATGGAGACAATACATTCCACTCTTGGATGATTATCATTATTTTTCCTTATATTGAAATTTAAAACTCTATTCATCGCTTTTAATTCTATACTAAAGCCAGGCAGAATCAGTCCAATTTCTCTTCCAGGTGACAGATCTTAAAATGTTTAAATGTAGCTCTCATGTCACACCTGAACTTTTTCTCCTCCAGGCTAAAAACCCTAGTTGTTTCCCCTAATCCTTATTGGTGTGATCTATAATCCCCTTCCAATCTAGGTCATCTTCCTTGGAATGTACTCCATTCCAAGTACATTCTTGTGTACTTGGATTACTCAACATCCTTCCTAAAATGTGGTGTCTACTCCAGAAGG
The DNA here is from genome assembly GCF_016432865.1 of Antechinus flavipes. Classification (NCBI taxonomy): domain Eukaryota; kingdom Metazoa; phylum Chordata; class Mammalia; order Dasyuromorphia; family Dasyuridae; genus Antechinus; species Antechinus flavipes. The sequence continues at coordinate 711,099,700 of NC_067398.1, read as the reverse complement.
GAAAGGATCTAACCTGCGCAAAGTACCTTGGACAGAGTATGGAGGCCATTGCAGAGATACAATCTCTCTTAAAACACCTTAATAACCTCCTTAGTTTCTGGGGCCAAGAAATTACAGGTTTCTGTTTAGTCATTTTTCAGCATATGATTCTTTATAACCCCTTTTTGGAGTTTTCTTGGCAAAGATACTGGAATGCTTTGTCATTTTCTTCTCTCTGGAATATATTCAGATTACTCAACATCCTTCCTAAAAATATGGTGTCTACTCTGGAAGGGAAGGGCTCTAACCTGTGCAAAGTGTCTTGGACAGAGTACAGAGGACATTGCAGAGATGCAATCTCTCTAAAAACACCCTAATGCCCCCTTAGCTTCTGGGGCCAAGAAATTAAAGTGGATTTCTGTTTAGTCATTTTTCAGCATATGATTCTTTATAACCCCTTTTTGGAGTTTTCTTGGCAAAGATACTAGAATACTTTGTCATTTTATTCTCTCTGGAATATACTCAGATTACTCAACATCCTCCCTAAAAATATGGTGTCTACTCCAGAAGGGAAGGGATCTAATTTGAGCAAAGTACCTTGGACAGAGTACAGAGGACATTGCAGAGATGCAATCTCTCTTAAAACACCCTAATATCCCAAGATGTTGCAGTGGATTTCTGTTTTGTCATTTTTCAGCATGTCTAATTCTTTATGACCCCTTTTTAGAGTTTTCTTGGCAAAGATACTGGAATGGTTTGTCATTCTCTTCTCCAGATCATTTTACAGATGAGGAAACTAGGGCAAACAGAGTTAAGTGTTTTTCCCAAAGTCATACAACTGGGAAATGTCTGAAGCCAGATTTGAACTCAGGTTTTCCTGACTCCGGGTCCAGCACTCTATCCAATGGACCACGTAGTCACAAACATAATATGGATATGTGTAGCAAACAAAAAGTCCCATAAACTCCCCAGGTCTTTTTCACCTGAATTGTCTAATTGTTTAGCTTTCACAGTCCCCAACTAATCTTATCTTCCCAATTTTGCATTTGTGCTGCAGATTTTTAACCCATAGGACTCTTGACTCCTAGTTAGAGGCTTCTTTCAACCGGAGTTAACACTCAGTGTCTCTCTATACAACTCCATTTTGAAGCAGGATGAGCTATGCCTTTCTCATCATTCCCATTCGGGATAGGAGATGTATTTATTTAGCCCTTGTTGTTTTCAAAATCCCACAGTGAATCTCTGCCCTCAGTATCCATCAAAACCAGAAATGCAATCATTTAATTACAAAAGTATGTATTTTTTGATTTGTGTATAATGTTTAAAAACCTTATTGTATTAAGCAGTTTTATTAGCTCTCGATATCGTCGTTTTCTCCCCAGGAAATACATTTCTAATTTTACAGTGAACATCAATAGTTAAAACAGACTCGGTATACAGAAACTCAATTTACAGACATTTTACAGTTTTAGGAAACAGTTCTATTCCATAAAGTAGGGTTCACTTTTGTGTGCCATGGATACCAATGGTAATACCACATTATTCTGGGTCACAGAGCCCTCTCAAATATTGGCTGGGGTTCAGATTTTGTGGAAATTAATTCTGAAAGCTGGAATTAATCTCAACCTCTTTTTCCCATTGTTTTCCTCTCTGGGGATTTCTCCAACACACAGGTATTATATTTTAAAAGGACTAGCATTCATTCTCAATATGCTATCTCATGCAATTAGAGGGTTGAAAGCTGAGGTCCCCAGCTGTTTTGCTGTAGGTGCCTTGCATAGTGACCAGTAAAAAGAGGAGAGAACAAGAATTTAGAGTCTGGAATTGTCGACACTCTATTCCCAACAGCCGTAGTTCTGTTTATAGTCCCTTTCAAGTACTTGAGGTATTAATTTGAGATTAGATGATAATTTGGGGAGAATTTTGTAAAGGAATATAATACTCTCTTGAAACACCCTAATACCCCCTTTTCTGGGGCTACAGTTAATTTCTGTAGTGGATTTATGTTTAGTGACTTTTTAGCATATCTGATTCTTTATAACTCCTTTTTGGAGTTCTCTAATATTTTCTTAGTATTTTCTAACCCATGTATGGGCAGGGTCTCTTTCCAGATCTAACATTCTAAGAGTCCCGTCTCTTAGGCACTCCTAATCCTCCCACTCTTTATATTCTCCCCTTTCCAAAACCTGATCCCAGACCCAATGACGATGAAACTAAGAACAGCTCCAAATCTTATCCTTTCCAGACTATCAGCATTTCAGCCCATCTTAAAGAGAGGCAAGATGGTGGGACACATGGATATCTCAGGCATTCTAATAATTCTGAACCTCTTCTCAGAGTCAGGTTTTTTTTTTAATGCATAACAAAGTACAGAGGAATAACACAACACATAACATAATGCATACAGCACAAAGGAAATCAATTGTATATTGAAATATAGTTAATCAAAATACATTTTTAAAAGAAAATTCACAGATTCAAATTGGTAGCTTCATGGTAGAGTGGATAGAGGGACTGCCCTTGGACCCAAACCTGGATTCAGTTCCTGCCTTGGCTGCGTGACACTGAGTAAGTCACTAAACCATCCCATGCCCCAGACAACTACAAGTTACAGTTGCTGATTGAAAACAATACATCAAAGACACCACACAAACAGCAACAAATCAAAGACTTTGAAAATAGAGATGACTTTCTGATAGTGAAATTTCAAACTTCCATCAAAGTATGTATAGGAGGATTTGGGAGGTGGCCTTCCAACTATCTCTGAGACATACAAGCAATCACTTCTGC